>NW_025335268.1:816018-909455 GCF_004798865.1 Varanus komodoensis | reverse complement strand
CATGTCGTGAGCAGAGCCGGCTGGTGCCGGAGGTCAGACTAGATGGCCCGGGAGACCCCTTCTGACTCGCTCTGTTTCTATGTTTCTATGTTACACATGTCAATATAGAAGTTAAATCCCATTAAATCCTGTGGGACTTATTCCCAGTTAAGAGTGTATAGGACTGCTGCCTTATTTTCTCATGACTGCTGTGGTTTGCCAGGCAGCTGAAACACTGAGGAGAAGTGTTGGAGAGGAGGCTAAAATGTTTAACATCCCTGTTAAATCTCATTCTTCACAGCTCAGAAAGAACAATATCATGCCATTTTTACAGAGAGTATGTCGTCCTAGCACAGGGAGCTTTGCACGGATCTCTAACAATCATGTACATACTCCAAAACTCACCCTAATTAAAAGCAAATAATCAAATACATTCAATTTGAAAAGTTGGCAAACTCACGTGTATTATTGTGTTAGCACCTTGGCATCAAAATGATCCCATCATGCTAATCTCATTGTGCAGGAGAGCTCTTGAGTACATTATTCACTGAGTCTGTTTCGTTACCCTCCAGCTCTTCCTCTTCTTCTTCTCCTCCCCTGCTACTTTCTCCTTCATTTTCTTTTTAAACTAGAAGAAAGAGACCTTGTTTTCTGCTCCAGGGAAGGATGATGCATTTCTTGCAAAGCTTAATTCATACCAAACTTTTCTGTTTATAATTCATCAGCTCAGATGCAGCAGCCTCTCTTAGACAAATTGTAAATGCTGCACACATGTAAAAGTTTTCCTTTAGCTATTGCTTGGAGTTGGTGGCTGAAAAGACCTCTCCCTCAGTGCTTTTAAAGAAATACGAAGATAATTCTGCATTCGTTCTTTTCACTCTTGGATTGCTGACTAACCATTATTTTCTTGATCTGACTGGTAAATTCGTACTCCAGGTAACTGCCAAATTCTGCCATGGCTCTGACTTGGAAACTTTGAGCTGGTGTGTGCTGCCTTGTGACATGAGCTCTGAAACTGCATGTTGCAGCATCTGCACACACAGCCTGGTCTCCTCACGCCCTGGATGCCATCCCACCAGCCCAGGCTAGCTATTGGGCCCTCCTGGCCCAGAAGGAGTGTAAGATGGAGTCTGTTCATTGCGTGAGGGCAGGCAAGATAGAAGCGTATGCAATTATGCATGGAGAAAGGGAATCATACTAGATAATACTGGAGTGGGCTCATTCCATGAAGCTGAATTTTGGTAGAATCAAGTCAGACCCTTCACACAGCACATAGTTAACTTATGAAATTTGCTATCTCCAGATAGCAAATAAAGAAAACTGTAAATTGTTCTTCAAAGCCGGTTTGGATGGCTTCAAAACAGAACCGGGCAAATGTATGGAGGCTGAGGCAATCAGTGGCTATTAATCCTGATGGCTATTGTGCTGTCTCCAGTGTCTGGAGCCACACACCTGCTGAGGAACTTGGGGGCAGGGTGCTGTTGCTCTCATGTCCTGCTTGTGGTTCTCCTGGGGGCAGCTGGTTGGCTGCCTTGTGAACAGAATGCCGGACTCAATGGGTCCTTAATCTGACCCTGTGGCTTTTATTGTGCCTAATGTTCTGTTCCAGGTCATGTTCCGTTCTGTTCTGTTGTGGGTCAGCAGCATTTGCATGCAGCCTAGTATGCTCCTTTGGTTTGTCCTTCAGTCTCAGCCCTGTACCTCAGCAGTTCTTTGGGCCTGGTCTCTAGCTCACTCCACAAGCCTCCCTTCTGGTTGGTTCTTTGGCTCTGAATTACTCTTTAGTCCTGAGTTCCAGGTTTCTTACAGCTCCTAGTTCCTTGTTCACCACAGACGGCTGCCCACAGCCAGTCTGACAATGGCCAGTAGCTCTTCAGCAACTGACCTGAAGGGCCAGTTAATGCCAAGAGACCAGCCCCTGCCCGTGCTGATCCTGGTTCTTCCCAAAGTAGATTGCATCAGATAGGATTCAGGGTAAACTCAAAGGTCTCTCTCAGGCTTCCCAAATCTGGTGCTTTCCAGATGCATTAGATGATGCTTCCCATAATTCTTGGCCATTAGCCATCCTGACAGGAGCTGATGGGAACCGACATCTGAATCATCCAGAGGGCACCAGTTTATGGAAGATGTTCCATCTCCTCCAACAGCCAGTTGTCATCAGCAACTAAAGCAAAGACCCAGTATTCATACACTATCCATGTACTTCCTCCACTGAATATACCGCAACTTTTGTCAATACAAAAATGAAATCACAGATGCAAACACTATAACAGAAAACAACAACACTTAGGAGAAAATACAAAAGAAAAGCATATCTTGAACTCCAGTAGAAGCCTGCTCAGTCTTTACAAGGCGTTGTATGACAAAAGCGTGAGGCTCCAATGTTGTTGAACTTCAGCTGCCATCAGCCCCAGCCAGCATAGCTAATGCTCATTATGCTTAGCAATAGGATTTGTAGTCTATAAGCACTGGCTGTAGAAACATCTCTATAAGAGAATTATTTTTTGTGAGAACAGCTAGTTGATTTCATTCTTCCCAGTCCTGCTGGCTCTGATATTTCTCTTTTTCTGAACCTAGTTCCTAATTTTATAAACCTCCATGAACATCCTGGGGTGTCTTGCCTTGGAGTAATTGTGAAAAATAAAAGCATGTAGAAGGAAACACTGGCAAACACCCAGAGAAAAGCTTACAGATTTAGGATCATATGATCCTTTCAACTACACTATTGCAAAGGTGAACTTTCTCTGTAACATTAAGCAACAGAAATAATTGACAAATGGAGTTCACATGATAGGAGAAAATCTCACACTCTGGCAGATGTCTTGGCTGTGGCAGTTTATTTACATGACTGCAGCATAGTTCTGAGAATGGGAAATTTAATCTAAAACTTCCAGGAGTAAATTGGAGCATTATTCAGGGGAAATTCCACAGAGACCTTGTTGGGGAGAATGGGCTGGTGGAACTGTTGCTGACGAGCCCACTGTGGATTTCACACAGCCAGCGCAGCATCTTTCTTGCTCTTCTAACCAAATGAAGAGGAGGGTGCAGAGAAGGGTTTAAAAGCAGCTCAACAGCTCAAAGCTGGGGGTGTCGACAGACTTCCATTCCTGGATATTACAGCAGACTGTTCCAGCCTTGTTGAAAACATAACTCATTCCTCCAGAGACTTGTGTATGAAATCTGTACCTTAGGAACAAAACCCTCATTTTAGCAGCAAAAAGCATCATATGTAGAAGTTATTCCGGCATTATTTTTCCACTTGCCATATGGCTAGCTATGTCCAAATTTGTAGCAAGTGATGAGCAAAGCTTAGGTTCTTTGATAACAAGGAGAGAAGGTTTCCACCAAAGTCTCCTCTGACAAACTGACCCCATCACAAAAGCCTTGGTTGTGTAAGTTAGCAGAGATACTTTCTTTGGCTTAACAAAAGTTTCTTTCTTTATCCATGGTCCTGGATCTTCAGCATTTTGCCTACAATGGGCAAAATTAGCAAGCTAGAATTGATAGGCCGCTGACCACAAGATGCTTTACTGAATTTCCTCTGGGGCTGTGAGAACAAAAGCAAAGCATTACAAGGTGTTGCTGCAACCAAATGTTATTTAGGAAGTGTGCCAGACAGCCAAGGCTTCCTCCAGGTTTCTCCATTCCATCCCCCAGTGCCTGAGCATGCTCAGCCCTCACCGGTCTGCTGAGCAGTGCCACCAGCACCCCCAGATCTTTGTTCAAAAGTTTTGTGTACTTCTGCAAACCCCAGCGTTCCCTTGAGCATGCTGATACCCACCAATCCCTTTCTCAGTACTTCCATTTTGTTTCCATTTCTGTCAGCACTCACCCCCTGAGGCCACAATTAGAAGTTATCCTATTAGGCGCAGTTCTGTGCACCTTTAAAAAAGCATATTTTAGACTGGGAGAAATGGGCAAAATTTGGCAAAATCAGGGAGCTGGAGCAGATCCTCTATGAGGACACTTTTCAACATCTGGGACTGTTAATTTTTTTGCTTGGTTTGGTTTGGTTTTTTAAGTACAGGGAGACATGATAGAGGTGTACAAAATTACACATGGAATAGAAAAAAGTGGATGAGGAGACATTTTTCCACCATTATCATTTCATTTGAGCCTGGGGCCATCAGGAGAGAAAGCACTTCTTCACACAGTACATAGTTAAAACTATTGAATTCTCTAGTACTGGATGCAATGCTGGCCACTAAAGGAGCACTGGAAAAATTCATGGAGGATAAGGTTGTGAATGGCTACTAGTCATGATGGCTGCTCCCCCCCCCCCCCCCGTTAGAGTGGAAGTATACTTAAACTTGCTGCTGGAAAACTTCTATAGCATGGTACTATTACATTTAAGAAATGTGACCCATGCTGGGTCAGACCAGTGCTCCATTCTCAGGGTAGCAAATCAGCTACCCACAGCATTTCTCAAGCAGGACAGGTAATCCAACTCCTCAGCAACTGGCATATGCAGGCATACCACCTCTGATAACAGAGGCAATACATAGGCATCAAGACTAGTTGCCAGTGATAGCCTTAGTCCAATCTCTTTTTAAAGCCATCCAAATCGGTGTCCATCACCACTTCCTGCAGCAGCGAATTCTGTAATTTAACTAAGCACTGTATGAAAAAAAACCAGCTTGTGGGTTGCTAACAGGTAGCTCACTGGCCATTGTCTGAGCAAAATACCAGGGCAAGATAGATTCCAGGTTTGATCAAGCACGTCTTTTCTTATGTTCTTAAATTCCGCTAAATACATGGTCATCCTGAGACACAAGCATCAAGCATGGCAAAATGTGCAACAATTGTAGCTGCCGGGTTTAGATAGGAGTAGCCATGGGTCTATGCAAAATCCTGTGCAGCTGGGTCTACCATGTGTGAATTAGAAGCCAGGGATTTTAAGCAATTGTGGGTGTTAAGAAGAATTGCCCAGGAAAAAGAAGCATTCTTGAAATGCATCAAAAAGCAGACCAGTCCCTGCATGTAAAGTGTAAGGAAGAGCCATGATGGATCAGTTCCAGTTCCTTAGTGTACCCTGCTGTTTCCAGCCATGGGTGGCCAGGTGCTTCTGGAAAGTCCACATTAAGGCATGAAGATAAGAGTTCTCTCATGTGGCTCTATTCCTCAGCCACTGACACTCAAAAACATCTTCTCTTGGACTATAGAAATGTCTCTCAATCTCACGGTGGATACCTCTTGCTAGAGATGCCTGCTGTACATTTGTTCAATCTCATTTTAATAACATCTAAACTAGAGAAATGCTTTCTGCTCAGTTGAAAATGATTTACCCAACCGAAATCTCTCTGAACCAAACAGAGACCCAGATGCTATTTGGAGTCCAAAAGCTATTAGTCCTTCAGAGTGCAATGTGCTCCAGAAAACACATAAAGCCCATACAACTGTTAATTTGCACACATTTGAAAAAATAGGTGTAGAAATGGGTGTACTTTTCTAAAGTGTGCACAAAAATCATAGAAAAATGCACACCACTTTGAGGGGCTTGGCATCGCACAGAGCTGGGGCAGAATGAACTTGGTAGTAGAAAAATGAGAACCTTGACAAGACCAAGTTTGCCACATCCATGCATTCAGCATCCAAACTCAATGGCATGTTAGAATGGAACTCTTTGGAAGGGATTTCTGTCCCATGCCCTCCACTCAGTAGGATGTCCCATTGTTCCCTGGGGAAATCACCAGTCACCAACTTTGTGATCTTTTTAGTAGCAGGTGAAGATTATTTGGTGAGACCTTTCAAATAATTCATACTTTATGGCAAAGCCATCTTAGTTTGGAATCTGTATTTTAATTATATGTCTTTTGTTTTTAACTTATATTCTATTTTAGGATGCAGTCATAGGTCCTCTTAGATGGAAGCAAGCCCTGTTGAACTAAGCAGGACTTAACTTCTGTGTAGACAGATGAAGCCTCGCTCTGCTAATGTGGACTTCATTTTATCAGCTACCTAGAGACTTTATGTAATGGGGCTGTTTTACACAGTCAGAAAACCAAGTATACTTTCAAAAGAACTTCTCTTATGGCAGTCTGGTGTATAATGGCTTAATTGATCACACTCGGAAATAACAGTGGTCTTAAGTTGCTAAGCGCAAACCGTGGCTGAAACAACTGAGCCTTCTGATCACAGGTCCAAGTCAAGCCCTTGATGTTATTCTAGCATGCTCTATAATTCCAAGGAGGTGCCCTGAGAAGTCTCTCTCTGAGTTGGGCCTGTTGACAATGTCATTTTTTCACACTGCCACACCAAGGGAAAGGTTTATTTTTAAAGCAATGCAGCAAGCATTTGACCTATAATTTTTCCTTCTCTTCCCTCATTATGTTGCCTAATTAATGATTCATTTAATATTTGCATGTAAGGTTTCTTCCCACTTTTGTCACAAACGCTGTCTTTTTCCCCTCTGTTTGAGTTTTAAAAATAAATAAATAAATGAAACTGAGAAGTCATACTCCTCTGTTTATTTTAGCAGACTGCCTTGGCAAAGAAATTATTGTAACATCACAAATTCAGTTCTAGGAGTTCACGGGCACATCAAGAGGAAGAGAGAGCCAGTGTCAGTTGGTGCAGAGCTTCGTAGCTTTTTTCCCTTCCACAAATGAATGTCATGAAAAACTAAAGAAGTTTTGTTCAAAATTGGATTTGATTCAGGCATGCAGCACGTTTATTCGGCACAGCCTGCCAACGTGCCTACAGCTGACCATGGACAGACCAATTCTAGGGCCTGGATTACACAGGCAGCAGACTATGTGCTAGCGTATGAATGTGGGAGAAATGACCAAGGCTGCTACTCTATACTCATTTCTCTTTTCTACTATTTACACAAATTAGAAAATTCACCTTGCATTCTGAAAGAATAGGCATGCATTTCTGATTCTCAGTCTCAAAGGTCATGGTTTAGTTTTCTGCTTATTAAATTTATTTCCCCTAAAGAGTTCTTGGGTGGCATACATAGTTCTTCCCCATTATCCTCACAACAACCCTGGGAGGTAGATAAGAGTGACTATAAAGCTGAGCAGGGATTTGAATCCGAGCCTCCCTATTTCTGGTGCCGTATGCAAGCCACTACACCCTGCTAGTTGTTATGTGTGGAAAGGAAACAGGGGTCCAGTATTCCATCTTTCACAGGCCTGTATTCTTAGGCCATTGGTGTTTCTTTGCATGCAAACTCAAAGTGGCTTGAAGGGTATTGAGACTGAGCTGTTCATGGCTAGCTCTCCTAATCTTCCTCTCCATTTCAGGCTGCTTGAGTCACTAAGTCATCTGGTACCATACAGAATAATTACAAAGGGATCTTGTAGTTTCTTTGGCCCATAGAAAAAGAGCTGGTTGTCTAATATACGATGTCCAAAGGAGGAGCTATACAAGTTCCTGGAGTTTATAGTGGGGTTTTCCTCCTATTAAGATGGATATTCTGGATTATGTGTGTACCTGATTCCAATGTCTTTGGTCACATGAACTATTTTAAGAGATGCTCCCCTTTTGAAAAACAGATATACAAAAATCCCCCTTACACACACACTTTTATTTCTAAGACACAAAGCTTCTTCCATGACATGAACATCAAATTTCAAATTTGTGAGTACTCATAGCATAGAATCGTTGCAAGATTCAGGTACATATCTGGCACAGCTTTTGAGAAACAGATATAAAAATGCCCCGTTCTCAGAATTTCCTAGCTTCCTGGGCATTAGGCTTTATGTTGACCCATTTTCACCTGTCCAGATCATGCATACCTACCCAAATTTTATTTATTTCTATTTTATTTCTATTTTTGGGATTAATTTGTTGTAAACCATCCCGGGATGTTGAAGTATGGGATGGTATAGAAAAGTTTTAAATAAATGAACAAACCATTCTGGACATTCCATAGTTGAGTGATGGCCCAATCCTATGGCCCCGACACCACCCGGGAAGGCATAGGAGTCTTCAGAGTCCTGCAACCTCAGAGCTGGGATTTGGAGGGCCAAGTCCCTGCCTCCCACAGCTGGCATGGAAAGAACTGGACCTGGAAGAAAGAAGGAGGGAGAAAGGGCCAGTGAGACGGCCCCAAGCCTCACACCAGGCACAGGATGCACATGAGCCATCCAGTCCAGGGGCTTCCATGCTTCTGCAGCAGGGCAATGACTGAAGGAGAGAAATTAGCCTCCCCATCCCAGGGTCCTCCAGAGGTGTTTGACTGCAAGTCCTAGCATTCTTCACAATTTGATGGGAGCCCAAAACATCGGAAGGGTGCTCGGCTGGGGCAGGCAGATGTAAATCATCAAGAAGCTCATTCATTTAGGGAAAGCAAAGACTATGAGAGACGAGGTGTCTTCAGAGGCCCCTGTCAACATACCCAATGGCCCTTGCTGTGCTTGACACTACATGTCACATCTCATGTCAGATCTGGCCTGGACAGATTATCCCTGAAGACTTGGGCTTGCCTGGGAAACTAACATTAGCAGCTGGATGCATTAGGTTAACCCTTCACCTGCCTCACAGCTGCTCTCACTTTGCCCTGAGCCAAGCCTTTTAAAGGAAGGTTGACTGACTACAGCAGGCAAGAGGGCTGCAGGACAGAGCGCGTACGGGGAGAACATCTGTGTGTGAGTTTGTCCTTTCGTAGGACATTCTTAGGGGTGTCCCAAAGCAAGCTGCATGGCTTGAGCTAGCAGGAAAGGCCAAAATCACTGTGGTATCCTGCTGATTACACAGAACAGGCTATGATCTGACCACACTGAAATGCTTTTTTTAAGTCCTAACTGCTTAAATGGAAAAGAGTTCAGTGAACACTCGAAGTCAGCAGGAAATAAAAGTGGTTTGTTGGTTTGGTTTTATTTTAAACACACTCTGGATTGTGCCAATAGTATTCAAACTGACAGTGAAATCTCCAATGTCAGTGAAAGAAAGTGCTCATTCAGGAGACAGAATCGCTCCCAAGAAAGCTCAAAAAGGCACATGGGGTGTGAAACTGTACTTCCAGTGTGTGAATAAAAAGATTTAAATTTGTCTCTTTGAATACAAAGATTCAGATTATAAGCAGAGCTGAACTACTAACAACTGTTCTCTTCATAATACTAGCATGCCGGGCAGTACTAAACACCTGAAAAACCTATCCAAGTTCAATGATTTTTTTAAAGGTGCACTTTGAATACAGGTCAAACTGATCGTTTTAGCAGGCATTGCCAACATAGGCAGAGTAGAGCTAACTAAATGCACACTCGCAAGAGACCTCATGGCCCTCTCCCTACACAATACTCCCAGCAAGGTCGAGCTAGGGCTTCCGATCCAACATTCAGTTGGTGGTGGTGGTGGTGGTGGTAGTCTAGTCAGATGGGCCACTGAGTCCGTCTAGATCGCCACTGGGCAGGGACAGTAACAGGCTCATGGGTCAACTGGACCTGAGCATCCCCGCCTCCTGTCCCTCCCCACTCACCATCCTGCCCCCTTTTCCCTCATCCTGACTTCTCTGCTGGGGGCCCAGTTGAGGCTTTGTAAGAGAGGGTGCAGCAGACGTTTCCCCCAGAACCGGAGCGCAGGAATGGAAGGGATCTTCTTTGCGCATAGCACTGCCTATGGCTGTGAAACAGAAAATCTCCACCAGCCTGGGACTACTCAGGGGCTGGGAGCCATAGATGGCTCTGCACAGCATCCATTATTCATGTTTTTGCCAATTAACTATCCAGTCAACTTGAAATCAATGGGCCTTAAAACTGAGCCAAAGCGACTGCTATTCTTCGAGAAAGTACTAGACGGAAAAAGAGGGCAGTCAGATTGGCGGATGAGCCACTAACCGGGTGGTTCCACCTCTGTCCCAACTCCCATGGACTGTGGTGGTGCTGCGCCTCTCTCAGCCTGACAGCCGAATTCTGTTTCAGAGATGCTCTGATGGATGGCATTTCAGTGAAAAGCAAAGAAGACCAATCCAGATCACCAGCATACTTTTGCTTAAAGCTTGTACTTCCAGTAACAATATTGCAAGAAAAGCATTTCAGCCTTTTAGAATGGGGGGGAAACAGGAAAGCAAGCAAACAATTAAATAATCAAGAATTGGAGGGAAGGCAGGTGTAGCTCTTTAGGGACCCCAACAGGGTAGGGGTGGGATAACAGGTGACTGAGAAGACCGGTGACTCCTATGTCAGTGGGATTTCCTGTCTACTGCAGTTTTTATTCTGTGCTTCATGGGAGTTATCTGTGGTGCTGAATTCCAGCACCAAGATAGCTCCAGCACCATGGATTGTTCTGATAAAACTCAGAATAAAAGTTGCAATGGATTCGGAGTCCCACCAACATAGAAACCAACAGTGGAGAGTCATCAGGCACCCACCTCACTGAGCTTTAGGCACCTGACAACAGCTTTCCTCTTTTGACACACCTATGGCACTACTTAAACTATTTATATTGGCGGCACTGATTTTAATGCTAATTTTAATTTCATGCATTAATTCTACTCATTTATGGCTTGTCTGATTGTATATCTTGTGCTTTATTTTGTTTCTTTATCATAATATTTTAATGGCATTTTTAATTAATGTTATTGTTGACATTTTTATTGTAATGGCTGCCAAGACAGCATAATACCAATGGGTGGCTTTTATATACATTTAATTTAAAAAAAAAAAAGAAATATCTCTCCCTGCAGGCAGGACAGGTTTGGCCTACAAGCTGGAGGTTCCCTAGAAATAGAAATTTGCGGGCCACTCCATCAGCTCGACTGAGAGACCAGCTGCCCCTTGGCTCCTCCTTTCCTTGAAGTGTTTCCATTCAAAGGAGTATTATAAGAACAACTGGTACTGAAGCATTTGACTGTCCTCTTTCACCCCATCCCCTCCTTTTTTTTTCCTTTTGGGGGTCCTCACTTTTAGATTGGAGCAGTGCGGAGAGAAGCCAAGCCTAGTTCAACCAGGAGATCTCTGAGTAAGTCAGCAAGAATTTCCAGTTCTAATTTTTCAACACTTGCAGCCAATAATAACTACTCCCACTCTAAATTATACTACCAAAAAATGTAAGAAAGCCTGGGATGACAAACAGTTGGTTTTTACACGGCAGTGAATGCCATTCAATTCTGGTACTCAAATTCTGCAGCGCAGAGTTCTTTTATTCTCCATGATTTCTTTATTTGCCGCATTTATATACTATTACCCATCTAGACAAAATTCAGAGTGGTGAACAATAAAAAGAGAGAAAGAGATAAAAAGGATAAAATCTGTGAAAACAGAATCAATAAAAACCATGGCCTGCCAGTCAAGGAAGGCTTCCAGGAGGCACTGAAACAGTGCGATGGTAGTGACTTCCGGACCTCAGAGGCCAGGAGTTCCAGCGAAAAAGTATTTTGCATCCGCCTCCAAGTAGCAGATCACAAGGTTTTAGTAAACAGAAAAGAAATCTCTAGAAGTGTGCAGGCTGTTCACAGGAACGATGTGTGTGTGAGGGCATCTCTGCGCCTGCACTCAACACTTGGTAAACTTTGAGTGCTTTATAAATAATGCTCAACCTATGAACAGTTTTATAAATGGGAATACTAGAGGTAGCAGCAGGAGCAGTAGTGACACTATGCATATAGTACTAACGATGTATAGAGCAACGTGGAAGCACATATGCACACAAGTAACCACAACCAAGACCAGTGCCTGACCCAATGCTCCAACTACTGGAGGCGAGGAGTGCGAACTGAAGAGAGCAAAAGGTAACACATAAGCCAGTCATGCAATAAGATGTGGGAGGACAGATCTGAATTCTTTGCTCGAACATCTCCTTTACTGAGTAGTCTTGGACAAGCCACAAACACAAACATATTTCTCCCCTGATCTGATGAATCACCAGAAATATCTGATCTAGTCTTACTCCACTCATGGGTACAGAAACAGTCTAATATAGTGCTTGGGAGACCTGACGGGCTCTGAAGGAAGCTTCCATGGTCTGCTGGTTTCACGTTGTAGTGACCTGAATTATTTTCCACATTAACCTCTGAGACCACTGTGGAATTATAAGAGGTGAAAGCAAGTTCACACTTCTGGTCGCCTTTGTTTCCAGTGGTCATGGATAGAGCAGGCTATCTTGCACCTGCTGTGAAAATAAATAGGGTCAATATGGTAATGTGCGCGTGTGCATGCGCGTGTCTGCGTGCCCATTTCCCCCCGATGGACTGAAACAAAGCTAAAGATACACAGTTGTGTATCTAAGCATCTTTCATTCATGTAATCACAGCTCCCTATGCATGCACCCCTTAAAAGAAATTCTGGTTTCTAGTCTCACCAATTACATTTTATTTTATCTCAATGCATCCTCTGTAAATAAACAGACTTAGGGCTGCTTTTCATAGCTGAAAAAATGAAGTTTCTCTTATTTTCAGAAGAGACCCTATCTATCAAGTTAATTATGATCCTATTTCTCACATCCTTTCTTAGTAGCATGCAACCTGTGCTCATCTGCCTTTCTCCCCAGACAGGCAAAAGAATTATATAGAATCAAATGCAAAGTGATAGTAACACATCCCACTCTGGAAAAATGCAGGCAGCGGCCCTAATTCTTGTCCTTGATTCTTCATAACTGATGCAGTACACAGGGGCCCTTTACCAGGGTGTCTTGGTACTTCAGCACCATCAGCAAGAAGCAGCCAATACAGGAAGACAAAGGAAATCAGAATGGTAAGCGCCTGAGCCTGTTGGATACAAATAAAACCTTTCCTTCCAACAAATACATACTGTGCATGTACCCAGATACTCAGAAAGGTGCACCATGAGCAGATTTATTTATTTATTTATTTATTTATTTATTTATTTATTTAGTACCCTGTCCTTTACATAAAAGTCTTGGGACAGTCCAACAATAAAGGAACAGCATGATATCTGATAAAAGCCTGACTAAAATAAAGATTAAGTATTAAAATAATGGGAAAATAAAAAGGGTTTGACCTTAGCTGAAAAGAATAAAGTCTTGGCACCAGGCACACCTCTCTAAAGAACATGTTCCGCAGTCTGGGTGCCACCACAGAAAAGGCCACTCTCCTAATCTCTTTCAAAGGAGGCTCCTAAAGAAGGACCTCTGACCCAGATCTTAACAGGTGGGCAGGTAAGGAAACGCTCCTTCGGATAACCAGGTCCTAAATCATTTAGGGCTTTATAGGTATCACCAACACCTTAAATTGGGCCCGGACTTCAATTGGTAGCCAGTGTAGATGGCAAAGGACTGACATTCTGTGCGCATATCTGCTGCTCCCTGTTAACAACCTGGCTGCTCAGTTTTGGACCAACTGAAGTATCCCGACCGTCTTCAAGGGCAGCCCCACGTACAGCACATTGCAATAGTCCAGCTGGGAGGTTACGGGGGCATTGTCACCCTGCTCATCCAGGTAAGGATGCACAACCATGCTTGACAGAACACAAGGTAACAACTCAATGGTGCTGTGCTTATGTTACATCTGGGTGTATGTACACTGTATAGTCATTGAAAGTACAGTCTTATCTTTGGATTATTAACGGGTGGATATATTTAGGCACTTTACACATTATCATTATTCCCATGGTCCACTGAATTGTTTTGTTTGTGCCTTTGATTGTGGGACTTCTTTGCTTAACATGCCAGTCAATCTGAACCACAAGGTCTCAGTCTGGGCAAGTTGTCCAGGAGAGAAGATGCTAACCAAATTATTGCCTCTCACCTTGTACATGACCACTGACCCAGGTTAAGGCTGGGTCATCCACACTCATGCTTACCAGACTATCCCTGACCGTGCCTTCTGCTGTTGCTTGCCTCCTAAACTGACCACCAGTTAGCTGGTCACTGGGCACTGACATTCTCTGCACCCGTTTAATGAAAAGTGGGGTTGGGATTCAGGGTCAAATTAGAGCTAGTTCCACATCTGGAGCTTTCCACTGCTTTTCCTTTCTCAAGAAAGGAAGATAGAAATGCAGCCCAGCAAAATACGGAGCCTGGGCTGCCCTGGCACAATGAAATGCGATGACTGCAAAATGCAGAAAAGGGTAAGAAATTAAAGGTGAAAGAACTGGAAAATATTTTATATTTTCCAGAAAAGTTGAAGGAACTAACCCAGAAAACTTTTCTAGTCCAATGGCTCTAGTAAATCTCAGAAATGGTACTGTGTTAGCAATGAAACAAAGGTGGAATATTGGTTCTCTAATAGAGAAAGATAAATTGCAACATACCTTGCCTCTTGCTTAACCATTTCTAGAGTTACCACCACCCAGCACTGCTAACATTTGTGCTTTTTTGTTCTGCCAAAGTAAGCTGGGGTGAGCAGGGAGCTGTCCAGAACATCTGCGGATCTACCTGCTGGCCTAAACCTTCCAGGTGCCACTGTTCTTCCAACCTGCCAGGATCCCTGCCCTCACCCTCTTCCAATGACAGCAGTTATTTTAAAATGGTGGTGGTGGTTTTCTGCCGTGATATAATACCATTTCTCTACTACCATCCCCCTCAGCATAGTTTAAAAATCAAGTACATTTTAAGAGCATTGACAGACCTTCTGACACATACACAGCTCTTAAATTCTTGCAGTTGTGTTCACTTTGAAGTGGCATTTCCATTAGTCCAGCTCTCAAGTTCAGAAATATCTTCAGTCTCTTCCTCTGACAAACATAGGGGAAATACTGCCACCAAAATATCATGATAGTTGAAGGCAGAAAGACATTGTTTTTAAAAGTCAAATTAGATGCAAGTATTCCTAGAATGTGTATAAAAGAAGCCAAGTCTTCTTCAACAGACAGTCTTGCAAAGGGTAGTGTGAAATTCTGTCCCTCTTCGTCTCTCTCCCTCTCCTTCCCCCTATATGCTTGTTAATGTGTCCCCTCAGGCGCTATATGCTCTTCATAGGCACAGCGTGAAAAGAACGAACATGTTTGACTTTTAAAAGCTCCAGACAGAATGTGGTGGTGAAAACTCTTCTTGTTTCATTGAATTTAGATAGAGTTGAACCCAGCCTCCTATGGTGGTGCGGCTAACGTATTAGGCCAACTGGAAGACCATGCAGAGAACATGTGCAAACCGCATGGATGGGAAATGGGCTGGGACCCTATGAACCGTCTTCCAACGTATGAAAACATCTTCATTCACACCAGTGCAGGTCTCAGTGAGAACCTACAAAGCACTGAGGGAAGCTTGCCACAGGCCACCTTCTCCGAGGCTCCTGCCAGTGTGTACCACCCCAGTTCAGACTTACCATGGTGAGAGGGGCTTAAGCCTTTCCCCACCCTGTTATCTCTGAAATAGGACAATGCACCCACAAGTGGGGAAGGGGTGAAAAGGGGCTCCATGGGGCAGAACACCTGCTGCCCACCCTGCACGGTTTCTGAAGCAGGATGTGTTGAGAAGTGATCATACCCACCGCTGGGTCAAAACCCCACTGGCCCTTTACAACGTCTCCATTTCTCTGTCAAAGAGGCAGCATTTTCTGACACTTCGAGAATTAGGATGTGGAGAATTTCAGAGAAATTTCTCAGGGTGCAGGGCACATTCCTTACTGACCATAAGCTGAGGGGTGTGTGCACTCTTTGCTTTACCATGTACACACACACACACACTTTCTGTCCTTGTAGCCACTCCAGCGGCTGCAACTTCTTGGAAAGCGCCCTCGAAGACTTAGCCAGGACTTCTTCCCTTGCGGCTTTCCAGGGCTGCTGCCGGCTGAGAGACTGAAAGCTGAGCCAGGAGGAGGTGGTGTTGTTGTTGTTCTTGCTGAAAGGAATTTGAATAACAACAAAGTAACCCCCAAATCCTTTGCTCAGCTTTCAAGCACTCAGCAGGCACCAGCTTTGGAAAGCTCCAAGAAAGGAAGTCCTGCTTAAGTGCTCAAAGAGGGTTTTCAGAAAGTTCAGACAGGCAGAGAAGCTGCAAGGGCTGGAATGGATGAAAATGCCAAATGAAAGCACACACACGTGCACAAACACACAAACACACACACACACGCTTCCACCTCCCTCCTTATATTATGATAAGCCCCATTTCTCCAAAAGCCCCACCATTTCCACAGTTTTCAGGTACAATTTCACCTCTTCTCCTACCCAACAAAAGACCAAAGATCAAGAGACCAAAAGAAAAGTACAGTGCTAAAGCACATCTTATGGAAATGCTGTGCCCATTACCCTGCTTAGTTGCACTGTTGGCTGGTCTACAACCAGTTCAGCTTTGCCCACATGAGCCTGACAGAGCCCTTCCACCAGCCTCAGAGACCTTGTTTCCTGGGCCCTCCACCATTAACTATACATTCTGCAGTTGCTCGGGCACGTCCCTTGGGGTGGTGCTTCTGCAACCAGGGTGATGTGGCAAGCCGCATCAGCACCCGTCTGATGCTTTTATTCAGACAAGCTTCTGAGCACGCCATCTTGCTCGACTCTGTTGCTGCCCTTTCAGAACTGGTGGCAGGCTGGAGAAAGCTCAGTGCATGGGCGATTGGGGAGCCCCCAGGTCCAGCCAGGAGAGGCTGGCTCCCCAGCAGCAAGCCTGCGAGGCCACAGAGGCGCAAGAGACCCATTTTTTCTTTGTAAAAACCTTTTTCCAAGGGTGGTGCGTGCACCGCATAACAAAGCAGTGGCCAAGGCTGTAGCCACCAACTGCCTGGTTCTTCCCACTGCACCCTGATATAGTTTTATTATTTGAATTTGCTAATATATTGGATTTTTATGCTTTGTTCGATGGATTTTAATTGTTGTAAACCGTCCAGAGAGCCATGCGGCTATTGTGATGGTCTATAAAAACATAAGCAGATAGATAGATAGATAGATAGATAGATAGACAGACAGACAGACAGACAGACAGACAGACAGACAGTACCCGGGCATAGGACTGGCCCTTGCAGTGTTCCTTTATTGGTTGCCTGCTCTGAATGCAAAATTCATAAATGTAAACATATGCAAAGTCCATAAATAATGTGAAACAAATGAAATATTCTGACTGAAACCTTTAGCTCTGGGTTCAAAAATAAACCCACTTACACCCTTCCTCTGGAGAGACACATCTTCTTATTCACAGTGCTGATTATAGTTTCCCAAAAGGGTCTGACCCAGGTGTCTTTGATTTCTGTTCAATCCACCACCAGCTAGCCAGGAGCCTCCACACATGCCCATCATAAATAATGAAACAGACCTTGAAAATATAATATGACTTTTTATAGCTATTGTGTGATCCATAAACTCAAATAAAAACAACCTCAGAAAAATAGAGCTGAAAATCCATTATCAAATTCATGCTTCTTGCTCAGCTATAATCCCTACTAGGGAGGGAAAAAATTAATAATAATAGCAACCCTCACTATAAATTTGTGTCCTGGGTGCATGGAATCTGATAAAAAAATGTAAGAGGCTTAACAGTCCCAAACTGTATTTTATAAATGCCTAACCTGGTCTCAAGAATGTATATGAGACTGAGGCTTCATTCCAGATGCATGGGTGAGATCAAATGAGCCAAAGAATATCAACACACTCTCGCATCTGTGAGTCAGAAGATCAAAGTTTGCGCCAAAACACAATGGAAATCAGATGGCAAGCTTCTATGTGTGTGCAAATGCTGCATAGATTTTCATTACAAAGAGGGCCAGGCTTGGCGATAGAAGCGTGCAAATGTAAATATATATGGATTCTGCACAAAAGGTGACAATGATATTAGAGGCAATGCTAAATACACATCCTATGTAAGCAGCTATACTGAGAAAGCAGTGATCATATAATCAATGGTACATTTTAGTGGGCTTCGTTTCAGCTATCATTGGCAGGCTGATACGAAGCTCCTGTGTCGTTTATAGAAGGAGGAAGCGTTAAATGTGCAGCCAGCAACTTCCATTATGCAGTTCAGAAGCACAAAGAGTACCTCTCTGCTACAAAGCTGTATGGTTTATACTAGTTTAACTCTGGATTCTTCACACACAGAGACACACACACACACACTGACACTAAAAGTTTTGAAAAGTGGGGAGAGGAATTGAAGCATCTCTTCAGACCCCACCCCATTTGACCTCTCTCACCACTATGAACATGCTGCTGTGGCTCCCACTGACGCCACTGATCACTACACTTCTGGCTACCTGGCAAGCAGGTGAGACACTTAAGTAGCAAGACAGGGAGGTGGCTCCTGCTGACCTCAGCAATGGCCTGCTGTGTCCTGAGCCATATTCAGGTTCAGGAAGTACAAACTGAGCAAATTCCTTTGCTACCCTTAATCGGGAGCCTCACAATTTGTGTGGAAATCTGGGAAACCATGATAGGAACCTCTTTGTTTGGCCTCCTGATTTTTGAATCTAGCTGAAAGGAGGTTGGATGGTTCAGGAGGTAGAGGGAGAAGCCTGAGGATGCAACCATGCCATAGCCTGGCCACGAAGGTTGCAAGCTATGCAGGTATCAAGAGCACAACCCATCCAGTCCTGCTTCTTGGCCCAGATAGAGATATATGGACTTCACAAGATCCATTCTGTCCAAGTTGTGGGAACTGCCAGGTACTTTTTGTTCCATCATCCACTTATCAGTGGAACTGGATCTTGTGTGAATGCATTCACAGATTCATGGAATAGTAGGGTTGGAAGAGGACAAGAGAGACCTCAGGTTCAACATCCTGCTGGGGCAAGATGCCAAGTCATACCATCCCACTCAAACGACTGTCCGGTTTCACCCTGAATGTCTCTAGTGTGGGAGAGCCACCACCGCTCTTGTCACTGGCTCATACTGCTCTGACAGATAGGAAGTTTTTCCTGGTGTCTAACCTGATTCTGGTGTGCTGTAGTTGAAGTTCATTGTTCCATGTCCTACAGTCTGGGATGAGTGAGAAGAAATATTTCCCTTCCTCTTTGTGACAGCCTTTTAAGTACTTGTAGAGCATTATCACATCCCACATAGTCTTCCCTTCTTGAGTCTGAGCATGCCCAGCTCTCTCAGTCCCTCTTTTTAGGGCTTAGCTTCCAGATTATCTTTGTTTCTATCTTTGCTTCTATCCAGACTATCTTTCCAGATCATCTTTGTTGCACCCTTTCTAGTTTTTCTGCATTTGTACGTATTTGTGGAAATTCAAAGTAATGCAAATTTCCCCTAATTTCACAAATCCTCCCAAAATGTGTGAAACCTCCCAAAATTTACGTTTTCATATTTTAGTCATTGTTTGTTTGTTTGTTTTTCAGTGACTATGTTTGTGTTACATTATGCACATGGTCTGCTAGTCCACAGATTCCAAACAACTTGGGAAAAGGGGAGCTGCTGAAGAATCTGTGGGCCAAATCCTTAGCAATTCAAGAAATTCTTCAAAATTCATATAAGCCCATGGCAAATTTATCTGACACCCATGGCCACAAGGTTCTGCTGCCCCTTTATTGTGCCTGTGTGTGTCTCTGTCGACTGTTACCATATCATCACCTGTAAAGAGTGGGGTGAAATTGCTTAGAGCTTTTCTACATAAGGCATCTATTGTGCATTTGTGACTCCTTACTCACAATTGTTTATGGATGCTTTAGACAACATTGTAATTCTTGCCTTTCATTCTATGTTTTCAGAGCATTTTCCTAGTTTATTTTAACAGCAAATGGGGTATTATTTCTGAAAGCACTGTTTCTAATGGTTTGTTTGCACTATTTTTCTATAGCACAGTTTGACTTTTTGTAGTGCAAATGAAGTTTTGTAGTGGAAAAGCAGGAAAGAAAAACTCTTTCTGTAATGCTGGGATCTCAGTTCTGCAACAAAACGGAAAGTAGATACAGTGATTAACAGCCTCACGCAGAAAAGCTCACAGTCAACAAAGTCAGGAAAAGAAGAAATGGGAGAGCCATATCAGAGGGTAACCTGTAGCTTGGGATTTACTGACTGAGGTGTGCCCATGATCTGATCACAGGTGTGTGTTGGTTCTCAAATAAAGAAGCAGAAACTCCTTGGTAGGAGCTCTGCTTGGCCATGTTGACTGAAACCGCTATTGCAGGCATCTCTCTTCCATGGCTTCACTTTATCACCCTTTCACAGATGGAAAAAATTGGCCCCTGATGTCAAACAAGAGCTTGGTGCCAGGGCCAGTAACAGAATCAATATTCCATATCACCCTCAATACTCTTCTATGCAACTGTGCATGACATATTTCCACATCTTGTTGCCCCTGTTTCTAAATAAATGATGCACATTTTAGATTTCCTTCCTCTTGGTATGGCAGCTCCCATTCTTCCAAACAATCAAGGGAGGCTGGGGTTCCTTATGCATTGCAGCTTTTATTTTGAATGTTATAGGAGCTATCTGAGGTGCTGACTGCTAGTCCCTAAATAGGCTCGCCACCATGAAGCACCATGGATGTGCTCAGTGGATGTGCTACAGCGAATGAGGAGCCTAAGTGACAGAGGAGTCATCAGCCTCCCCTGTCAATGTGCACTGGAGGTTCTGCATCTCATTATTCTGCAGTGAAAATCATATTAGGACATTTGGTATTGGCTGAATGCGCACAAGTAAAATCCTATAACATGGAACAGGCCTATGCATGTACACCATGGATACATGCAGGCTCTTTCAGAACTTTAGGGTGCAATCCGATGGGTGCAAACACGGAAGGATCGTGCTCACCTGATGCAGAAGCTCTTGCTCCCTTTCATGTCTCACTCCTCCTCTCTGTGTTTTTGCTGCCCCGGCCACCCCAGTCTCCTCCCCTCCCTGCCCCCTGAAGCGCTTCTTTGGAAAGCTGCAAGCACAGCACTTTCCATGCTGGCCATGAGGAAGATCGGGATCGGGGTCATAGCTCTGATTTTCAGTTGGCCTCTCAGACAGCACTGAAGGACCCAGGGTTCATTCCCTAAGATCCTGCCGTTTACCTGAGCCAAACCATCGGTATATCTAGTTCTGGATTGTCTACAGTGACCGGCAACAGCTCTCGGGGGTTTCAGACAGGCATCTTTCCCAGTCTTATCTCAAGATGCCAGGGACTAAACCTGGAACTTTCGGCAAGCAAAGCATGCTGAGCTACAATCAGAGTGACCGAGCTGCAGTCCTTCCCTAAATTCTGCTGAATGTGCATAGAGAACAGTGCACCCTGTTGCAGCCCCAAATTCCCTCATGTGCCCTCCTGCAACATCAACCCCCCCCCCACTTTATTAAACCACCCTAACATACTTGAGCCAGAAGGTTACAGGAAGAGAGATGGCGATTATCCGTGCATCCTTCTTAAATCATCGTATCCTATCTTGATAAGCCCTTCTTTGTGCTGCTGCTATCAGGACGGCACAGTTCCACACAGTTGGCCATGGCCTCTCACTAAAAATTCTCCACATTTGTTCACGACAACAAAAGCTCCTAGTAGGGCCAACGGACAGCGAAGGTAAAAACAAAAACAAAAGACCGAGTAACCAAGAGCTTTAAATTGCACACATGCTAAAAGGTAGAAGAACAGAAAGCAGCAGGCCACTAAAAGCCATCTGCCATCTTGGCCCGCCCATGCGTCCCTTCTCCCCAGCAGTGCTTTATATTAGTGATGATGTCTCTGTATTGTGTACAACAGAGGCTCTGCTCCTTTGAGCAAGCAGGAGGCAGGGTTGCATCTTCTAGTGTGAGGCCCACCAAAACTCACTGACTCTAGCAAGACAATAGGACTGCCTTCCAGTTCATGCTATGGATTATCTCCTTGTACATTTTTCGGCTCAGAGACACCAGTCAGATGTTACTCCAGCCCAGCCTAAACTGTGGCAGACACAGAAATGGTGGTGATGCTTTCAGGCTACCAATCAATCAATCAATCAATCAATAGATGCATGGTTATCTGACAAGAGGCCAATATGCACTAGGATTTTTATCCACTTGCAGTGCCTGACTCACTGGTGTGTCAAATTATGCTCACCCCAATAGCATCCTCCTTAGGCTGTCTCTGCCAATATATACCAGATTCTTCAGACCTGTTCTATCACCCTTTAATATGTTGCAGTGGAATCCAGATAGATAGATAGATAGATAGATAGATAGATAGATAGATAGATAGATAGATATGCTAAACTTCTGATACAGTGGTACCTCAGCTCACGAACTCCTCAGTTCACAACCAAATTGGGTCATGAACAAAAATTTCATAAAACTTTTGACTCAGATTGTGAACTCAGCATTGGGTGGCAACCGTGATCATGGCCATCTCCCCACCCCCACCCAGAGTTTGTGCTGGAGGTGGGGGGGGGGGGGAGATGGCCAAGATAGTGCCCATCTTTCCTGCATGACCATGCCTGTGATTATGCCTGTCTTTCCTACAGGAGCGCAACTGCAATCTCAGCCATCTCCTCCCCCCAGCACAATCGTGCCCGTTTCCCCCCGCCCCCAAGCATGTCTGCAGTCGGGCCCGTCTCTCTCCCCCTCAGTGACCGGGATGACGGGCGCGTGCAGGGATGAAGGGTGTGGGTCGTGCTGGGGCTGGGTGGGGAGATGGCCGTGATCTTTGTTGTTCTTTGCCACTTTGCTTTCCATTTTTCTAATTAAAAAAATAGTTACAGAACAGATTAACCTTATTTACATTGAACCTTATGGGGAGATTTAACTTGGGTCACAACCAATTTGGGTCATGACCAGAGTCCTGGAACGGATTAAGTTCGTGAGCCAAGGTGCCACTGTATCTTCTGGGGCCAGGAGAGGTGGTTTCATTTGGCCAGTGGACCATTCATTGGCAGGCAGTATGCAGACCATCCTATCAAAGTTTCAGCAGCCGCTTGGAGATCTTTCGTGTGTCTATCTGCCTCCCTCACCCCCAAGACAGCTTCTCTCTCCCTCCATCCCTCCCTGACTTGCAAATGCCCCCATCTCCCCTTTGTCAAGAAACAACTAGCTGCAGTGCTTGGTTACTCAGGAATAAATAGCCTTAAAGGTAAAGGTAAAGGTTTCCCCTTGACGGTAAGTCCAGTCATGCCTGACTCTAGGGGGCGGTGCTCATCTCCATTTCCTGGCCGAGGGAGCCAGCACTTGGCCGCAGACAGTCTCCGTGGTCATGTGGCCGGCATGACTAAACACCGCAGTGCACGGAACGCTGTTACCTGTCCACCAAAGTGGTACCTTTTTATCTACTTGCATTTGCATGCTTTTGAACTGCAAGGTTGGCAGGAGCTGGGACAGAGCAACGGGAGCTCACCCCGTTGTGCAGATTCAAACCGGCGACCTTTCGATCAACCAACCGAGCAGCACAGCGGTTTAAACCACTGCGCCACCTGCAGTCCCTCGTAAATAGCCTTACTCACAGCTAAATCCCATGGACGCCAGTGGAGCTAAGTGCTGGGGAAATCCACACAGGAGGGGACTATACTTGCCTGATTTGGGAGGAATGACATGGGGATGCTGGTTCCACTGGCTTGGAGCATGCAGCAGCGCACTTCCTACCTCTCCGTGATTGATTGAGTGATTGATTGATTGATTTTTGGTGAAGTGTCAGGAGGATCTGTCAAATATTTCTTCCCTTAAAAAAAAAACAAAAAACTCTCTGCTTGCTGCATAATTAAGCAAGCTAAAAAAACAAATGAGCCCCAGAACAGAGGGACCTTATGGGGCCACTGCCCTGTACACGTCCCGTTTCCAACTACTCCCATTTCTCCAGCAATTCCACTGGTGCGTGACACAAGCTCAGGGTTTCGAATAGGCTGGATTCATTAAACTTTTTCAAATCAAAGTATAGGGGATGTCATTTTATTTATTTATTAAAAGTGTTTATATGCTGTCCTATTATATAAAAATCTCAGCATGGCTTACAATGCTTTTAATTTTTTAATTTAAAAAAAAAAATTCAATGAAGA
Organism: Varanus komodoensis; assembly: GCF_004798865.1. Lineage (NCBI taxonomy): Eukaryota > Metazoa > Chordata > Lepidosauria > Squamata > Varanidae > Varanus > Varanus komodoensis. Next base: position 885,772 of record NW_025335268.1, on the reverse strand, counting down.
TCTTCCTGGACTGTTTTCAATCCAAAGAATCCTCTCCGAGTACAGGAGGGAATGGAAGAGACTTAATAAGCCATCCTGAGGCTTGTTGCAAAGGACGGTATAGAAATGCTTTAATTCTATTGATTGATTGATTGATTGATTGATGCTGAGCTATATGAAGCCTCAAGATGTGCCGAGCCGGATAATCTCCAAAAGATTGGATCCAAAAGCAGTGAATCCTCTGGCCGGGGCTGGCCATAGTGCACAGCAGGGCTGGCCCTACCGTCAGGCAGAGTGGTACAGTCACCTCAGGGTGCAGATGCTGAGTTTAGGCCATCTGGTTTTAGAGGGCGCAGTGAGGTGTGTTATGTGACCTGTTCTACACTGTCAGCAACTGAGTTCCCCCTTTCTTTCTTTTAGACAACAGACAGTTATTTAGTGAAAGGCCCTTTATTCCAAGGTACAGCCAGCCAACTACTATCCAACCAAAGAAGAGCCTTTGAGCATGCACAGAGAGGTTTGTTGAACCCAAACCTGAAACTATTTTCCAGATCCCTCATTTTCAATAACTCTGACCCTGGGGGTGCCCCTCTGCAGATGGGCAAGATGAAGATGAGAACTGCACAGGCCTAGATGAGCAGGGCCTAAAGGAGCTACTAAGACTCCCAGAGATTATGGCTATTTTCCCAAAAAAAATCCAGATTTCAGGCAAGTCTTGAAATGAAGGAGTAAATTACACATTACATGCAAACCCATGAAAGGAAGTCCACTGGCTATTTAGAGAAAAGAGCACATTTGTCCACTTATATATGGACAGAGACAGCCACAGGCACTCTGGCCACAGCTCCACAGCTTGGTACAGCTGTAGCAAAACACCCAGACTCTTCAGTGCCCAAGACTCTTGGCCCCTTGGGAGCAGATGGCCAGGAACCCATTGAGGGTCTGTGTGCTGGCCTTCTTTATAGCCGTTCCGTGTCCTTGGTGCAACCAGCTTTCATGTTTTGCTCAGTATGCAGCATGCAACCAATCAATAAATTAGTATTAATGGGACCAATAACAATGGTGAGCCTCTCCTCTGTCTCAGATATGCAGCTCTGCACAAGCTTCCTGAAGCCCAGTGCTCTCCATCGTGAAGCACTATGCCAGGCCTTCCCCCTCCATTTCTGGGGAAGCTTACAACCAGGTACCTGTTCTACAAAAAGCCTGGAATATTCTCAAGACCCTCAACATCATTTTCCAGTGAAGTCCATCTCCTTCAGCCCCCCGCCCTTTGTCCCTGCTGAGATTCAAAAATAATCTCTCAGTTTTTGGACTGCTATACATTCTATTTTATTTGTCGTTCACTGCTGCATCGCCAGTTTAAACTGCTTATTGCACTGTGCCCTAAAACTGACCATTTTCTCCTGTTCTGTGCTTGTTCCTAATAACACCAATAGCAATTTGCATTGTGGGTAAACCAGTTTAGCACTTTCCTTTTCCAGCATTCCCAGACCACCAAGCGTGTGCACTTCCTCACACTGGGTTCATTTTTTAATTTGGGGATGACCCCGCTGGTTCTTAAAATGTTGTGGGTGGCAGGGATACTTCACCCCTTGGACTTTCTCAAACATGCTGATACCGACCTCTTGCTTCTCAGTGATACTGCTCGGGCTTCATTTATATCGTGACTTACCATGTGAGTTCACTCTTAGTCAATCAAAATGACTCTTCCATCACTTTTTTTTGCAAAGAAAATCTGAATGTTCCACTTTTCTTGTTGAAATATTTCTTTCCTTTTTCAATAGAGAAAACTTCAGAAATGTGGCCATGCTGGTGGAAGTGTTGAAAGAAAAATAGATGAAAGACAAAATATTTCAAGCTGCAGCTTTTTGGGGGACTAACCACTACCCTAATAATAAAATTTTAAAATGGACTGTATTTTTCCTTAGAGAGGAAGATCAATGGTACCAACCTCTGTGAGGCAGGCACACCCATTTTAAAATTCAACATGAAGCACCAGTTAGGGCTCAAACCCAAACGGAAAACTGTTGGCACGGATTCTATTGAAAACAATTCTGCACTTGATGTTAGTCAATAGAAAAAGTCTAACCTCAAAAGATGGAAAATCATCCGGGCCTGGGTAGCATTCCTAGCACAGTTCTCCGGTTCACAAACAGCCGGCTTTCTTTTGCCTTTCATTGGTGCCTTTCAGTTCTCCGATATGGTGCTCCAAAAGGCACTCCAGTGCTCGAAATTGTTAGCAGCTTTTATAGGCAAAGCTGAATGTCCATCACTTTGAATTTTCATTGCTGCATCTGTTTTGCTATTTTAACTGCAGCAGGTTGTATTACAATGAGGCCATTAATAGGGAAATAGATGCAAACATTTTTATTTCAAATAGCAGCTCTCAGAAAAGATCTGGAAAACAGAATCAAGCCATATGATTGTTAAAGAAGTGTGTATGTGGGGGGGGGGGGGGGGAGTCCAGGCCAACAGGCACCGTGCCACTATTTGTGAATGTCTTGTAAATACAAATATCTTACTAAGGCAGGAATTGAGGGGCGAGGGTGGAGGAATGGGGCGAAATGCACGGATCACCATTTGGACAGGCTAACTTTGAATGCATTTTCATTTTCCCGTCCCTGCACAAATAATGACTTGTGAGGTTCTTAAATAACGAATATGCCTTTTAAAATGTTTGACATAAATGTTAAGTTGAAATAAAACATAACAAACATCATCATTTATCTTTGTGCTGGTGTAGGGGGAGGGGAAGCCCAAATGTTTTGTTTCTATTTGGGGAAAAAGAAAAAAATAGCAGTATGTATAAGCTGTGGAGGCTTCAGAGTAATTCCTATTTTGCTCTATAGTACATTGGCCACAAACAGAATTTATCAGCAATTATATTTGGCTATGTAATATTCCTTCAGCTTCACAATACCCTGGAGATTTGGGTAGATGCAGCAAAGAATTTGGGCAATGCAATATAAGCTAGAGAGCAAAGGAGAAATTGAGTGCTTCATTCAATAAATAAAAAGCTAACTATCTTCTGGATAACTTATTCAAAAATGGTCCTCATTGCAGAGGAGATTATCTACTTGTAAATTTAGGAGGAGGAGGAAGAAGAGGAGGGCTGATGTTTCTTCTCTTTTCTTATGTGCAAGCACAGAAAATTCTGTCTCAAATGAGGACTGCCATGACAGGAACGTCATCTTAAAGACCCACAGGAAGCATGTTTCTTGCTTCGGCAATGGAGAGCATCAGCTGTGGAGCAGTAGAGCAACAGATGGATGGATGGATGGACGGATGGATGTTATAAGCTGGTCTCTCTCTCCCTCTTTCTCTCCCAAGCAGTTTCAGATGCACCTTTAGCAGCACAGTCCTTTTATTAAAGCTCAACAGGTCACAAAGCAGTATTAATCAAAGTTGTGTTTTCCTTGAGCTATGGGAGAAGAATCTGCCCATGTAAAGAGTGAAAGCCAGACTGAGACTCCCCCTCCTTCCCTGACTTTGGAAAATGCTTCCGGCTCCACCCTCAGGGGGCTTCTTCTGCTCGAGGGCAAGTGGCCAGGAGAGCCAGGCACTTCCAAACCCGTCTGCTCATTTCACCCGTCATCTCCTGCCTGCGTCAAGGAATGCCTTCCATCACCTCCTCCCCCAGCTGTGAAATGTTTCCCTGCCTTTCCATGGCAAGCTGGTTCTCATGCTCTGCCTGAGGCTCTTCAGTAGGTAACCTTGAAACTGCCACCTCTTCCCCCAGCCTTCTCCCCAGAATCGGACAACTCTATCTGAGCACAGCCTTCCGTGTGAGACCTGGGCTCCGCTTCAGGCATAATCCTATTGCCTCCTGCCACTTGCTTGTACTCAGACTTACGAGCATCCAGCGAAGTCAGAAGGTGCAGCGGAGGCAAAACTCATCACTACTGTGCCTCACCCTGTGGAACTGTGGGGACAGAAGGGGGCTGGGGGCACCAATCAGAATCAGGAAAACTCTGTGCCCCCCAGCCTCCTCCCCACCTTCCCCCCAGCACACTCCTTTCTCCCCTTCCAAAGCCCAGTTGCAACCTCAGGGGAGCCAGCCAGTGTGGGTTATTTTGGAAGAATCCCATGACCTCCCAGACAGTGTTGGGACATCACAGAACATTCCCTTAAGCAAGCGAGCGAGCGAGGAAATGCCCAATCCTACCTAATCTTGGAAGGTAAGCAGGGTTGGACCTGGCTGAAAACTGGATGGGCAACTTCAAGGTGGTGAACCACCCAGAAAGCTCTGGCTACAGGCAGTATAGAAATGTGATGATAATAATAATAATAACAACAATAACAACAACAACAATAATAATAGGTCACCTCATATTGCCCTCAAGACTAAATCTCTTCGATTCCAATAGGACTTATTTATTTATTTACATGTATTTACAGGCAACCTATAGTTGCCGAGGCCTTCCTAGGCAGCTTACAATGTTGGTACAATTTAAAACATAGCAACATTTATTACATTTCTATTTCTACAGTCCGTGGCCCATTTTCTAAACTCAATGATAATGTGTGCCACATTCGCATTTCATGTGCTTAGCAATTTGATGTGCTCTCTGTGGACAAGATCATGTGCTTGAATCACTGCGTTGTACACATCTGTAGTTCTTGGGTTTTATTTGTGGCACCCTGTACAGTACCCATCTCACAGTATTGCCAGTTGGAGCTCTTCCTTCTTCTTAAGTTAAAATCGCAACAAGTGTGTGGATGAACGCTGCTATGGATATAAATAAACTGCAACATTTAGATAAGATAAAGCAGTCTGAAAGAATTAATCAATTCAGTTTGATTGAGGCTGTAATGGTTGTGAATATTTGTGAGGTTTTTAATGGCTCTGAATATCTGCTTATGTAGGAAGAAAATCAATTTAGGGAGTAATCCTATGCATCTTTAGGAAGAAAAGTCCAGCAGCTCCATGCATGCGGGGAGCAGTAAGATTCCTTTCTGTTTCAACATGCGTAACGTTGCACTTTTACATTCTAAGATTCTTCCATGTAGCTAAAGAGAGTAAAACCAGCAAACACGGTCCTTAATGCTGAGATGGGGGAGCGGGGGGGAAACTCTTAAGTTTAGCAGTATTGTTATCCTTCAGTAGATCTTTCTGAAAATCATATGGTAAGGCAGGTTAATTTTAAGTCCATCAGAGAGAAGATTTTGGTTGAAATCCTATGCTCACTAATTTAGCAATATAGCACACAGGATCAGTCTATTAGGTATTTCTATAAATAAGTTTTATAGACACGCCCACCATCTAGTGTTATTATTATTGTTTTAATAAAGTTTTTAAGGATGTTCATGCAAAATTGCAAGTGGGCAGGAGAGAGATGTAGTACTACTGAAATACAAACCTACAAAAAGATATTGGATTTTCCTGCCATTGAAGCTGAGGAGCATCAGGTGTCTATGATGAGGTAGGACAGAATTCTGGCTAAAACAGAATTCATTACATAACAAGATTCAGATATGCATATGAAAGAATACATCTTGTTCATTTATTCCTAGATTTGCAAGAAGAATTTCTTTCTTTTTTTAGAAGGTTAGTTTAAAGGTTACTTTTAGATCTGACAAATGGACACAGAGTTGTGTTTGCATCTGGCCTTTAAAAATTCACAGAACAAGGATAAAAGGAACACTTATCCTAACAACAATTAAATACATTGTAATCAAACAATATTTTATATTTTAAAGGATAATTTAAAATGTAAAAATCAGAATTTGGTGAGAGATGCTTATCCAGGAAGAAAATATTATTCTCAGGAGTCTCTGATAATTTACCTCCTTAGATAATGCATTTTAAAAAATAGTATTTCCACTAAATAATGCAAAATAAAAATGAAACAATTAGAAGAGCGAAAAATATTATTTTCATAAAAGGTATTGCTAAAATCTCATGTGCACCTGATGCTTATTAATATTTACTTTAATTGGTTATTTGACTGATCTATTTGTTGATATTGTTGTTACTATTTTAAGCAGTTAATTCATTGATCCATTAATATGAATTATTAATTAATATTATTATTCATTAATTACATTGTTCTGTGGGTTGCATTGCTTATTTTATTAATTATTGTATGGATACTGTATTACTTTACAGTGGGAACATTATATGGATTATTATATGAATTATTTGGATTAGATGTTAATAATGTTATTAATTACCATTAATTAAATGGTGTGCAGTTGAAACATAATCAGTAAAAAATAGAATAATTCATGTAGAATAGCATGAGAAATTGGCCATATCCTTTAAAATTGCGTATTTTACAAGGGGAACATGCAACAAACTGTTGGAGTGTATTTCGCCATCCTAAGGAACGCTCCCATGCCGAAATGCAGCCAGTCAGGCTCTCCTCCAGCATGCCATTCCGTCTCCACCCCACCTCGACTATTCAATTATTCTCTTCCAACTGAAACCCAGCATTCTGGAGCTACTGAGAAGGGTAAGATCATTGGACCGGTATTGATGCTGGGGCAGTTTCCCCTTAAGGGTTTGGAAGGATTTATTTTCCTTTTATCCTGCATAACATGGAGTTGCCCCAACAAGTATTTTCCTCTCTCTAGTTTTGTAACAGCTCTGTTGGGTACGTTTCTGTCAGCATGCAGCACCTGACATCCTTATTAGAGGGAATGACGTGGGCAAAGCATTTGATAGAGCAATATGTATCTACTCAATACGAGAGAGGAGATTTTACACTGGAGACCTCAGATGAAAAAACAGAAGATCGACTTTCTCCCTGTTCTCCAACCCTGCACAAGAGTTTGGGAGCAGATTTCAAGCTCTTTCCTCTCTTTGAAACGTCCTTACAATAGCTGAGCTGGACTGAGATCAGCTATTGATGCATTACCGTTTGTAAATGCTTACAGCAAGGATCCCTTCTCTTGGCAGCATCTCCCATGGAAGAAAGGCGGAGGCAGAAGACGGAGGGAGGCAGCTCTTATTCAGACATTAAGAACTCTTCAGTGCCAGCTATGGCATACACAAGCCATTGTTTGCACCTCCCTCTTCAACAAGTTCTCACTTAGCCTCACAAAACAGCAGGTATGAACGACACCGGCAAAACCTTGACTGATATTGTGCATGCAGACTTCATCTGCACTAAGATGCATTGCACTGAAGAGCCAAATTGTTTGGAACCAGCAGATAAGAATTCTATTTTGCTGATCCATTACTAAAATACCATATTCTTGAGAACCGTTAGAACAGCATCCTTATTTATCCCCTAAATGAATGAGGAAACTCTTATCCCTTGCCAATCGGAGCAGAGCTTTCACTACACATGGGCGAGATTCAAATGTCTGGTTGCCAGAACTTTTGAAAGAAAGAAGGCCAAAAATAAAAAGAGAAAGAAGGAAGGAACCTCATTCATGCCAATGCATATACCTGAGAGTCCCATGTCTTTGCTAAGAATCCTGGCTTAGACAGATCTTCGAAAAATGGGTCTCATTCAAATATCTACAAATGTGGATTCCCACCCCCCACTCTTCTTTATTATTCCATTGAAACTGGTGACCTTTCACTGCCTCTTCTCTTCCAGCCATCTCTACCAGGGCTCAGTGCACTGGAAGAGCCGAAGCACGAATGCTAACATCTCGCCGTTTGCAGCTGCTAGTACAATAGGATTAATTTGCCATCGACCAGCTCTAATGCCCTTCTGTTTCCTCATCTTTCCCCCACCAGGGGCAGTGGTGGCAGCATCTGTTTCACTGCTATTTTACTGGTGTTGTTCGTGCCGTAGCAGTTAAGGTCTGTCAGCATTTCTGTAACACACAACACACCCATCTGCATTGCCGAGGAGGAGTCAATGCTTTCACAACCTGTTCGGAAGAGAAAATTGGGGATTTGTGTTGCAGCGTGATGCACAGTTTGATCATGTTGCCAGATACCAAAAGTATTTCACATGTGTTGCTATTCTGGTTGGGTCTGGGGTTGAGGGTTTGGGTCAAAATAAAATGATGCCAAGAAGATGCATCTCAACATTGAACCACCATCAACAGCCAAAAATATTATTTTTGATATTTCAACATTCAATGCAAATGAAGCATCCTTTTGCAGAAATCTGTTAGCACTGCTTATGGGGGGAATTATAGTATATTATTCAAGTTTGTAACATGTATGCTGTCAGTATATGCACAGAATTTTCCCCATGAAAAGCAATTTTAAGCATTTTTTACTTCCTTTTCCTCCTACTGTGTAAAGAGGATGAGGGATAATCAGAATTTGCCTTCCCTTGAGCAGATTCCTGGCTTGTCATTACTTGAAAACAAGGAACTGCACTTCAAAATAAGTGCAATCCAATATGCGTTTATACAGGAAAAAAAATTCATGCAGGTCTCAACATTCTCCAATTAGCATGTCACAGGCTGGCAAATGCTGGAAGTTGTAGGTCTTTTTCTGTCTGGATTGCACCCTGATCCTACATCAACCTAGTATATTTTTGTGCTTTGTTCAGCAAACAAGTTTATTTTAAACCACAATTCCTGCTCGACACATTATGACAAATCAGAAATCTACTATTGCAGAACTGAAACCTGGGATACTATCCAACACGGCCCTCATGCTTACTGGATCCACCACTCGCACAATGGCAATTGCCTGTGGCAACCAGAAAGGGACGAAACGCTCATTTCCAGAATGGGACGAGGCCACCAAGCTTGCAGAAAAGGGTTCCGCCAACCTGCCCCTATCTGGAAATGAGAGTTCTGCTTATTTCCAGGATTACTGTGGGAACTGGTTGATCCTATGGGACAAAGAGTGAAACCAACAGCAGCACTGGATATCGTCCCTGCTTTATTCCTTCTCCTGCTTTTGTGGAGGAGAAAAAAGGATGCTTGTACAGGTAACCCAGATACATCAGCTGTTGGCTGCCTATACTGAAATATCTGGAGAAACCAGGCTGGCACAACAATACCAAGCAAAAAAAGAAAGAATGTTGTACTGGTCACCTATTTAATAGCCTTAATACAGGTTGGAATCATCACAGTGAAAACCAAAGGTTACTTCAGAGTGGAAATGCCTCAGATGCAGTGATTAGTGTTCAATTCAGATCAGGCTCCAATTATCTTACAGAATGAAGCTTTGGTGTACCCAAAGCCCTGCTGGGCTGGTGCAGACAGAACAGGAGAAGCAACAGAAGGAATTTTTGCCTCTGCATATTTCATTGAAATGTTTCTCCTCCAGATGAGCCTTTGTGATTGTCTAAAGAGGGCATACCAGCAGCGAATGGGCCAGGGCTGGAGACATGGTAGGATTCTTGCATTCCAGCTCTCCTGTCTCCTCTCTCTGAGGCCAAATTTTGACCTCAGGAAGTAGCCAGCTATTTCCATGGCAGCTGTGAGGAGCTGGGTGAGGGGGGTGGAACTCAAAATCACCTTCTGCAGCCATTGTAACGTCTACGGCCTCAAGAAAAGGATTCCAAACAATGGAATAGTCTCCCAGGCTGCTTAGCACTGCTCTCTCCAGTATGCCTTGGCCCATTTTGAGATCCAGCTCTGTTTTGGTTCCTGATCATGACCCTTAGAAAGCAGTAAGCACTGGAAGGGCAGAAACTCATTGCTGGAATATGGAGCTCCAGGTAAAAGCAGAGAAAGGAATCCAATTGCATTGGGGCGGGGAGGATGAGTTGAGGCTGGATTGTAGATTACGCTTGATGATATTTATGGAAACATATGAGCCTATATCTTTCATCCGGAGTTTTGCTGGAGCCAGTCAGAAGCAGCATAGCCCCTAAGTGTGAGGTCCTGCCACTTGGTCCTCCGCCTTCCAAAGGCGGGACAACCCATTGGCAGCCTGAGTACTGTTGATTCATGAAACCTCACCCTGGGTAGCTTATCTACAGGGTGAAATGTGATGATGTGTCATTTCTGAAATGCAATAGAAATGGAATTAAACTAGAAACTTTTCTTCTGTGATGGTAGTGACAAAAAGGATTCCTGCTACAGTCTTCATTCGACAGCAGCAGTTGTGGGTCCTGGAACATCTGGGAAGCTTTGCTTTTGTACTTCTAGTAAATTACAGTTCCCAGGTGTCTTAGTATGCAATGGGCTAGTGGGAAGCCTTGACAGTTCTCCCATGATCAAGATCAGGCACCAAATGAAACCTGGATCATTGATTAGACTCAAGCATTTAATCAAGAGAATTTGACTTCGATTTGAAGTGAGCCCAAATTGGCTGATTTCCTCATCATGACCACTACTAAGTAAATGTAAGTGGGAAAAGGCAGAGATAGCTGTAGGAAAGCACAGACCCAGGACCAAAATGACTGGCACATTATCCAGAAGTTCTGAAAATGGCAAGTATGCTTTCTGAACTTTCTGGCTCCAGATGTCAACTACATCATCCTAGTTAAAACCAACATGATTCATTTTGTAGAATCTGGGCTATAGGTTTATTACTTATTGATTTCTGGGATTTTTTATACTCTGCCTTTCAATAAAGATAATCAAGATGCCTTACAAACAATTTTTGAAATAATTTTATTTAAAGTAGTAGTTTTAATTCAATACAAATCAAAAGCCAGTTTCAAATCTCAGGTATGTACAGAAAGTCTTAGGTGTTTTCCTGTACACTCAGCTGTGATCTTCTAAACTCTGATTGTCACTCTATTTTAAATGGGGTTTGGAAACTTCAGCAGTTATAGTGGCTTGTCTCCTCACATAAATGATAAAGTTAGAAAAATCTAAGTTCACTGTCACTTCATCTGCTTTAGATACCCAATAACTCTCATCTTTATTGGTCCCTAGAGAAGTAATACTGCTCCACTAGTTCATACAGTTCATGAACACATCTGAAGCTAGGTAGGTTCTGCAATACCATCTTGTCTTGCAGTACTAGGATTCATTGGGCCAGGAGACGATAGCTGTGTGGTAAAGTGGAAGCTTCCATGCAGTGAGTCCCAGATTCAGTCACTGGCAGTTCTAGTTGAAAGGACCAGGCAGCAAATAACGGCTGCCTGAGATCTGTTGTGTTCCACTGTAGATTACATGATCTCCACCAAGCAACAGCTCAAGGGAGGGGACCAAATGGGAGTGGGTGGCAACAGAAGGAATTCCAGGGCAGCACAGGTTCAGAACCCCAGACAGGACGGTAGGATTGCCAAGCAAAGGGGGCTAAAATTCAGGACCATGGAGAGTAATTCTGCAGCTAAGTAAGGCAAGTTACCCCAGCAGTAGTTTGCAGGAACTGAAAGGGTTTTATAGCCAGACCAGGAGATTCCTTCTGGGAGCTCTGCTATCTCAACTGCTGCATCTGAATCCTTACCTTTCCCACCATGCCTGGCTTCTTTGGGGTGGCAGCAGAACAAGGAACTACTTGGAGTTCTCACCAGACACCTCCTTCTCCAAGGTCCTCTCCTCAGAGGGCAGTGGCACCTCCCGAGGACTGAGGAGGCAGAATGCAGGATCCACAGTGGAGGGTCCCACTTGCAAAGGTCCAGGAACTGGTTCTAATGCCTGCTCAGAGTGAGGCCACTGGAAAACGTAGCCTCAGAAGGCTTCTGCTGCTGAGCCATGACAAGACCTTGCCAACCTCTTGCCAACCAGAGTAAAGAATGCTGGGCTACATGGGCAAATAATCTGGACATCTTCCTATGTTCCACAGTGTTTGTTTCAGGAGTAGGTTGAATAATAAGCAGTAACCCAAGCCAGTGTGATGTGGTGCTTCGACTGTTAGGTATGGATCCAGCCCTGACTCTCCATGAAGCTCACGGACTGACTTTCAGTCAGTCACTGAAACTCAGCCTAACTGACCTCAGAGCTTTGTCGTGAGGACAAAGTGGAGAGGAGGAGGATCATGTGCATAATCTTGGATTCCTTGAAGGAAAAATAAGGTGGGAGATAAATGTAATAAATAAATGTCTAGAAGCTGTGATGCAGGGAGGGAATCTGACTTGCTCCTCTAGGAATCATCATTTCAATGATAACACTCACTCTCTCCATTTCTGCTCGAGAATTGTAACCTAAACCAAAATTGGAGTTGATCCATTTTTATCCTGAACCTAAACAATTGTACACAAAGGAAAGTCCCACTGGATTGAGTGGAACTGAAGGACTTGGAATAATAATCCTGTTTCTGCTACTCAGTGAGAATTCTTGTATATAGTGAAATCAATTATTTGGATCCAGAGATGAGCGGAAAGGTGCTTCTGTTTGCAGAAAACAGCCCCAGTGAATTTTCCCAATTTCCCTGTGTGCCACCACAACGGCCCCCACTACAGTGACCATCACAAGCCCTTCCACGGGTTCCCTCAATCCTTAGGAGCAGAGGTTACTCAGCCAAGAAAACTCCACTTCATGAACTGAGTCCTGCCTCTCTGTCGTTGGATCCAACCCAAAATAACCAAATCAGCTCAGCTCAAAATAATTCCACAAAACTGCTCTGCTGTTTTCCAGAGAGGGTTTTTGTTTGTTTTATACATGAGGCTTAAATCCATTTCTCCTTAAATAATTAGTCAGAAATAAGAGTGTAAAAACCATCCCACAGCAAGAATATTTGTCCTCCTCTGTTTTGTGGCTGTGTTGTCACATTCACACATGACACAAGCAACACAAGAGTGGCTCAAAGCCTGTTTTAACTGCCTTACAGAGAAATTATCTTGCATGTGTATTCAGGCACCTTTTACTTGGGAAAGGCAAGAGAAAGCCTTTTTCAGGTTTGTTATTCTCAAACAAACAAATGTGGTGGTGTTGTTATTATGTTGCTCTTAGTGTTATTGGCTTGCCTGGCTGATGGAAGATAGTGACGTTCTTTGATTCTCGTTTTTTGCATGTTGCCAGCAAACTTCAGCTTCAATACATGGATTTAAAGTGTGTGTGTGTGTACATACAGATCTAAATATATAAAGAAAATAATTCAGACTGATCACATGGCAAACAATACACCCTCGCCCTTTAAAGGGTTGGGGGGAAGAAACACAACGAGCTTGGATTAGAAAGGAAACAGAAAAAGAACGGATCCTTCCCACCCACCCCCCAAAGGACCTCCTAAAAACATGACATGCCTCCGATGTATGAATTATTTAACAGACAGCTGAATAAGAGAAAACTCAACAGAAGATGACAAAAAAGCCACCGCCAGCCACCAAGCCCAGTGCAGACCCTTTCCCAGAAGCCTGGGACAATGAAATAAATTTTATATCTCTGATTCGCTTGCCAGTAGACAAGGCTAACCCGAGACTGCTCCCATCCCGCATCACAGCCCCAAAAACAGCAACAAAGCAAACGCCTGATGGGTATCATTCTCCATTATCTCTCAAACCTTTGCTACCAATGTGCAGATAGAAGCGGAGAGAAAGAAAAAAATGAAAAGTGTGTATATTGTAAGCGTTGGTTAAACAAGCCCACAGTAATTCTTATTTGCTGGAGGTTTTAGAGAGCAGATGTAGGATTGGCAGGGGCAATGAGCTGGCTATAGTGTACTTGTTCATTTGGAGCCAACATGGAAATAACACAGAAAAGCTGTCGGTTTTGTTGTTGTTTTCTGTGTATGCACGTTTGCTGTTTTGCCATCCGCTAGTCTAAGGTTTTTTGGATACACATGGACCCATAGGAGGGAGGGTGGTGTGCGTTGGGGGCACAGATTGGGACACGATCCAAAAATAATATGACTTCTATCAGCTGCTGCCCAAGGTTCTCTCTGCTGACTTTGCTAAGCTGCTGCCTCCTTGCAAACAGCCCTGCCTTGTGTTGCTTCGCTGCCTGCGTTTGCTGGTTTTAGTTGTTAGGATGAGAGCAAAGAAATGGAGGAACCATATACTGTATGCATGGATGGATGCATGCATGCATGCATGCATAGATATGCCAGCAGCACCACCAAAGAAGCATATTCTGCTGCAAGGCAGTAACTTAGTGAAAGCTCCCATCACCTTGTGAATGCACGCTTTTTAAAATATCTTTTGGCATGATTTAGTGTCACAGCACAAAAGGAAAGGTGGCAGTTTAATGCATACTTAGTCTGACTTAACAGTAGGTGGTACCAAGTTAATACCTGCATTAGAGGGCGGGTATGTTCTGTGCGTGTGCGTGTGCGTGTGTGCATGGGTGCGTGCATGAGTGCACATGCATTGCTCTTACAGTACATTCTAGAATATGAAATACTGGGAAATACACACATACTCGCTGGTTATTTCCCTTATATGTGCCACGCTGGGCAGGCCATGTTGCAAGGATGCCAGGCCACCGCATCCCCAAACAGCTCTTCTATGGTGAACTGTCTCAAGGAACGCGATCGGACGGGGGACGAAAGAAGCGATACAAAAGCACCCTGAAAGCCTCTCTCAAGTCCCCGGTTATCGACACCACCTCCTGGGAGACCCTGGCACAAGACCGATCGACATGGCGCCCACTAATCCACCAAGGCTGCCAAACTTCTGAAGCCAGAAGGACAACCGTAGCACAAGAGAAGCGAGCACTCCGTGAAGCCAGAGTTGCAAACGTTGCAACAGTGGTGCCCACACGTGTCTGCCTGACATGTGGCAGAACACTCCGTGCCTGTATTGGCCTTGTCAGCCACCTGCGGACACACCGTGGACAACTCACAACCCATTAGATGTCAAGGTCCTCATCGAAAATGATGGACGAACATCATCATGTGCCACTGCTAAACCATAAGATGGGAATCACACCAGATTAATAGGAGACAGTTCACTGGAGTATGTAGTCAGTCTCCCTTAGTGACTCAGATAAAAAAGGGAGAGGCGGAACAAGCACACATACACATATATATCTGAAAAGGAGCAAATCTGCTTGCTTGCTTGCTTGCTTTCTTGCTTTCTGCTGTGCTAATTTGTCAAACCATGCTTCTCCCCAGCCAGGAGAGGAGGGGTAATACAGCCAGGGCTTCCTCCACGTTTACAACATCTCTGTCAAGCACTAACGTGGAAACAGTCGCAAGCAGAATAAAAGCTTCTGCATCCCTAGCGGCAAGGGCTGTAAATAGGACACACACACCATGAAGATGGCCGCGTGTCTTACTTCCATTGTGCAGCACATGGCCAAGTTCAGCCTTGCTCTTACAGGTACCCCGGACTGAAGATGCGGATGCTTGCTTCACATGGCCTGCATGTGGGTCTATGCATTGTGTCTATGCATTGCCCAAAGATTTGTGCTTATGCAAAATCAAATGCTGGCAAAATTCTGTGTCTTTAGGTTCCAATCCTCTTTAAAAACAAAACAAAACACTTATCTAGAAATATGTTCCAATGAACACAATGAGGCTTCCCTCTCCGGAAGCACATGGGATCAAGTTTGATGTAAGCTGTATATATTCCATCTGAATCCGGTCTTTCTCCAACAAGTTCTGGCAAATATACAAATGAATGGCAAGTATTAGCCCACTGTATCTTCACAACAACCCTGCAAGGTAGTTTAACTGGGGAAAGTGTACAAGTCTACATAGATGACAGAGGCTTGACCTAAGCATCCTGGGAAAAGTCCAATAGTTCTAGCCTGTGTTTCACATGGCACCACACTACTTAGCCTTTGAAGGTCTGCGTGTGCCATAGGAAAAGCCAAGCTGGTGTAGTGACTGGAACTGGGAGATGCAGGTTCTAGTCCACACTCATCCATGAGCCAGTCACTACCTCTCAGATGGGTGATCTACCTCACAAGATTGTTGTGAGGATAAAATGGAGAAAAGGACGATCATGGATAACACCTTGGCTCCTCAGAGGAAAAGCAGGATATAAATATAATGAATACGAAATGTTACAATTAAGAGTGGATTTTTAATTCAAAATTCCCATGGCAAACATGTCACCTTTTATTTATTTAGCTATTGTTTCGGTACTGAAAATGAGATTCAGCTGGCAATTTTCTGAAATATAGGTTTTGCTACAGACTCTTTTACAAGGAAAAACGTCTCCCCCACACACACAAAAAGCTTTGCTTTCAAAATACCCTTTGAAAATAAACATTTAATAATTTAATACTTAAAATCCAGCTTAAAACTATCATTTTTAATTTTAAGCTCAAGCACTAAGCATGGTTTTTAATCCTCCTGTTGGAATAGTTTTTGTGATGGCCCCCAGTCACAATCCTGGATTACAATTTCTTCCAAGGAACCTGTGTGAATCTGAGAATATAACTTTGAGATGAGTTTGTTTTCATGGTAAATGAAACTTTGCTTATATTAAAATTATTAAAGAAATCCCTTGAGAAGAAAGTAGAAAACAATATGCCTACTTGTAGTTTACTGCTTGAGTACCAAGACTGTGTGCTGGAACAGGCTTCAGGAAAATTTGTAGGGAGAGGGAAAACATTGTTCATTTGTTTGCATTTTAATACAAACTTGTTATATTTTTCACTGTCAAACCATTATGCAAGCTAGCACTCAATTATCCTCTCAAATTTTCCCTTCTCCACATTTTGCAATGCAATTCTCCAATCTGAAAAGTGTGCATAAGAATCGATATACTGGAGGAAATAGGTAAAAAGAACTGTATTAGGAAATTAAAATTGCATCATTACAGTAAATACCTGGATTAGAGAAATATCCATACAATGCTTACAAATGAATTTTATGGATTTTAAAATGCATGAAGTTTTAATATTTATATATATAGTCTTTAAATTCAAGAGAAATTCGCAAAAGTTCAGGATGAGCCTAAGCTAAGATTGGAAAATGAGAAACTGACAGAAATCTAAACGGACAGATTTCTGCATCTGTAGATCTTATCAGAAGCACAGACATCCTTTGGTACATGAAAATCTGCCTCGCCCAGGTTAGACTGTTAATCCGTCCAATCAATCTATTCTGACTGGCAATATTCTGCAGGTTTTCACATATATCTCTTCCACGCTTTGCTAGGTGTTCTCTTTTTCCTCGTGAAACCATCAGTTCAACCCTGAGCTTTGTCCACTATTTGTTTTGCTGCTAGTCAAATGGGGGAGAATACAAAATGGTGGCCAAGCTGCAACCACAGTTGCTAACAGTACTGATATAGTTTACTTAAACCAACATAAAGAAAGCAAGTTGGACTCTCCTATCTGAGTAAGCATGGAATTGGGATGAGTACAGCTGGCAGGGAGAACACACCAAACAAGCTATCTCTGAAATTGTCTCAGGATGCTTGAAGGGGCAGAGGGAAAATGTGCTCCTAGATGAAGCAAATGTACTTTGCCTATTCTTATTGAAGACTGCAGTTCTAAGATAAGGAACTAAGATATGTAAAGCCATTGACTTTACTTACTTTGGTTTCTCAAATATTTTGCACTTTGTTACTAGTCCTGTGCAGGAAGTTATTTAAGTGCGATCCAAACAATGAATTCATGAGAACCCTTTGAGTTCAGTGTTATAATTAGGTTCATTCTGAATTGCCTTTAAAAAATATGGGCCTACACAATCCTCATCTAGCCTAAACTGTTATTATAACTTCCCCTTGTCTGACATAACGAATGTTCATCCTTTCAAAACGGAAGTATGTTAGCCTCTCTGAATTCCAACTTCCTGCCGCCTGCTTCCCATAAACAAGAGTCAGTCATTGCTCATATACCAAATAAAGCTGTTTCCTTCTCCCTAATACAGATCCACAGTTTTAGCAAATTCTTGTCCGGCTGAAATATGAGGAAGTAGGCAGGGGGGTATGTGTGTGCGAGATCTCACAGAGTGGGGCAAATTCTTCACCTAGGCCCTGTACGTTACCTTTAAGAGTTTAATGAATAGAGATTTCCTATCAAAAGTGTTGTCAGATGCTTGGATAAAGCTGCTAAGGCAAAAAAACCAGGCCAGATTAGTCTTTTTTGACTTAAGTCACTTTTATCTCTAAAACTTTGTCTATACATATGTTAGTATATGTAACTTGTATACAAATCGTTTGGCTTCTTTTTGTGATGAGCAAATGGCCACCTTACCAGAATGAATCAGGGGTGCCAAAGCCCACGGGCCAAATCTGCCCCATCTGGGATCCTATCCCCCCCTCCCAGGGGGCCACACCTCTTTCCCTGGGCCCAGCACCAATCATTTAATTGTTCCCAACCTTTGCCCAGTCAGTTCCCTTTGCTGAAAGATTGAAAAGATTCTCCTAAGGATTAGTTACTGACAGCAAAAGCAAACCAAAATGTGGTACTTTTAGCATTTTTCAATCCCTTGCCTTTGGTCTCAACCCTTTGATCCACCACCGGAATGGAGTTCCAGTATATTTCTCCAAAATTGCATTCAGCCCTCAGGCTGAAAAAGGTCCAACATCCCTGCCCTATATTTTGAATACCCACCCACTTAACGCCTTAAAACAGAAAGGTGCAGAGAAGGGTCTCAGCTGCCAATATAAGAGAACAGGCAGGCTGATGGAGAGAAACGCAAACCATACTGTAACACACACAGCAATTGAAAATAAGGAGGAGAAGTTACCCAGAGAAGAATTCTGAATGAATACTTTCTGGTTAAGAAAGCCCATCTTTCTGGTGGGTCACCAAGGGCTGATTTCTTCTGGAGACTATGTAACAAACCAAGAAGGCACTCAACTGCAATGTGTTTGGGGCATGTATAAAGGAGGCTCTGAAACAAACCACAAAAACAAACCGGTGCTGCTTATCAGAAATTTACTTTCTGAAATGTTCTCCTACAAAAGATGCTCCTGACTCGCTACAACTGTGCAATGCACAATTGAATCTCTTGCCACCTAAAACCCATCGCATTTGATAAATATTTAAATATGGCTAAAAGGCATCTTGCACCTTTGTAAATATGAATTCCCAACTGGACATTACCTGTATTTAGACGTGTATGTGCATCCATGTGTACTTAATGTCCACTGCCCGTTCTCTTTGACTAAAAGCCGAAGAGAGGAAGTCAGAGCACTGTAAGTAAGAGACACGGTGTTAATTGTGATAGTCTTGCTTCCTTGGTAACTGGCAATAGAATTATTCAGCTGCTGCTATTCATACCATAATGAACCGAAAAAGTTGAAATGAAATTATGTAACTGAATTTTACAGTTCAGTGCCTTTAGCAAAGTGAGTCAGATCTTTAGTTCCAGTCAACATTTCTTAGGAGAGTGAACCCTATCGTTTTCATAAAAGGAAAACTACTTGTGATGCCCTACTTGGTTTGTATACCCCTGAACCATGAATCCGAGACCCAGTGTTGAAAAGAAAAGACAAAAAGCTGCCCAATCCTATTAAGATCAGTGTCTTAATACAGGTGGGCCACATATGCAGCACACCCTCATTTCTCTGGACAAGAAATGTGAGCTGTCCAGAGACAAAAGTGATTGGACAGGCTAGAAATATCCCAAATAAATAAATAAGATGTCCCTATTTGTTTATGTATATGATTATTTGGACTATTCCTTGCTGACCTATGGGTGCATATGGCCGCTTACACAAAGTTTTAAAAGAATTCAGCCAAACACGGTAAAACCCAAGCATCGAGGTAAAAACAGAGGAACAGCATGGAGAGCAGGCCCTCTGAGAATATTGTCTATCTGCCACCATTCCACCTGGCTGCATCTGAGGAGAAGCATCAACAAGGCCGTTCCTGTGGCATCTGAAGATGAAGGAAGACAGCAAAGTCCCCTCCAAGGACCCCGTCACTGGGGTCCTCTCCTCCTTGCTAGTGGTCAAAGAAAGCAGTAGAGTTCCAGGGCTTAGGTGGTTTTTCTTAGTAAAAGCACCTTAAGGGTTTTAGAGTCCGTGGGGGAGAGGGGGCATATCAGTCTTCAGAATGAAAACCGTATGCATCAGTGTACAGGGGAATTAACAGCCTGGGAGAATAAGCGGCTGTTGCCAAAATGACATCCAAGCAGGCACCTGATGGGTCCCCCTGAGGAGCACATTCCCCAGTTGGGGAGTGTCCCTGCCAAATTTTAATCAAGATGTTGTTAAAAAAAGAAAAGAAAAACACCCAGTGTTTCCTCGAATGTTTTGCTGCTTCTGATAGCTGCCTTGGAAACCTTTCAAATACAGTAACAATCCTAATTAATAATGATGATATCAGATACAGAATTTCACATCTGAGGCAGTTGGAATAAAAATAGTTCCTTGGTTTGCTTTAAAACCCAGAATAGATTGTTTCTTGATAAGACTTTCTGCCAGTAAGATCCAGCCAACAGATAAGGGCACAATCCTGTGCATGTTTAGGAAGGAAAAAGGCCTACAAATCCCTGCCCAACAGGCCAGCTAAGGCAGAGTTGGGAATTGTGCGATGCTATTGGACTCCAACTTCCATAGCCATTGACCGATAGTGAGGGATGATGGGAGAAGTAGTTCACCAACATCTGGAAGACTCCAGGTGCCCCAGTGCTGCCAAAATGTGTTCACTATTTTTTGTTGTTGTTAAAATCATTGCTGCGTCTTTTTATTTTTATTTTTTATTTAAGTGTACCCTAAATGTAAATGAGCTGAAAGTGAGATTATCTTATATATCATTTGTATCATGTGGCATTGTGAAACAGAATTTTGAAGAGCTGCAGTTAGTCAGAATTTTGAAGTTCAATTTATAACATGCATATTATTTCATGTCTGCTGCTGGTGGGGGCCTCGTTCAGAAGGGCCCCTGGCAAATTGCATCTGAGTGTAGCTTTCCAGGAGGACAAGGTAACATGACCTGTAGCCCATTCCGTTTTTGAACTGCCCTGTTCAGAAGGCCCCTGTGCACTGAGATGCCATAGGTGATAACTTCTGAGTGGGCCTTTTCAGTAGCTGCACCCCCATTTGGGAAAAGTCCTCTTCAGAGAGGTCTACCTGGAAGCTGCTTTGCTGGTTTTTCAGTGCCAAGATGCTTGTTATTCTCTCAGGTCTTTTCATTTCCTATGAACTCTACAACCCAGTTGTTGCTTAGCGTCTGAGAGTGGTTCTTACTTCCATGGATGTCTTCTTTTCATTTAACATGCGGCTTTTAAAATATCTTCTTGGCTTTTGCTAGTTAAAAGACAATGTTGTGGCTGCTCTTAGAGCTTTTAAATTTGAATTTAACTGGATTTTGTTGTTTTCAGTATGTGTTTATGGACAACAGCCTAAAAGCTGCAGGATCACTGGTTATAGGGTGAGTCACAAGTTCAACAGATAAATTAATAGTAAAATCAGGTTTGACGTCTGATTCCTTGAACTTATAGAGAGCTGCAACACAGTTAAGCCCCCTGTTACTATATTTTAAAGCGTCCAAGGGAGAAGGAAATGACGCAGGCAGGCGGGACTATTTTGAAATGTTATTTACACATTTTAGTGGACCAAATGCTTTGTGAATAATCACTGAGACGTTTCACAACCCCTACGCCCCATATTGCCAGTTCTCCCTGTTTGTGTGGGCTTTGCACAGTAAGAGGGGAAAGAAAGAAAGAAACAAACAGGAACATGCCATTGTAAAAGCACAAGTCTTGGCAGGAGCACTCAGACAGCTGTAGAAGCAGTAACAAATACAGTCCTGCCAGCAATATGGTTTCTCCATGAGACAAACTATAGTCTTTTCCAACTATGCTACAGTGCTCATCTGACCGGCTGCCTCCTCCTCCTCCTTTCTCCTAACTCCTGTGGGAGGAAAATCACAGATCCCATACCTGCCAGTTTGAGACAGCTGAAAGGCTGAATGGGGCTCCCTCCCAGACCAGCCCAGCAGCCTCTTCCTGAAAGTAAAACCAGCAAAAAGCAGTCAAGGTTTTCTGTGTTTCAGCTTATCCCTTCAAAAGATGTTAGAAACTATAACAGAAAAGCACTTTGTATGGATGTGTTCAGTAGAAGGGATGGTGAGAATTCTGTCCAACATGCACATTTTAATTACTTTACAAAGCTGATCTAACAGAAGTTAATCATATTACACCAATTGCTGTACAGAGACCTCCTCTAACCCACTGTGCAAATTATCATTACAAATTGTGATATTTAAAATTTGAATCTGGAACTAAACTAGAGATGAAAGAAATTGTCACATATGCTTCCTCCCTCGCTTAAAAGTTTCAGGTCTCGTGTTTTTGTACCCCAAATACGAAAAACTTAGAGAATGTTGGAAGCTATTAAACATAAACTGAAATTAAACTCTCACCTACCTATACTAGCCAAATTCATTAGGTAACCCCTCTTTCCAGCATGGAAAGGACCATATTAGTCTGCCCTGCCATAAAACTGTTAAAGATGGGAAATGTTTTGGGGAAAAAGAAAAGAAGAAGTGACAGCCCTAATTCAGTGCTAGCTTGGTTGAATACTAACGGGTCTAAGCACAGGCTTTTAGGAGCAAAGCATTCAGCCTGAATCGACAAATCAGCCTTCTCCCAGATTTGATTTTTTTTCTAGAGGAAAAAACGGTGAACTTTGTGAATTTGAGTAGATTCCTTTCAGAACCAGACTGAACCAAAATTCTCACACTTCCCTAAACTGAACTAATGTGTTCTGTGTGCTAAGCCCATCCCTATTGTCTTGAACAGGAGTGAAAGTGAAACAACTTCAGATGCAGCTGAACTGAAATGAGACAGAACAGATGGCTTGACTCCCTATTTCAGTGCATTAGCAGAGTTACCGAACACTTAATCTTCCTTATCTAGAATGTCAACAATGTTATTTGGGACACCTCAGTGAAAGAAACAGAATGGTCATATTTTAGACCATGGAGGAATGTGAGACCCTCCAGATGTTGGTGCACAGCAGTTCCCACCAACCCAAGACAGCACAACCAACAGTGGATAATGATGGGAGTTGACCTTCAACAACATTTGGAAAGCTGCATGTGCCCTATGCCTGGTTTACCTGACAGTAAATCTTCAGGGAATGTATGTCCCAAAGTGTCCTCTTAGCAGCAGAACAAAAATTGCTGGGTGACTTGAGTTACTAGCTAAAGATGGGAAACTCCAAGACCTCTGTTTGTGGCCTTTCTGAAATCTTCAAACTGGACATGGATTGGGCAGCTCATCAAAAGGAGGGACGGGAAAGCACAGCCCACAGGCTGCACATGCTCCCTGTTGCTCCCACGAGTGCGGGCCTTGCATCGGACCCCAGTGAAGCATGGAGGGCCCCCAAGTTTAAAGCGCTACAAGT
The DNA here is from genome assembly GCF_004798865.1 of Varanus komodoensis. Lineage (NCBI taxonomy): Eukaryota > Metazoa > Chordata > Lepidosauria > Squamata > Varanidae > Varanus > Varanus komodoensis. The sequence continues at coordinate 862,826 of NW_025335268.1, read as the reverse complement.
TCTAACTTCATGTCTTTGTCAGCTGCATTTGGTTGCTGCAGAGCACCAAGAGGGTGAAACCTGGATGACAGGCTGCATTGAGCCCTTGCGACGCTCTGTAACACTATGGAGTGGCTTGCCACCTAATTTTAGCCCAAAAAAAGTTTGGTTGGTTGGGGTTTTGTCTTTTTTCTTTTACAAAATTTGGAGGGTACCCAGTGGATCGTGTGATACCCTGTAAAGCACAGCCTATGACCAGTGGGCAGAAATGGTCCCTGGAGCTGCCGCAGTTGCCCATCCCAGCAACATCCATTTTCAATACCCCACAAACTGTATTCATCATTCTTCTAACCCTCAAATATTTCAAGTGATGAAAGTCCAGGGTTTAAGTTATGTGTTACAACATTTTTAAGGAAATTATCCACCACTCCCTTGAAGCCTTAGTGATACATACCCGAAAAATGCATCAGCAGATAACTGCAGCGTTTGTGCCTTGAGTGCCGCTCCACTAAAGCACTACACCTCATTAAGAATGCCTAAAGATGTCATTGGCTGCCATTTTTAAAATATTCAAGATCAAAACAGGAAACCAAGAAAATGAAATGAATCATGCAATAGCGATAACCCAGGAAATTATATGGCCCTTACAAGAGCAGAAGCAAATCAGCTGGAAAATACAGTTACATCATGACAATACATGAGATGTAGGAGCTTTAAGGATTGGCTTTATTTTCCATTACAAAAGGCAAGGATCTGGACATGGAGTTGCCAAAGGCTTTATCGGGCAGTTCTTTTAAAACGTTCAGAGAATGCGCCTTACTCTTGGGTGGGTTCTGACTGGCAAAGTATCCAGGCTGCACCATAGTATCATTGTCCAAGAAATCAGTCTGTAGATTTCTGCAAGATCCATCAGCCAATCCCTCCTGCAAACACACATGCAAACACACACACACAACCCTCCACAATACTGCAGATAATTTCCTTTCATTCAGTGCCTTCTTCCTTGGCAGATAATTTAGGATAAACCAGTCTTTATTCATCCTTGCTTTGGCTGCAGTGATTTACACAGTACAGTTGCATTAAGGATACATAATTATTTTGTTATTTTATTACATTTTTATACTACCCAATAGATGAAACTATCAGGGTGGTTTCTTAAAACCAGAAAATGCAATAACAGTACATTTTAATATAAAAACTTCAAATTTAAAACAGAATATAAGCCAGAGTAAAAGCCAGCAGAGGCACAAAGATCTAAAAACACAGCTTGTAAAGCTATGTAGGTAGCCCGAGAAGGACAACAGGCATTCAACGAGGTTCCAGTAAGTGTGAAAATGCTGTGCAAACCACAAAAATTAGGAATGCCTGGATTACAGTCTTTCTTAATGTTCATACGTTGTGGCCTATTAGATAACAACATCAGAAAGCCTTAGCAAATGCAAGCACAAAATAAGCTCACACTTTCAGAAGCTGAAAAAGCATAATTAGAACTTTGATATTTAAAGATTTCACCATTCAGGAAAGAAAAATGCAACATAGCTATTCATACCAATCAACCATGGCATGGTTTCAGTAAAATACCATATCATGCATATTTTCATTCAAACGTCACTTACAAGATCAGGGTTTGCCATGGAAAGCTTCCTTGGAAGAGTCAAAAGACACACATTGCATTTGGTCTACAATGAGACTTTAAAACTGAAATTGTGTTAGAAGCCTTTGCTTTGAAATGATTAACCACCCAAATGGGAGTTATTCACTGAAGCAATTTTCTCCATGCCACTGAATGCCTTAAACCTTAGTCTCAAAAACACAAATAGATCACAAAAGGATTGATCCAGCTGTTACATATTTGTATTGTATTTTATAAGATGTTTATATCCTACGTTTTTGTCATAAAAACCTCCAAGGTGGCTGACAAATTTAACAAATGGTCACTGAGCTTTGCCTCGCCTTCAGTCAAGTACAGTATCCAGGGCTGACCGAGTTATTTTGTCACAGTTATCAAGTCCCACAAGCAGCCCTCCTGGGAGTAAAACTCAAATAATAAGTAACAATTTATTTTTCCTTTATGATGCTCAAAAATTATCTGCTTGAGGTAGCCACCTCATTCTGCATGGTGGTAACACTGGTCCTTTACAATAAGAATAAAAATTGACCATCACATCAGTTGTCTAATCCTGGGGTAGAGGACTGGGAAGTTTGCCAGTTCAAAATAAGATTGTACTCCCTGAAGAAGAAGAGGGACATAATTTGAGGATGCTTCTGTATTCATCACTGTCACTCGAGGCCCACATGATTTCCATTCCAAGGAGCACCACTTCCACCTGGTAGCTATCCCCATTCCTGGACAGGCACAGCCTGTCCACTGTACATGGATAACCTCACATTTAGATGACTGTGCTGCTCTGTATACAGGCTATGTTCATGCTTGGTCCAGACATGACAGTTGGTGCAGAATGCAGCAGCCAAGATACAAAGTGGAGCATCTGCCCATGTACATATTACACCAGTCTTGAAGCAACTGTCTTGGATGCTGAACTACAGAGCCATGCTCAAGGTCTGGCCAGAACAGCTTGGAAGATCACCATCTCCAATGATCTGTGTGACCCTTGAGTTCAGGGGAGGAGGCCCTGAAAGTCGTACTGCAACCTGCAGATTGCCATCTCGCGGCAACCCAGACATGGGCCTTCTCCAGGGTGGGGCCCAGCTGGCACTCAGGAGACACCAATGGTGCTGTGCTTCAGGTGTCAATTAAACATGCACCTCTTCGCCCAGGACTTTGCTAAATGGTCATCCTGCCCAGTAGGTTTGTTAATCATAGTGTCTGAGTAACTGGTTTAAATACTGTTTTATACACATGTCTTTTATTTATTATGATGTTTTAATGTATATGAATTTTTATAAACCATTTAGATACTTTTTAAATATAGTAAGCCATATATAAATTTTATGAATTTTATGCTAATGCTACTAACAAGTGCAGATATTTCATGTGAAAGGCTGTTCATCCTGCCTGGGTACAGAATGGCAGAAGGGGAACGGGGTCCCTGTGCTCAGGCACGATGAACTACATGGGAAGAGAGCAAGAAGCTGGAAGCCATCTCTGGCTCCTCCACTACATCCCCATGGACAGCCACCTCATTCTCTGACTCTGCACATGGGCCTTCTCTGTTGCTGAACCAAATAAAAGCAGTACATGTAACATTGTTTGGTATTGCATTAAGATTATTTTTCAGCAGTGTTCTACAGAAGTGCCCTGTGGGCAATGGCGAAACGCGGCCAAAAGAAAGGGAAGGGGGAAGAGGAGCAGGGGCAGCAAACTTGTTGATGTTATTGCACTAATATTATGTGGTATTCCACCAGTGGGGAAATAGATGTTCACATCCATAAAACATCACTGGGACATGGAGGGAATTTTAATGTAATCATATGAACATTCCTGCCAAAAGCAGCCTTATGCACTATCTGAAAAATGGATACATGTGCCTTGGTAAGCTACATACAGCAATAGTGCGGAAAGAGAAAACTATGGCAAACCTGAAATGCTCCCTATCATTAGGTTTTGAAGGTTAAAGTGGCTTGCCATTGCCTTCTTCTGTGCCCTATTAACTAGAGTTACCTTGAACTTTGTTGCTGTTGTCTGCAAAAGATTCTCCACTACTGTCACCTTCAGCTACCACTGCTGCTCAGTATGCCCTCAAGCCCTTTCATGGATCACTGCCTTGTCACGGTGAAGGGGCTTGCATAGCGCAATGAAGCTGTGAGCTATGCCATGCAGGGCCACCCAAGACAGACAGGTCATAGCAGAGAGCGCTGACAAAACGTGATCCACCGGAGAAGGAAATGGCAACCCACTCCAGTATCCTTGCCATGAAAACCCCATGGACAGTACCAAAAGGCAAAAAGATATGACGCTCGAAGATGAGCCTCTAAGGTCGGAAGGTGTCCAATATGCTACTGGGGAAGAGCAGAGGGCTAGTACTAGTAGCGCCAGAAAGAATGAAGCGACTGGGTCAAAGCCGAAAGGACACTCAGTTGCGGATGTATCTGGTGGTGAAAGGAGAGTTCGATGCTGCAAAGATCTATACCCCATAGGAACCTGGAATGTAAGATCCATGAATCAAGGCAAGCTGGATGTGGTCAAACAAGAGATGACAAGACTGAACATTGACATCTTAGGAATCAGTGAACTAAAATGGACAGGAATGAATGTATTTAATTCAGATGACCATCCGGTATACTACTGCAGGCAAGAATCCCTCAGAAGAAATGGAGTAGCCTTCATAGACATAAAAGAGTAGGAAAAGCAGTACTGGGATACAATCTCCAAAATGACAGAATGATCTCAGTTTGAATCCAAGGCAAACCATTCAACATCACAATAGTCCAAGTCTATGCCCCAACCACTGGTGCTGAAGAGGCTGAAGTTGACCGGTTCTATGAAGGCCTACAACACCTTATAGAATTAACACCAAAAATGTTTTCCTTATCATCATGGGGAATTGGAATGCTAAAGCAGGAAGCCAAAAGATAACCAGAATAACAGGCAAGTTTGGCCTTGGAGTACAAAATGAAGCAGGGCACAGGCTGGTAGAATTTTGTCAAGAGAATACGATGGTCATAGCAAACACTCTTTTCCAACAACCCAAGAGACAATTCTACACACGGACTTCACCAGACGGTCAACACAGAAATCAGATTGACTATGTGCTCTATACAGTCAGTAAAAACTAGACCAGATGGAGCTGACTGTGGCTCAGATCATGAGCTTCTTGTTGCAAAATTTAGGCTTAAATTGAAGAAAATAGGAAAAAGCACTAGGTCACTCAGGTATGACCTAAATTATATTCCTGATGAATATACAGTAGAGGTGACGAATAGATTTAAGGAATTAGATATCATAGACAGAGTGCCTGAAGAACTATGGACGGAGGTTCACAACATTGTACAAGAAGTAGCAACTAAAACCATCCCAAAGAAAAAGAAATGCAAGAAAGCAAAATGGCTGTCTGAGGAAGCTTTACAAATAGCTGAGGAAAGAAGGGAAGTGAAAGGCAAGGGAGAAAGAGAAAGATACACCCAATTGAATGCAGAATTCCAGAGAACAGCAAGAAGAGTTAAGAATGCCTTCTTAAATGAACAGTGCAAAGAAACAGAAGAAAACAATAGAATAGGGAGGACCAGAGATCTCTTCAAGAAAATTGGAGATATGAAGGGAACGTTTCATGCAAAGATGGGCATGATAAAGGACCAAAATGGCAGGGACCTAACAGAGGCAGAAGAGATTAAGAAGAGGTGGCAAGATTACACAGAAGAACTATGCAAGAAAGAGCTTAACATCCCTGATAACCACGATGGGGTGGTCACTGACCTCGAGCCAGACATCCCAGAATGTGAAGTCAAATGGGTCTTAGGAAGTCTGAGCAAGAACAAAGCTAGTGGAGGTGACAATATTCCAGCTGAGCTATTCAAAATCCTAAAAGACGATGCAGTAAGAGTGCTACACTCAATATGCCAGCAAATTTGGAAAACTCAGCAGTGGCCACAGGATTGGAAAAGTTCAGTTTACATTCCAGTCCCAAAGAAGGGCAATGCCAAAGAATGTTCAAACTACCACACCATTGCACTCATTTCACATGCTAGGAAAGTTACACTCAAAATTCTACAAGCTAGGCTCCAGCAGTATGTGGACCAAGAACTATACCAGAAGTACAGGTAGGATTTCAAAGAGGCAGAGGAACTAGAGATCAAATTGCCAACATACGCTGGATCATGGAGAAAGCTAGGGAGTTCCAGAAAAACATCTACTTCTGCTTCATTGACTATGCTAAAGCCTTTGATTGTGTGGATCACAACAAACTGTGGCAAGTCCTTAAAGAGGTGGGAGCACCAGACCATCTTATTTGTCTTTTGAGAAGCCTATATGCGGGTCAAGAAGCAACAGTGAGAACTGGACATGGAACCACTGATTGGTTCAAAACTGAGAAAGGAGTTCAGCAAGGCTGCATACTGTAGCCCTGCCTATTTAACTTATATTCAGAGCACATCATGAGAAAGGCGGGCCTAGATGAATCACCAGTTGAAATTAAGATTGCTGGGAGAAATATCAACAACCTCAGATATGCAGATGATACCACTCTCATGGCAGAAAGTGAAGAGGAACTAAAGAGCCTCTTGATGCAGGTGAAGGAGGAGAGTGCAAAAGTAGGCTTGAAACTCAACATTAAGAAAACTAAGATCATGGCATCCAGTCCTCTCACTTCCTGGCAAATAGATGGGGAAGAAATGGAGGTAGTGACAGATTTTATTTTCCTGGGCTCCAAGATCACCACAGATAGGGACTGCAACCAAGAAATTAAAAGTCATTTGCTCCTTGGGAGGAAAGCTATGGCAAATCTAGACAGCATACTAAAAAGCAGAGACATCACCCTGCTGACAAAAGTGCATATAGTCAAGGCTATGGTTTTCCCAGTTGCAATGTATGGCTGTGAAAGTTGGACCATAAGGAAGGCTGAGCGCCGAAGAAATGAGGCCTTTGAATTGTGGTGCTGGAGGAGACTCCTGCGAGTCCCTTGGACTGCAAGGAGATCAAACCAGTCAGTCCCAGAGATCAACTCTGACTGTTCTTTAGAAGGCCAGATCCTAAAGATGAAACTCAAATACTTTGACCACCTAATGAGAAGGAAGGACTCACTGGAGAAGAGCCTAATGCTGGAAACAATTGAAGGTAAAAGAAGAAGGGGAAGGCAGAAATTGAGGTGACTAGATGGAGTCACTGAAGCAGTCGGCGTGAGCCTAAATGGACTCCGGGGGATGGTGGAAGACAGGAAGGCCTGGAGGAATGTTGTCCATGGGGTCATGATAGGTTGGGCACGACTTCACAACTAGCAGCATGTCCTTAAGGAGTTTTCTTAAGATGCCTCTTAGCCTGGTGTCTCAGTTTTGACCATTCCACCTTGGGTGCCCCTGCTAAGGATCGGCCGAGTGAGGCAGTCCAGCCTTCGGCCGAGTGAGGCAGTCCAGCATTGCTCTTGGCTCCTCCAACTCTCAAACCCCCTCATCACACTTTGGTGTGCCAAGAACAGGACATCTTGGTGGGCATTCATTCATTACATCAGAAGGATTTCAGTCAGGGACAACATGACAGTACAGAACTACACCAACCACAACAACACATTTTGGACTTAATTTCAGGGAGAGTGGAACTGAAATGATGAAACTTGGGGCAACCCTATTGCTGTGGGCAGAAGACCAGTGAGCTACATTCAGTGCTGGTACTGACACTCCTGGGCTTGTTCCTTTTATATCTCACCGCTTTTCCTCCTGGGAAGAACCCAAGGCAGCTTACACAGCTCCATTTTATCCTACAGTGACAGTCCTGACAGAAAGAATGAACATGCTTTGTGAACTGCCCAGAGAGCTTCCGCTGCCGGGTGGAATAGAAAGTAAAGAAGTAAATGCATCAGTCCTTTGAGATAGCTCAGGCTGAGAGTAAGTGGCTGGCCCAAAGCCACCCAGTGAGGTTCATCTTCTAGTGTATGCCTTAGTGCAGTGATTCCCAAGGTGGGCGATGCTGCCCCCTTGGCGAGGTGGAAAGATCCAGGAGGGCAGTGATTGGTTGTTTTAAATTTGCAGTAGAGCAATAGGCCTAATACATAGAAAAAGGTGTGGGAGCATTAGGGTTGTCACCCAAGGGGAAAAGGGGTGGCAGGGCAAAAAAGTTTGGAAACCACTGCCTTAGTGTATGCACCAGACTCAGTTTGGTAGATTTTGGGGTTCCAGTCAAAAAACAAAGTAGATCCTGCAAGCCTGACATTTGTCCACCTCTGAACTAGAGAAGCATCTTACCACTCCTCTCTTCCTTTCTCTACTACCATAGGAGATACAGGAAAATGTTACATTCCTAACCTGTTAGTTACATTGAGGAATGTATCTGGTACCTAAAAAGGGCCTCAAAACTTACTGCAGGAAGCTAGACTTCAAAAACAAACACAACTATGAAGCTGATACTATTCACTATCTATCTATCCATCCATCTATAAATTCTTTAACTTGGGCAGTAATGGGGAAGTGACAGAAGAAATCCATTGTGGAGCATCCTTCCTTTTCATTTACTGCCAGCCCTACCTGCTCTTTTGTTGATAAAACAGAAAGCTGTATTAGCAACAAAATTCTGATAATAGACGGCTGCTTAGCCCAGATTAAGAAGAGCAAAGACCTAAACAATTATTTGCCAGAGAGGTGTAAGACAGGTTGCTAACTGTCTTTATATCAAGAAGTTCTAAAATGGATGTGCATTTTTTAATTGCCATTAAAATATAAAATATGGAGATAAAGCTTTTTATGCTTTCATTCCATCATGATAGTGTTGCAAGTTAATGATACATTAACCACTAGTATATATTATAAGGTCAGAAAGAACATCTCCTCTAAGCCCAGGAAGGCCATACTGTATGGTTAACCTTTGGCTTAAGTTGCTGTCAACAGGACTGTCAATCAGCAAGTGGCATATATAGCTCCCCAAGTTCCAGTAGACCAATTGCTATCCACAGCTAGGAATGCTGCCAATTATTGACTACTATGGGCCAACGGGTTAGCAGGTATTTGGCCCCTGTTGGCAGAGTGAATTGCTAGATCTCATTCAGGAGCAGCAGGAATCGGGGCCTTTTTTTGGAGGGTGGGGGAGATTAAGAGTTAGAGCCAAACCTAATCATATTTAGGACAGATCCACTGAAATTAGTGGGACTCAAGTTGATCCTATGTGTGTGTCGTAAGTATGGCTACATCTGGATCCAACACCATATGAATGCTTAGCCATGTTTTGCCATAATGGTAGCACTGATATTTGTGCTTAACCTACTTGTCTGTTTGGTGAATGTTGTTACACACACACACACACACACACAGAGAGAGAGAGAGAGAGAGAGAGAGAGAGAGAGAGAGAGAGAGAGAGATTTATCAAGAAGGTCATCTCAAATATCTGAGTGAATGAGAAATAAGACACTGGAGAGAAGAACACAGATCTGCTCTTTCATAGAATGGTTGCCATAGTGGGCATGGTTAATCATAAAATACCCATTTCCCTGAAGGAAGTGGGTAAGAGCAAAAGAAAAGTAAATTGCCCAAGAACCTAAATACAAGGTTCTTTGACAGAGGTAGAGTTCCAAACACAAAACCATGCTTTGAACCAAGAGAGATGGAGGGAAGCATTTTTATTTTTAAACTGAAGCTCAATCCAGACAAGACGGAGGTCCTGTTGGTCGGCGGATCGGGCTTCGGAGAGGGTGAATTGAATCTAGTCCTGAATGGGGTTGCACTCCCTCTTAGGGACAAGGTCCACAGCTTGGGAGTGCTCCTCGACCCAGAGCTTTCACTGGAAGCTCAGGTGACAGCGGTGGTGAGGAGCGCTTTCTTTCAGCTTCGGCTGATCCATCAGCTGCGCCCCTACCTGGAGTACGAATGCCTGGCTACAGTGACACACGCGTTGGTGACTTCCCGACTTGACTTCTGCAACGCGCTCTACGTGGGGCTACCCTTGAAGATGGTCCGGATACTTCAACTGGTTCAGAATAGAGCTGCCAGGCTGTTGACGGGGACTGGGCGTTATGCTCACATGACTCCAGTCCTCCGTCAGCTTCACTGGCTTCCCATTGAAGTCCGGGCCCAATTCAAGGTGTTGGTGATCACTTATAAAGCCCTAAACGGCTTGGGTCCTGGCTACCTGAAGGAGCGCTTACGTCCATATATGCCCGCCTACCCCCTGAGATCAGCGGGAGAGGCCCTTCTCCGGGAATCTTCCATGAAGGAAATTAGGAGGATAGGTACTCGGAGGAGGGCTTTCTCTGCGGTGGCGCCCAATCTATGGAATGCGCTCCCCAGAGAGGTCCGCCTGGCGCTGTCATTATTTGTTTTTCGGCGCCAGGCAAAGACCTTTTTATTCAAGCGTCATTTTAATTGTTAATGTTATTTTTATTTTAAAGTTTTTTTGGCCAGGGCGACTTATTTTATACAGTTACATGTCTTTTATATTGCCATTTATGTATTTTAATTTATTTATTTGTAAGCTGCCCTGAGGCTTCGGCAAATGGGGCGGCCTAGAAATTCTCCAAATAAATAAATAAATAAATAAATATTTGCTCCCTTCCAGCTTCCCAATGTTTTCTTTGTTTTGTCTTGTCTTGTCTATTTTTAAATTTCCAAGTCCTAAGAAAAATGAAATTGCAGGTGGAAAAGTCTTCCCGGCAGGCAGTGAGCAAGTTGTCTCATGGTGAACATGAACAATCCGTTGGGAACCACAGCAGCCAAACCTTCCACAAGTGGAAAGCAGGGGGGTGCAATTTTCACTGATGGTCCTTGTACCCACTTTTTCCATTTATTTATTTATTTATTTATTTATTTATTTATTTATTAAAACATTTCTATGCCGCCCCTTGCCAAGGCCTCGGGGCGGCTTACAACATCGAATACAAAATACATTAAAACTTCAAGAACTTAGGAAAAATGAAGCTGCAGCAGCAACAAGCTACCGACATTCATTCCCCAACTTGGTGCATTCATGGTGTTGTAGAGTATCGTCCTTCCTGATCGTTGGCCGTGCTGGCCAACCTGCTGCCCTCCTAAACCTCGGAGATGACCAGTTTGGGAAAGGTTGTAATATACTTTAGGGGGGAAACCCATGACGTTCTAATGGAAAAAATCTCTACCCAGCATTCTCCATCCAGAATGTAGGTTTCCTCCCTAAAGAGTTTCCTCCTTAGAATTCTAAACCCATAATTTGCATCCTGCTTCCTAATACAAAGGCTGCTTCTCATAATTGTGGAATCCGCATAGTAAATAATGAGGATACCGTTGTGCCCAGAGTTCAGGGGTGCTCATGTCTGAGGTAGGAACTTCATCCCCATTTCCTACATAGATTTTGTAGCAATTGTTCTGTCAGATCATAAAAGGCTTACAATTTTGTCTTCTTTCGGCTTGCTGACTAAACCTGATTTACTATATTGTAAAAACCACCATGGAGCACGGAGGCGCTATTGAATAATTTCATCACAGGAACATTGGCTGTCTGAATGACTTTACTCTTCTGCTTCCTTTATAACAGCCCTGAACACTGTTAAGTATTGACCATACATCACCACTGAAGGGCACGGCCGTAATTTTTAGCCTTACACACCCATTCATAAATCAAAAGTAAATCCACCGAACTTAATGGAATTATATCAATGTAAAAGAGGTAGAAGGCATTGTCTATGCAGGGCCTTCAGCCACTGGTGTAGCCACACCACCAGAATAGTCTGACAGAGTACGTTCCTTTCTCCTTGGTGTTATCTTTTCTCCATAATTATGGGTCCAGGGCTTTCAATGGCCTGGTATTTCCAGGACGAACAAAGGTGGATAGGAAAACTTTAGGGATCACAAATAAAACACCATGTTTCCAGGTTTCCATGTGTGTTGTAAACTATTCCTGGAGCAAGGTAAACCAGTTTAAAACTCAAATCCCTCTGGATAAACATTACTGCTAACGGTGGCTTTGGGTCAGCATTCAAGGTTCTGCCATACCATTGTGTGTTTTTTAACTGAACAATTTTACCGGTGAAGCCGAAGCGGCAGTACAGTTAATCAGCTTTTTAAAAGCACTTTAACCTCAACCCCAACAAAACCTGTAATAATAACAAAATCAGAATAGCTAACCAAATAAAACACAGGGCTCAGAACCAAGAACTGGAGAGCCAAATTATACACTACATTTAATATGTAGCATGCAGCTACATCAGTTCTTTTTCCTTACCGAAAAGCAAGCTTAGGGAACCAGATCTGGATCAAGACCAGAGTGTGTGTGTAGGGCACAGCGACTTTAACCCTTTGCCCAATGCCAGTTCTGACCCAGGCTGGCCCTCATGACAGCCAGAGCCAAGGGCCATGCAACCCAGGACAATACGGAGCAGCAGGCGGCTGTGAGCACCAGAAGTGACCTCCATAGTTCTCCTGAAGTCATGATGGACCTATGATTGCAGTGAATTTAAAATGCAAACTGCACGTATAAGAGCTTAAAAGAAAAATCAGGGTTAGAAAACAGGGCTATTGTTTTCCCCCTTACCCAGGTTGGCCAGCCTCAACGAGTGCTCTGCGGGTCCCCCGGGCCAGATCATTTTTGTTTGTGGTTTGTTGTATATGGTTGCTTTGTTTTTTGGTTTTTGGTTTTTTGTAAGCCATCCAGAGATGAAATAAAATAAAATAAAATAAATAAATCATTTAGTAGAGTTGGGGGGCAATAAGGCTGTCAGGTCCAGCCCTCTGCTCAATTTTGTGCTTTCCCAGCTTTTCTGCAGTAAAAAAAAATAAAATCCTTGGGCTTAGTTACAGGCAGAAAGAACTTTAGGCTAAAATATGCTGGTATTCTTACCCTCAGACCTTTTGCTTTTGTTCCCACTCCAGAATCTATCCTGAAAGCCTCTTGGAAGTGAAGTTCAGCCCCTGGCCTGAAAGAGTTTTTGCACCCTGCTCTAACTTACCAGTAACATCAAAACAGTGGTATAGTACAACTTAGTGGTGGTAGTGGAGCAGGCAGATTAAAATGGCAGCTTGTACTTCAGAACTGAGGCAATACACATGGCCATCTGAAGCAGAGTGTTCATAAGGCCATGCAATCCATGGTCTAAAATCACCTAGCCGCACCGGTGAGAACACACTGAAGCATCTTCTAAAACGGGGCCTCTTCTGTAAGCGAAATATAATGCCCTTAGCAGACAACCACCTCCTGCATTCTTCAAAACAACACAGGAGACTCTGACTCACTGAGCTGATCAAGGTTTGGGCAGAAGTATGGCATTCAGTATCTTGCACGATGAAAGCTTTTAGGATAATTTCACTATTCATCAAATGAGCATCTTTCCTCCCATGCAATGAGGTGTTCGCAGCCGCAGGTGTTTGGGGTATCTCAGAAAGAAAGAAAACAAGACGAAAGTTCATTGTTTCCCTAACAATTTTGCAAGAATATTGAAATAGGAATGGAAGTTTTGTCATTTGTGTGGCAAGAGGCGAAAAGAGGAAGCATTGTTAGGTGTTGGTAATGTAAAAACATAAGTATGCTGTTATTTATGTAATTAGTTATTGCTTTCATTATGGGTGCAGTCTTAATGGTTATAGTATTTATGTATAATTACCTTAATATTCACTGAAATTTCCAAGTAGCTCCCTAATTAACTGTCTCAAATATATAATTACATTGCATCTTTACGCAAGACTTGCCTAATTAATGTCGTTACACCACTTCTTTTGTGAATGTGCATTATTAAACGCTCTTTGCATCATTCTTTTGACTTCTTGTAATTCATGCTTTACAAAAATTAAGACCCCTGAATTAGAAACCTTCCTGAGCAACATCTCCAGCCACAGGCAGAGGATGACATCTTTCTTTGAACAAAGCAACAAACTTGGTAGGCCTCATTATCACTCCCTGTCACAAAATGTGCTCTCGGGGAGAGATAAAAGCTATCCCAGGTAGCATTGTCTTTCAACGGCAGATGGAAAAGATGGGTAGGGAAGGGGAAAGAACTGACTGCTGGCAATGAGACCGGACTTTCTCAAAACAGAGCCCCTCTGTCCAAAAAAAAGCCCACCTGTTGCAGGAACTGATACTATGCAGTTGCTGAACCTGCTAGGAAGGAGAAATGTTACATCAGTTCAGCTTTTCTGCTTGAACACGATATACAAATATGCAAAGTGGATACACAGCCATGAATGCAGTGCCCCTGCCCTATTCCTGACTTCACTGGGTTGAACACCCAGGTTTGAACTGAGGTCTACTTGGGTTCGTGTCAACTCAAGCTCAACTCTCCGAATGGCCAGGGCCCCTGCCTGACCCAGGTTCCTGACCATGGAGGAGGGAGGCTCAGTCATGTTCAAGAGAAAACATGCATTCTCTTCAGATCCCCCCAGCCGTGCTGGAAGGTCGGAGACTGATGGCGTGGGCAGCATGAGCTCTGGGGCAGAGCAACTGTGCATGGCCCCAAGCCCCTGCCATGTGTTTGGATGCCCTGTTTGGGCATCATGCCCAAGCGTATCTATAGTGTAAAATAATGAGACAGCCACTGCTGCAGTCTGGCTATGATGTGCTCCCTGAGAAGAACCATGATGTCAGTAAGAGAAGCATCCACTCACCATGCCCTGGAGAGGCAGAAGCCGCAAACAGAAACCTCGAGTCAGAAGAAAGCTTGACTTAAACAAAAATGGCAGTTGGTTTAGAAACAGGACTTCATTTCATTCTGCAAACTGGCTTGCAATCTTGAAAAACACAAAACCCTTTCATCTTCCAAATCCCAGAGGATCCTTTACACATAAAGCCTTTATGCCAAGATGTCACTGCCTTTGTCATCTGTCCTTCTACCTAAGAAAAGCCATGCTGGATCAGACCACAGGCCAACCTAGTGCAGCATTCTGTTGTGCAGTGATCAGCCTACACCTTATGGGAAACCCGCATCCATGGGTTGAAGAGCATGCATGCACACACTCAGGTTTCCCAAATGTTAGTACTGAGAGGTGTCTTGCCTCCAATACTGGAGGTAGCATGGAACCATCAGAGTTTGTAGCCCCTGATACCCTCGTCCTCCATGAATTTGTCTGCTCCCCTATTGAAGCTGTCCGTGCTGGTGGCCAACACTAGAATGTGTGCTGTGAAATTCCTGAGTTGTTAATGAATGATATGAGGATATTCTTCCTTTTACCTGCCCTGTATGGACAAGGAGAGCAGGGCAAGCCATGTGATGGGAACAAGGCTAACGGTGTAGCCCCAGCATCTTTCATTAAAGCTTGCTCTTTGCATCCGGGATGCATAAAGGAGACTAGACAGTTTACAATTGCATGAAGAAGAATCAGCCATACTACAAAAGTGTCCTCTGTTTCCAGAAACATGCACAAAGTATACATTTGCAGGGACAGAAGATGTTCTGGTCTCACACTGCTTCACTGAATTTCTCCCTTTCACATCTTTTGACAGTAACCACCTTTAAGCCATGCAGCTCAAGTTCTCCGATTGATCCTGTCAGGTAGAATGCACAAGGCCAGATCCGTTGCGACATAAGACCAGACAGGTGGTCTTGAAAGGGGTTTCAGGTACCGATGTCAGAAAGATCTAGGTCAAATTTCTAAGGTTACAATCCATGGATTTCACAGTAGACCACCTTTTCTGAAGTTGGGCCGATTCTACAGATATGCAGACTGATTAATTGATTTTATTACATGTTATACAAATTTAGTTACTAAAATGCATAAATTAAAATCATCTCAAAAAACATAGATTTCCCTGTAGAGTTAAGTTAGAAACTACACATTCTTCTGAGATGTGTGGATTGAAGGGGACTTGCACATTTTCAAGGGTGCAAATTTGCATGACTTCAAATTTGCACTAATGCATACAAATGCATTTGCACAAAATCTGATTCCAGCAGAGTAACCTGCACAGGAAAACATAAATGGAATGGATTTTACAGCTTCCATATATCCCAGACCAGGGAAGACCTCTTTGGGGGAGGAGTATTACCATTCCACGGCAACCCCCAGTACCACAGAAGACATGGGCCACTTTATGTGGAATCCTTCAACCCTACCCTGACTCCTGCTTTGTTCCCTGACTTTCCTGCAGCTCTCCAGAACAGAGGAGGTGGTGGACCAGGAGTCATTTTAAAAGCACCCACTTGGCCACCAGAAGCTGCTTTCACCTAGGACAGGGGTCGGCGACCTTTAACACTCAAAGAGCCATTTGGACCCATTTCCCACACAAAAGAAAACACCGGGAGCCGCAAAACCCTTTTGACATCTAAAATGAAGATAGCACTGTATATATCATTTTTTACCTTAATGCTACGTGTATCTTCATTATGATTTAGCTGCAGCTCTTGTTCAGTCACTAAAAACTGTTATTTTTAATCTTACTTTATATACTATTAGGACTCCTTTCATATATTTTGAATAGGAGAACACCTTCCTGAAGAGTCAAAGTCAGTGCTAAAGGGCTGCATGCATTAAACAGCAAACCCCATAAGTTCGTCAGCAGTAAAAGCAAATGAATCTACCCACGTATCATTAAACGTTTGGTTTTCTTCAGAAATTTTTCTTTTCTTCGATTTATCCATGGTTGGTCTACGGTGGCAGGGCGGTGGGGGAGCTCAGTAAATTGCAGGGATCCGCAGATCAGCCGGAGATATTGGTGTGTTTAGTGACTGATCAGCAGATAAACAGTCAAGTGCTGTGAATTGTGACAGGTCCCAAGCGCATCTTTTAACATTCAGATGAAGGAGATTACATTGGGACAAAGAGAATCTTTTCAGCTGGGTTTCGTGTAACATGAGAGCCTGCAGGAAGCTTGTTTAGCAGGGGAATGTAGCGATTTACTTAACTAGCTGATTTACTTAACTAGCTAGCGCTGTGTTCCTGAGTGGAGCTTGGAGCAGATCAGCGGCTGTGCCGGCGTGTGTTTTGAGCAACAGAACCACAGCAGAGGGGTTCAAGAGCCATGTGCGGCTCCGGAGCCGCGGGTTGCCGACCCCTGACCTAGGAGCTATCCCGGAGACAAGGCCTACTCATGCAGAGGGAGAAATCCTAGGGGCAGACAATGAGGGAACAGAAGAAACTGCTGACCCAGGAAGAGAGGGACATGTTTGCTTGTCTTAGTCTCTGCCAGACACTTGCTGGGCTAACACCTTCCTTAGGGCCTTTGCTCCAGCTCTGTGCTCATGGATAAAAGCTTGTTCTGAAAGTGAGAGAACTGAGGACAAAGAAGTACTGGTAGAACTACTGGAAAAAGACCACTGTGCTTTCTGCTGTCAAGACAATGGCTCAAGAATTGAAAAACCGTTATTCTCCCAGGGTTAGAAGCTGACAAATTAAATGGATACTGATCCTCTCATTCTACCATTAATGTAGATCTCATTATTTGGGAGTAAGTCCTGTCGAATGAAGCAGCACTTATTTCTGAATGAAATGGAGGATTGAGCGAGTGATGACACTCCTTAGTTCTTTTTTTTTTTGTCTTTCCTCAGCATTTATGTATCTATTTATTACATTTATATGCCACACCCATAGCCAAAAAAGGCTATCTGGTGGCTTACAATGGGTAAAACAACAATAAAAAACCAAGAAAGGATAAAATTCAGTTAAAACAATAAGACAATAAACAGTAGAAGTAAAAACTATCAGATAAAATTGTGAACACTGAAAGCAAACATTTAAATAGTAATAAAAACCATTTAAAAAGTGGATCATTTATAAATACACATGCTAGGGATGTATGAGAATCTTGTTTTGATTCATTTTTAACTCAGATTTGCAAACCCAGAGAGAAGTACAGTTTTGGGGGAAAAAAAATCAAACGTTCCTGAGCTTGTGCTCATGTTTGCAAAATGTATATCTTCAGTAAAAAAAATGTGCACTTTAAAGAGGTGCCTTTAAAAATAAAAAACATATTTTCATGCTTTGGTCTACAAGTAGAAAATGTGTAATTGAGCACTCCCTTGCAAAAGGTGTGCACCAGAATGAGCATTTCCCCTGTTGCAACCAAAAGAAAAGCAGACTGCCATTCCAAATGAAAAGGTCTGAGCTTTAAAACAGAGCTTGGAGAATTTCAGCAGGCTTCATCATTATTAGCCTTCTCTCCACCACCTGCCCCTGCTCTAAAAGAGCTGCTTTTACTGAGCTTTGCCTGTCTATTCATTCACTTTTCAGTCCTGAAATAGGCCTTCAACTTCAAGGGTTCTGAGACAGTACAAGTAGAACGCAGCCGCAAATGTTCTTGTAGCATCTGGCTATGTCATTCCATTATCTCATTCAGCTACATTCTCACAAAGCTGTATAGGAACAGGAGCTCACCAAAACAACCTGTTTTCCCCACTCAGCTGTTTTCCTCCATGAGCCAAGAGAAGGAGCAGGAACAAACCAAGGGGGAGACACAGGTGCACCAGGGCCTTGCAGAACCACTTCCAACTCCTCCGCCCAAATGGCCATCCAGCGAGCTACCAGGGATGGGGCAGTGGTCCATGCACAGACAAGTTGAAGCCTACAGGGCTGATGCTCCTCACCACAGCGTCACTTCTTCCTTTTAAGAGCATAGAATGAGTGTGGTGAGGAGGCTGTCCAGGCATGGGAACAGGACAATTCTTGCCGCTTTGCAAGAATGGGTCCTGCCCATTTTTTTGCACAAGTGCAACCCACCACTGACACGGCACAGCTCTAGTGTTTTTGAGAGGAGGCCCCAAACTGAGAAGCAATGCTTGCTTTTGGATCAGGCCAAGCCTGCAGAGCCCCCTGATGTGACTTGATCTTCTCCCTTACAGAAACAAGACTTTCCACTCATTTTGCATCACTTGCCCAAAGCACTAAATTGCTGCTGTGTAAGCAATGGTGGCCATTTGCACAATGAGATTGGCAGGGGGTAGAAGAATCTGCGGGGGTGTAGATGTCCCAGTGGCATTGCCCAATGTTATATGTGCTCAGTTCATTTTTTTTGTTTTAAAAGTATATTATTTATTATCCTTTTCTGTCACAAAACAGTAGAATAAATGGTTTTAGCATCAGGAATAACAAAGACAAGCTGCATTTTATTTCAGTGATGAAAGTGCTATGATTTAATTAAGTTTAAATTGTGAAGCGGCACATGCTCCAAGTATTTCATTTTTAAAAAAGAATCAGGGTTAGCATTTTTTTATTCATTTGTTGCTCTAACCTATCAGAAATGTAAAAGCAGTTATAACACAGAGTGACAGGAGGGAGAAGAGAAACATTAATTGTGTGCTTCACGACTGAAGTAATGCAACATGGCCTTTAACCCACCCCCATAAAATTATCAAGTGCAGTGTCTAAAATTACAAAAAAATGTTGAAACTACTTAGGTTTGAGGAGAACTTTTTTGGCAATTGAACCAAAAATCTTAATTTAGTTTTTTAACTATCTATGAAAATATTTAGCTGTTTATACTGTCCTTTCTCTCTCCCTAGAGACTTATTTTTTGTCCTCAGTGATGGTTTCCCAATGCATGATGGCACTGACTCCATAGCATTGTGACATTCTACCCTGTATGATCCTGGATTAGATGGGCTCTTCCAGGAAGGAGACAAAAAAGCTTACTAGGGAAAGAGAACAGAGAACATCCAAAAAGCAGGGAAAACAATGCCAGTTAACAGGATGTTTACAAGGTCAATATTCACATAAAATGTTTTGTAAAAAATCATTCCATCCTCAGTGCTCTTATGTCTCAAGAATCAAAACAAGTGCTTGATGAAATCCTAGTAATCTTTACAGATCCAAATCAAAGTAATTCCAATGTATTTCCTATGATACTGGAAACCATGCTGCTCTTCTTGGGAAAAACTGGCAACATGAGAAGCAAAGGTTTCTCGTGGTCTTTAAAACAAAATCAGCAAATCAAATCAAACAAATCAAAACCTCACCAAATACAACACAGGGGTGTATATGGCATCCTACAGAGCTTTAATAAACTGCCTAGCGTGGATTCATGACCAGGACTGCCAAGGAAATATAAAAGTGCCAGGTAGGTTGTAAATTGTGTAGGCTTGGCCTAAAATGTGGATGTGCAGAATATATTTAAACACGCCTTCCTTTAAAAAACAAACACACACACCACCACCACTTTGGGCTAGACAGTATTTATAGTTCAGACAAGCAGTGGAAACATCAATTTGATTATAATGGTACTATCAGCTACAACTGCTGTTAATAAGGGGAGGTTTCCTAGAACTTCATAGGTGTGCCCTGGAATATGTTTCATCAAAGATCTCCCCACTTGTATTTTTAGCATCATGTGAACAGAATGTAGTTTAGGGCCTTACCCTGTTGTTGCTCTGGAAATGGGTGGTTGTCAATCAATTCTGGTAGGGCACTGAGACAAATGTTTTACAGGGAGGCTGTTTCCAGTAAAAGGCAGCATGCCTGTGCTGAGATGGGGAAATGGTCAGTATGGCTTTTCAGGGACCCCTTGCAGACGAGGGGGACAAAACATAAAGCTGGATTTACTTGTGGATCTTTGGGTGATTTGCAGTAGATCAACAAGCATTTCTGACTCCCAGTGGTTTAGGAAATTGTTGTTCCTTGCCAGCAAGGTGTCTCGGACTTATGGTGACCCTATGAATGAAAGCTCTCCCACATGTCCTGGCCTTGGCAGCCCTGCTCAGATCTAGCTGCAGTTTCCTTTATGGAATTGACCGATCACCTGCTTGGTCTTCCTCTTCTTCTACCATCAACTTTCCTTGGCATGATTCTCTTCTCCAGGGAGTCTTGTCTTCCCATGATGTGTCCAAAGTATGACAGACTCGGTATTATCAGTTTTGCTTCTAGGGAATGTTCCAGCTTGATTGCATCTAGACCCACTTGCTTGTCTTTCCATCAGTCCAGGATATTCACAAAACTCTCCTCCAGTACCATGTTTCAAATGCATCAATTTTCTTCCTGTCAGCTTTCTTCACTGTCCAGCTTTCACACCTATAAATAGTGACCAGAAACACAATAGTGTGGATGATCTTGGCCTTGCTCTCCAGTGAAATGTCCTTTCGCTTGATGATCTTGGTTTTGAAATAGCAACAAAAGAACAAAAACAAATGCATTCCACCCACCTCTATCCCCCAGCTATGCTACTGAAATGAAGTAATCCTAAGTGTATTTTCGAGTGAAAAGGACTCTGAG
Organism: Varanus komodoensis; assembly: GCF_004798865.1. Classification (NCBI taxonomy): domain Eukaryota; kingdom Metazoa; phylum Chordata; class Lepidosauria; order Squamata; family Varanidae; genus Varanus; species Varanus komodoensis. The sequence goes on along the minus strand of NW_025335268.1, from coordinate 842,159 downwards.
CTCAATTTGCTTCTGAGACTCAGAATCAATTCCTAAGTTCAAAATGTGCTCAGAGTTACCCAGGTTTATAATTCTAAGTGTATGATGTTCACGCCTGGCTCTTCAGGTTCTGGTCAAGGGCACCTCTGGGAATGGACATTGGTCCATGGCCTTGCAGTCTGGAAGGCCCGCAAATAAATCCATCAGACAAGGACAACCTTACCTTCCCCCCGCCCTGCATGCACATCACTGCCACTCTTAACAAGCAATGGTCTCTCTCTCCTTCTTCTAAGTGGTAGAAAAGTTCAGGTATACTAAGGAGGAATCCACAGTCCAGCATTTTCATTTCCCAAAGAGCCTTTAGCTTTGGCAGGGGGACTCCCTCCCCTCCAAGCCAAACTACTAAGTGCTCCATTTCAAGGTAACCCAATTCTGGTTCAGTGGCTGCTCCCTTGAAGTTCTCACCATTCAGACCTGGGGTTCAGGCAACTTTATTTTCCTGTTTTGAGTGCAACATATGGATCGTGGATCTATATCTGTTGTCTCACACTCACAACATCACAATGGATGAATTGGTACACCACCCTGTTATCGTAAGATTAAAGGCAGTATGAAAATCTTTTTAATAAATAAGAAATAAATTAATAGGCAATTCACCTCCACATCCATGTCATTATGAATTTGTTTTGCCAGGACCAGCAAGTGGTAGAAAACCAAGCTGTTATTGTTGAAAACACTTTCAACTATAGTGGTAGCCTACACTGAATACAGTCACCATTCTAACAAAACTGTACACCTTGTTCTTCATCAAGCTGAATTAACATATGAACAATCTATAAATACAATACTTTAAAGCAGAGCCTCATTACATTTCACATATACAGAAATGAGCTTCTACATTTTTTTTTTTTCTCCTTGGATTTTGCTTTTGCAGGGGGTGTTCTGCTTTTCCCAACTTGAATGGAAAGGCATTGCTCTTGTGTTTGGCTGCTAGCATTCACATATCTAAACATGGTCAATGGGTAATCCCTCCAAAATGCAGCTACTCCATCTATAGCAAGATCGCCACTTCCCTTCATCCACTGAATGAGGAAAGTGTAGCCGTTTGCACTGCTTTTAACAAGATACACCTTTTTTCTTTATTTGGAAAAGACACTTTGATTACTGAAAGCACTCGTAGTGCTTTAAATAGCCTCCCTTTGGAATACCTTCCTGCTTTAGAATATTGCAAGGATCTTGCTCAGCTTCCCTCCCTGTGATTCTCTCCCACCAATACACTCCTCATCACATTTTTTAAAAGAAGATAGTGCTCAGGTGCCGTGGGTACCTCTTATTTGGTGATGTGTTGTCTCTTTTTCTGTGATGCATAAAGGGGCCACACAAATAGGGGGGGGGGAGTGGGGAGATAACATAAATCAAACAGTATAAGAGGCTTTTGTTTGCAGGATTTACAAAAAGGAGTGTGTTAGGACACAATCCTCTGCACACTTACCTGGGGGAGAGCGACACATGAGCTCCTTCCACTTAAGATGGAGAACAGTTACAGTATTTACACAAGATACTTTTATCACAGATTGAGCACATGTTGATAAAATGCAACTGCAGGAGAAGTTGATAGAGTTGGGAAGGGAGTATGTGCTCAGGAAAATGGCCCTTTTTGTTTCCTTTTTGTGTGTATGTTTTTAAGCTCTGAGATATTTTAAAAGGGGGGAGAATTGACCATTCCATCTGGCCCCTCACCAAAAGGAGGAGGAGGAGGAGGAAGGGGAAGAAGGGGGGAAAGGGGAAAGAGAAAGGAAGCCACATGCTCCTGTCCTCCCAGCTCCCAAGCCAGAGGGACCAGACCCCATTCCTTCCACCCAAACCAAAGAAGGTACAACGCCATCACATGCAGACTTATCAAAGAGGTAGCACCATTGAACCGAATGTAATTTCACTGTAAGGCCATTGGAGATGCTCTGATTTACTTCTGAGTAGTCATTCATTTCAGCAAGTGATTTCTGGAGCAAGAGGACAAAGCAGACTTAAATTGGGAAGGCTTAAAAAGACACCACAAACTTTATTTTCCAAAGAGGAGCAAAGGTGAGAGGGCATTTGTAAGGCAGAGAGAGAGAGAAGCCATGTGTGGGATGGGAGGTGGAAAAGCAACCCAAGAATCTCCCCGTTGTTGCCAAAGCTCTGATGCTTTACCCCCCACCTGCCCCACTAAACACACTCCCCCTGATCCCAGAACAGTACCAGACACTTAGCATGCACAGGGACAATTAGATGCAGGTGCAGATGGAGACTGGGAGAAAACTGCAGCATTTTAAAAAGCCATGATATGACCAGTCTGAAGATATCCCAGATATATTGGTGGGGTGAACAGTGCCAGGAGGACAGGTTGGAGTGAGCGTCGTGCAGCACTCCAGTGAGTCAGGCATGGCAGTGCCAAGAGAAATGCCAAGCAGATCGCCCCCAGGACTTAGGACCACTGAACTTGATGCAGCGTAGCCGACATCTGCAAGACTGCACTGCTCGTGTTTCATAAACCATTGGACCCTTTCAGTTGATGCAAAGTAAGCTTTCATTTACTTTGATCCAGAAAAATGTAATTTGAATAGTTCGATTTTCCTTTTCAGTTGTATCCAAAGATACTATATTAGCAATTCTTCAGCTTAGTCATTTAGTTAGTTCATTCAATAAATAATCATATTTAAGATAACATTTTAAACACAGGTGGAGAATTGTGTGTGAACTGTGGAACAAATCGCTGTTTGCCCACTTGGACGGGAGGTTGGGGGTACATCTCACATCACTCAAAAGTTACCAAAATAGTCAGCTACTGGACATCTGGAAGACAAAACAGGAAAATACAGCCAAAGGGGAAGATTCATGATAACAGGAAACATTAAACATGTCAAAACAAAGAAGGTAATAGACTCGGCTACAGTGAATAAACTCACCCATCAGCATAAGTTCCTGAGGAACCTTCAGAGACGAGTGAGGTGACGTCTGCTCTTAACTACCATCAGCCACATACAAAGGGGACTAGTAACCTTTTTAACCTCTCTTTGTTACTTCAGCAAAGCATTGTTTCAATATACTGAACAGGGCTCTTCTCTTAAACAGTGCAGATTTAAAGAAAAGTAAGGGCTTTGGTTGTGCCACTTAAACTGAAATCACCATTTGTGAGGACATGACTTCCATTGAGACCCGAACCCAAGTGAAACCCCCAATACCACACCACCAGGGTTCCCAGTCAGTAGAGGGCTCTAACCATGTTACAGCTTCTCTCCAGAGCTGCCCCACCAGTGTGGGCAGGTTGGCGACAAAGGGGGATTCTGGCCTGTGCATCCTTACCTGTCAAGCAAGAGTGTGGAACATGAACACCTGAGGAGGGCTTCTGGGTCTGCGGAATCTGCTGCTTACCTAAGCGGCAGTTTCCAGGTTTGCTCAGCAGCAGCGGCACTGACCCCTGCGACAAAATATATTCTGCTGCATTCTGTGTACCAGATAAACTGCTCCATTAAATGGTTTGGCATTACCCAAAGAGACACGCCTGGTGCCTGCTCTTTTTGCTTTTCAGTGCCTGGTGCAAACCTTTTTATTCTCCAGGTATTTTCATAGTTAATCTTCTTAGTTTTAATATTGTTTTTATCCTACCTTGCTGCTGTGCCTGAGTGCCAATTCAATGATCGTTGCTGTGGATTTGTTCGAGGTGGTGTTTCATCTGCTAACTGCTCTATTGTTTTATTAGGATGTGGTTATCCACTCCTTTGCTTATATGTTATTTTTGACTTCGTAAACCACCTAGAGAGATTTTTGGCTATTGGGTGGTATAGAAATGAGATAAATAGATAAATAAATAATCATATTATGTGAAGATATTCCTGCTTAGCTTGCCTTTTGAAACTGCAAGTGCAAAGTCAAACATGTATTGCTGATATAGCAGCCACAGTTATCACTTGATAAACTCAGTGTGCCAGAACACCTGCTCTGAACCTGTGGAAATGGAGGTAAGTCCAACACCAGGAGGAGTCTAGTGGTCCAACTAGCCCAGTAGTGTCTACATGGATTAGCAACGGCTATCCAGAGTCACAAAAAGGAAGGCCTCTCTTATCAACCACTCCCTGATCCTTTAAGAGGAAATGCAAGGACTGGGGCTTCTGGTGTGTTATGGGAAAGCTCTCCCCTTTGCTATGGTCCCTCTTCCCACCTCTTGCAAAGATTCCAAAATGGTAGCCAAACGTGGCAATGACCTGATTGTTGCCATTGAAGTAAACTTTGGAGAGAATGGGGGTTTCCCAGAAATTTCTTCATCAAAGGAAGGGCACTTACATTGGGACTCCTGACATTTAATGAAATCTTGAATCAAAACTATATGAAACCCATGACCCAGAATTATGGGGCACTGCTGATGTGAACCTATGAAAAGTAACTTCATCTCACAGACAGGGAGAAAGCCTTCAGTCCTTTTGGCTGGAGCACAGGTGCATTGAACTTGTTTGAAAACTCCCTGTTGTGTTAGAGCCCAGAGATGTGTACCACATGTGGCATCCAAGAAACCGCTACAAAATCAGAAAACGGGATATTTCTATGTGTTGTTCTGTGCCATCAAGTTATCTTCAACTTATGGTGACCCTATGAATGAGTGTCCCCCAAAATGTTGTGTCCTGTGCAGCACCGATCAGTTCTTGTAAAGTGAAAGCTGTAGCTTCCTTTATAACATCAATCCATCTCATAGTTAGTCATCCTTTTCTTCTTCTGCATTCAGTCTTCCCCAGCATGATTGTCTTCTCCAGGCCTTCTCATGATGAGTCAAAGTATGACAGATATTTGCTAAGTCACAAGGGGTTCAAATTGTACTCCCCTGTAATTTAGGTGCTCTCAAGTGCTTACAAAGCTGTAATTGGGCATATACATAGCCCAGGATGTACTGATTACTAGAGAAGACTGAAGAGGCGGTATTGCAAGCCTCTTCAGACAAAAAGAGAAAGAGAATGTAAAAGTTGCACTCCCAACTGGGGGGGGCGCCTAAGCATCTAGAAAACTAAAATTAAGTACACAAGTAGTCCGATGATGTTTAGAAACAACTGAAAATGTAGCATTTTAAAAACTTTTAAGCTGCCTTTTAGGAAAAACTGCTCTCAAAGGGGTACACAAACTTTCAAATCACGAGACACAAGGAGAGTCTCCTTCCATTTATACCTGCCCACCCACTAAGAACAGGGTTTGGGGCCCTTTTTCAGGCTCCCTCTTTGAAGGAGATCAGGTGAGTGGCTTCCCAGAGAAGGGCCTTCTCTGTGGTGGCGCCCCAGTTATGGAACATGCTCCCCAGAGAGGTGAGCCTGGCACCGCACTTTATTCATTTTGGTGCCAGGCCAAATCCTTTTTATTTTCCCAATATTTTAAGATGTAATACTGTTTTAAAATGAGTTTTATTTGTTGATGCTGAGCCTTATTGTTGTATTACCATCCTAAGACTCTGGTGAAGGGATGGGATAGAAAAGCTTTTAATAAATAAATACACCATAAAACACTGGCGGCAGGAGAGTGCATTAATGCAACAATAATAGCATCAAGACCGACAATTAGAAAAGCACCTGCTAGGTGCATGATTTACCTGGGACATGAACTATAAAGGCTATTTCATAATGGAAGCCAGTATTCCAGCAGAAGCCAAGCACCTGTGGGGCAAAATGTCAGAGTGCGTTAATTTGGTTTCCTCTTCAGGCTCTGATTTTGGAGAGGGAACCAGAGCTGGGCTCAGAGGCCATCACTGCTGGGCACCACACATGGACCGTGGGGATGGGGCATGGGGATAGGGCCCAGATGGTGAGCAAGAGGAAACTGCAGAGAGCAGGCGTGGAGGCCCCTGAGGAAAACCTGCCAAGGGTTCCCAAAACCCAGGGCTGGCACTTCTTGTCAAAGGAAGGAAGGAAGGGGTCACGAAGCCCAGGCATCATGCAAAGGAATTCTGCTTAACTGCCACAATTAAGCAGGGAAGGAGAGCCTTTTCTCCTGCTGCCTAACATCAACGGAAGCAACTCTGCCAGGAATAGATACGCATTTCAGAAACAGCACTCAAAAGTGAAACCAAACTATTCCTTTCAGCTTTGCAATATAAAACACACTGCTGGGTCTTCTAAATGGAACCCCAGATTTGAAGCGCTGACAATGATTAACAAAATGGTGGCTTCAGACAGCACCCCAAAATATTAAGTGTTTGTTGGTTTAATTGTTCTAATGAAATCCCAATCATTCTTTAAAAGGAATTCTTGAAGAATTTTCTAACTATTTTCTAACCATCTCTCTCTTGTATCCATAGAGGGAGAACTTCACAGAGATGTGTGTTTCTCTGTGTGCACGTGCAGTATTTGTGCTTTATTAAGCACAAATAAGCACGTCCGTATATGCCCGACCGCCCTTTGAGATCTGCGGGAGAGTCCCTTCTCCGAGAACCCTCCATGAAAGAAATTAGGAGAGTAAGTACCCGGAGGAGGGCTTTCTCTGCGGTGGCGCCCAACCTATGGAATTCACTCCCCAAAGAGGTCCGCCTGGCACCGTCGTTACTGGTTTTTCGGCGCCAGGTAAAGACCTTTTTATTTAAACATCATTTCAATTGTTAAAACATATGATCTGGCCTGGGCAACTTCTTCTTCCTTCTCTTTCTCCTCCTATATTTTTATTTTATACTGATAATTTTAATTTTGTATTTGTAAATCAATGTATTTTTTTGTATTTTTATATTTAATGGTAATTTATTATGTACTATTGTATTTCAATGTATTTTATCATGTTGTAAGCCGCCCCGAGGTTTCGGCAAGGGGCGGCATAGAAATGTTATAATAATAATAATAATAATAATAATAATAATTAAGATCTGAAGACCACCTGCAGGGATCACACATGGACTGGAACCTGAAGAGAATATCTGAAAAGTGGTTGTGACAGAAGAAGTGGAAGAAGAGCAATTTTGCATAAGCAGATGCAATTGTTAATTTTCATGAGAACCCTAGGAACAATTATTTGCTTTTTTCAATTATGCTTCCATTTGTGCAGAGCAAAATGATGCACAGTGAACAACAACAACAACAACAACAGACAAAGAAGAAACAAATCCTTCAAACCATTGGGACAAAATCTGGATGCATGCGGGGGGGGGGGTGCAGTGGTCTCATTCTGCAGTGCTTTCTTTCAGGGGCTGCTCAGGAACCGGACAACAAGGGCTTTGTTCAACTTGATCATCTCATCAAAAAGAAAAAAAAATACAGAGAGAGAGAATGAAAGTTGGGAGAGAAGAGTAAATGGGTATGATCTGAATGCATATTTGTGTTACATCTGATACAACCAGCATCATAGACGAACAAGATCAAATCAATGGTAAAACCTGACAAAGGGAAGAATAGATGGTATGTGAAGCCATCTGCTCTGGAGAACACCCAAGTCTGTCTGAATCTGCCGGGCCAAACTACCAGCTATTCTAAGATCCTCCATTCCAAGAGTGGCCTCACACACATCCACACAATCAGCTTCTCTCGCCATCACTTTGGCTGCAACTTTTTTGTGCAATTAAGTAATTTATTCCTTTCTTCATCCTCCTGATTCTAATGAATCCAAGCCACAAACAAGCCCCAGTTGCTCCTATTCAAGGAGTCTGATTGCATCTGGCAGTAATTGCTGAAAATCCTGAAGAGGAAACAGGGAAGGAAAGCATATTGTTTGTGGGGGTAATAGGTGAAGACCTGCCTCTCTTGACCTATAATACATTAGTGTCAGTGAACATTTGGCAGCCTTCAGATGATTAGCAATGAAGATGAATCAAGCAAAAAAAAGAGGTAGAAATCTGCCTCATCTGAATCGCCAGAACTGCATACATTTGCATGTTGATTAGCTGTTCCTTTGTCTGTGCTCCTAATTATTATGACACGTTATGTCTTCATCATGCAAGATTCTGATCTGTCTTGTTCAAAATGCATGTAGAAAAAAGTGCTGTTTATTGATTCAACATGTAACTTTAATTTTTATGTTTGCTTTAATTAAATACATATTTGATTGCCTTTGACTGGTGTCTCAGAAGGTTTTTTCTTTTACTATTCTTTATTTCATCCTGTTGACAAACAAACAGGTAACCTTTCTTTATTATGCTCCAATCATTTTGCTAATTTAAATTGTCCTCTTGTCCTTCTACCTTAACAGAACAATAAATATATATATATATATATATATATGGAAAGATGAAGGAAAATTTGTGCGTGCGTACATGCGCACGTGCACATACACATGTATATAAGCATATAGTGTATATAGACATACAGAGAGATAACTAATTTCTCTTAATAAATTTCTCTCAATAAATCCATATGCACTCATGATGGTGCCTCATACTTTGAACTTAATTCATTTCAGGAGGCTGTTTGAACTCATTCAAAGTCCGAATCAATTTCCCCCATTAGAAATAATGGAAAGTGAATTAATCCGTTCCCAGACCCTAAACAATACCCATTTCAGTAAACCTAAAGAGCAAATATGGCCTCCTGAAATGAATTAAGGTCAAGGTTATATACAGGGTATGATCAAAAAGTATGGTGAATGTTTAAATTTTAAAAAATTGTGACAGTAAAAGACACATTGTCATTAATCTCCTCAACATATCCCTGCTTGCTTTGAGCACACTTATCCCATCATTCTTGCCACTTTCTGAAGCAGTTCTGGAAGTCCTCTTCCATGGGTGTCTTTAGCTGCCCTGCAGTGGCTGCCTCGAATCAAGACAAATCGATTCAATATGGATTCGTCCTTCAATTTACTGAAATAAATAAGGAAAACACTAATGGAATAGAAACTCTTCTTAGTTCACAACCCAATTTGTGCTTTTTACAACTGACTTAAAATGCCTCTACTCTAGTGAGCATTCATTTTTAAAGTTAACTTCATGGAAATGAATGATCCATGTGCCATTAATTTAATGGACAAATCATATAATTTGCCTTGGTTTCTTTTTACAGCACTGGACCATTCAGCATCTTTTGTTCTCTGTTTTGGTTAAATAAAAATCATAGAAGTAAACTCTTTACTTACTAGATCTAGGGAATAATTGCCGGAGGTGGGAAGTGAACATAGTAGTACATATGCTCTGAAGGACCCATTTATGCCTATGGAAATTTCCCCAGGCACAGCAACACCAGCTTGCTTGCTTGCTTGCTTGCTTGCTTGCTTGCTTGGTTTAAAAATGTGTATCCTGCCCTTTACATTTTCTCACAGTGGTGATAACATAAATAAATAAGACACAGCAAACATTTATGCTGCTAATGGGCCAAAGCCCCAGCCCCAGCCCCAGTCTCCTGAAAGGCCCTAGTTTGGGCCCTTCCTCTATGCCATGCCAGAGTTAGGATCATTAATTTTCTGGCATAGAAACTAGTAGGTGGGAGGATTTTAAATTAATAATTGCTAAACTTGAAGAAGAAACCCTTCATTCTGTTTGTTTGGTGTCTGGAAAACGTGGCAAGAGTTGAGCCCTTATAACCAAGGCTGAACTGCCAGAAAAGAGACCGAGATATAGACCAGGGGTGGTTAACTTGCAGCCTTGTAGAAGTTTTGACCTTCAGCTCCCATCATCCCCAGCCACCACAGCCAATGGAGAGGGCTAATAGGACCTGTAGGCAAAATCCCTGCAGGGCCACAAGTTGCCCACTCCTGGTATAGATCAATATCATGTAGACAGCAAGTCTCTGTCATTATTCTTGCATTACATTTATATTCCCTGCCTTTCTTCTTGCAAAGAGCCCTAGACAGCTTACAAGCTTCTGCTCTTCACCACTTGATCTTCGCAACAGCACCCTTGTGGGTGGGATGGACTGAGAAGGAATGACTGGCCCAAAGCCACCCATGTGGGTACTGGAACCCGGAATTCCCGAATCCACAGAAACCTGCCTGTGGTAAGCCACTCACATAGACTTTATTACATACTTTGGAGCTCCAAAGCCACAGAAACTAAAGCTACCTGAAAGAAAAGTTGGTCCTGGGAATTCCATATGCAATCCATGTAGCCTAATCCTTTTGACATAAACAAGAAGTTGCTGCTGAAATGGCACTTTTGCATGTCATCTTTTATGAAGGAAATTACTCTTAAATGATACTCATGAGCCACTCATTTTGAAAGCTCATGGACTTGTCTGGTGTGGATCACTAATCCCACTAAGGCATTTTTAGAACCAAATCTTTCTAGCACTGAGTTTATCTTTTCTTTAAAAAAAGAAAAAGAAAAGCCCTTAACAGCTAATCCTGTATCCAAACACAGAGCAAATCTAGGCGATGTAAGCAGAAGGTAGAGGGCTTGTGGACCAGTCCTACTGGACCTGGTGCCTTCCAGATGTATTGGGCAAGAACTGCCAGCAAGCGCAGCTGGGGAATGCAGCTGTGCCGCTCTATAGGGAAGTGTGTGAAAAAGTGTGCCACCATCTGATGCTAAGCCTCCCAACCAGCATCTCCTGTACTGGCAATGACTGGGTTGGCTCATTGTGCCAAGCCCTGAAAGGATGCCATCACGGTGATTGCAGAATGAGCTTTCATGATGTATGAAATGGGGGGATTATCCCATGATGTGTAGTTTTGCGGAAACAAGCTACCCTGCAAAACCATGGTTTGTAGTAGGGTTGTCGAGGATGCTCGCTTTATGGGTTGTTGGAATGGCTGAAAAACTTGTTGGCAAGAGCAGCAAGAATCATGCCGCACCTTGTGAGCATGATCAGTCGTGCTACTATCCATATGCATCATTCCACTATCCATATACATATATACAGTAGAAATCCTGAAGCAGGGACAGCAGCAAGCATCCTGAATGCATTCATCATCATCATCATCATCATCATCATCATCATCATCATCATCGCTTTAAGTTGATCGCTGCTGGGAATTTTGCACAAATTCCCCCTGCTCGCTGCCCTAACAGGCTGAGTGGAGGACCTGGTTGGAGCCAAGAGGAGCCTGCAGGACGGACACACTCAGGGGCAGGTGTGTTGACTTTAGTGCAACTGAAAAACAAAAACCCCCGACTGCCAGTCCCCTGTCACCCCAAGCTCCCTTTCTCCCTGGAATACTGAGCCCTTTCCAGGATGCCAGCGAGGTTTTCAGTGAACTTGTGGATGCAGCAGAGGAAAGCGGGGTGTGGGAACGCCTCTTGCACAAGGTGCTTCCTTCCGGAATTGCTCTGATAGGGTTGCAGCAAGGTCCCCTCCGCAGGGCAGGGACCTTCCACAACAGGACATCTTTGACAGGGGAGGAGTCATTAGCAATGCTACTCAATACCACTGGAATGGGGGGGGGGGTCAAGGCCTCCCCCATCCTGAGTGATCCCCAGTAGGAGCTCAGTGTGATGGGTCCAAAAGGAGCAAATGCAGCAGGAGGTATCACTGCTGCTTCCACTCATGCAAAAGGGAGAAACTCCAAGGACAGAGAAGATAAACATAGAAACAGAACGAGTCAGAAGGGGTCTCCCAGGCCATCTAGTCTGACCCCCCGACTCCAGCCAGTTCTGCTCAAGCACATCCCCCTGCTCCTGCTAGAGGTAGTGTTAGGTGGTCGCCCACAATGGCTGGAGCCCTAAATCTTTCATTTGGATTCTCTAGGAGGTCCTCTGCCCCACCTGCATGCTGACATAGAGGGATGGGGTCCTGATGATCTCGGTTGCCTCTGATCCCCCTGGACAAGCTGGGGTTCTGCCCACAGAGGCTTCACTCCTCCTGTCCCCTTCCTTGGATCTTTCTGCCTGAGGGGTTCCCGCCCCCCAAGAATCAAATGCTTTCCTGTCCATACATCCCCTTCTACCGATAGGGGGTGCCTTCAAGAGGCAGGGTCTTTCAAAGACACACAACAATTTAGAGCAGATGTATAGTAGCATAGGCAAATTGGTGCCTTGTCCTGTGAACCTAAGCCCCCAAACCGTTTGGTACCCAGGTTAGGCTCCCGTGATCTCACGGCTCTCACATAGGTTTGCAGCAGCCTCTTGTCTCCTTTTGATGCCCGACTTCTGCCTTCCAGTGCCAGATTTGTCCTCTCCTCTCCACTCCCGCCCACCCACATATCTTGCCTCGACACACGTTCCAGCTTGAGGTGGTTCTTAGGCATATCTTGACCTTTGGTCTTGGATTAGGGGTTCCCTGTGAACAACCCTGTGTGGTTGTTAGGATAATAAACTGAATAACTGCTTGATAAACTGAATGTGTACTGTTTCGTGCACTGTACTGTTTCGTGAGTTTCTATCATGGAAAGAGGATGGCTCAGGAATTTGTTCTGCTTATGCTTTACTTCATAAAAGATTGTTCTGTGTCTTCGTAACCTCAGTTCTTTGGACTTTTGCAAGTTTAGATCTGAAGGAGTTTTCATTCATAACGGATAGTGCTACATTAAGCTCATCTACCATTGTTTCTGTTGGTATGTGCCTCAAGCTGCTTCCATATTAAGGTGACCCTCTGAATAAAAGACTCCCAAAAATGTCCTGTCCATGACAGCTCTGCTGAACTCTCATGAGTTCAAGGATAAGGCTTCCTTTATGGAGCCAACCCATCTTGCTATTTGGTCTTCCTTTTCTTTTTCTGCCTTCGATTTTCCCTGGCATGATTGTCTCCTCAAGAGAATTTCACCTTACTTAGCAATAAAAGCATTTTTGACTTAGTCCAGACCAGTGAAGAATAGGGTATGGCCTGCTGAACACTGTTATGGTCTTGAGATTTTGTGGAAAATTATTTTCAGCAAGGGCTTTCAGACGTAACAGGTGAGCTCTCCATCACGCTGGGCCACTGGGAAGAAGCCATGGTGGGTGAGTGGCTTGCCTGTTATGCCTAACAGATGATGGCCCATTCGGTGGCTCGCTGTGACTTGTTTCTTCCTCAGCCCCTCTCATTCTTCCAGGGAGACATCTCAGGGGGCCCTGTGGCAGAAATCCTGATTTCCTCATTCTTGTCCATGTCCTCCTACACTGAAGTAAGAACACCCACAAGAAGACACCTACATACCCTGCCATGAATTTTGCACAAAAGACCCATCCTTTCCTCTGGAAACCCTCTGAGAGCAGAATATGTTGGCATGTTAGAGGTGCGAATTTCCATCCCATGTGGAACCTGCATAGATCTGCAAATCAACCATGGATCATGAAAAAAACATAAGCCTCCTGCTCTAGCCACTTCCCAGCTGGATGACCTTCCTGACTGTTAGACCAGCATGACAGTGGAACCAGTTACCTGGGGAGGTTGTGGGCTCTCCCACATTAGAGGCATTCCATGTGCAACTGGACAAGCCTCTGAAAGGGATGGTTTAACTTGGACTCCTGCAATGAGCAGAGGGTTGGACCCAATGGCCCCTTCCAGCTCTACTATTCTATGATGCTATGAATATTTCCTTCCAAGCTCACCAAGCTCTAGGTATAAAGCCCACCCCACTGGAGTTTGTATCTGTCAGGCAATTGACAATGTACCATTATTCTCCCTTCCTGAAAAATGCACCTAACAGTGGTGTTCCCCCTACTTGTGCTGCTGATGTTCCTCTGGCATAAAGCAACGCTTGAGCAGCATCAATACCACAATATGCTGGATCTGGGTGACAAATTGCTGCTTTCCCCCACAATTGCACTAATGGCATTGCTCAAGGTTGGCTGATGTTAGAGCAAATCCAGCTGTGCCAGCAGGAGGGCACCGCTGGATCTTCCCCTTTGTTACCTTCAACATGGATAATGCCCACCGTTGCCTCTGCTCACCACCCTGTGCCCTGAATTAGCTGCAGAGCATGTCGATTCTCAACAGGTGAAGGATTTCCCTCTACATGTACCTGTTGCTATTCTGCCTGATGTGCAGCTATAGGAACTCTGCCAGGAAAAAAGAGGCAACCCTACAGATTATCCCTTTTATCGCATGCCTTTTGTTTTTAACTTAATCTCGGCAGTCATCCTGGCCGATAAACAAACAGGGGGAAAGATGCAATGAGGTGTAAGAATAGATTTGCGCAGGGCAGGCAACTGAACATTTAATTTATTTAGCTCTCCTAACAGATACCTGGGGTGACATTTATTAATAAACGACATTATCAGGTGTCTGATATGTAGCTCACAGAAATTAATTACCCAGCTCCTGGTAAAACCATAACAAGCCTGCAGTGCTATAACGTTTGTGCTAATTGAAAATGAGATAAGTGCTGTGGGTGCAATTTGCATTCAATGCAGTGTATTAATTATCTTTGGTTCTCCTCATGATAAATATACCTGACTGAACCGCTCTGCTAATTTGCCAGGTAATAGAGTTATAAGTGGATTCCCTAAGGTGACCAAGGGAAGGCACCAGCCCCATTGGAACTTCAAAGCATCCATCTTTCCTGGGTGCTTCGGTGGATCTGGAAAAACTCCATCATTTCCACCCATGGTGAGGTCAGCATGCATGTTAGCAAGTCCTTTCATTGTCCTCATTTTGAATTAAAATTTAAACATGTTAAAATGCATAGGATGGAAAAATATTAATTCTATAATCGATTGGACAACTTGGCTTGTTCTTCAGAGCTCTGAGGCAGTGTGGGGCTCCTATAATCAACATGACTTTTTTAAAATGCTAAAATAACAACAAGCAAATTTGACCGGTTCAAATTCCCATGAAAAAAATCCTACATTTGAATGCCCCCTCCTGTGGTGAGACCTGGTATTTAGCACAAGAGGATGAACTTTGGATTTCAATTCACTTTCCCCCTTATTAAAAAAAATTTGGGCCTGGAAATCTCCACTCCTGTCCAATAGTCATAAGAATATAAGAAAGGCCATGCTGGAGCAGGCCAAAGGCTATCTGGGACAGCATTTCAGGTCACACCATGGGCAACCAGGTGCCAGTGTAGGACATGAGTGCCATAACATCCACCTGTTCCCCAACAGCTGGAGTTGAGAGCCATTCAGCCTGTCAACTTGGAAGTAATGAGCCATCATAATTAATAGCCATGAGTAGCCTTGTCCTCAAATCTGTCTAATCCCCTATTACAGACATCCAAGTGGGTAGCAATCCCTTCATCTTGTAGTAGTGAATTCCACTGCTTAATTATGTGCTGTATAAGCAAACACTTCCATTTACCTGTCCTGAATCTCCTGCCATTCAGCTTCATGTGATGGCCCCAGGTTTAAGCGCTGCATGAGAGTGGAAAGCTTCACTTTGTCCTCTTTCTCCCCACTCTGCATAATTGTGTGCTCCTCGGTTCTATGTCCTTGTGCTCACCTCCTTTCTAAGCTAAACAGTCACAGAGTCACTCTAGAAAGTATCAAGCTGATGGACGGTTCTGGGGAAGCGGAACACCTGGACGCAAGTGTCTTTGTCTCCTGTTGGTATAGAACAAAGGTCCAGATCCATCAACCTTCCCACTTCTGGCCATAACTATTGTTGGGATGTTTCAACAGATTTTAGCTGAGGTGGTGTGGACCTCAACAAGACAAGGATTTTACACCCCTGCCCTGTAATCGCTGCTATGCCGACATGTTAGCCCTCTTAAGTACCACCCTCAGAGCAGAATGGCAAACTATTCCAACCACTTCTTTAGCCTCATAGCCCTCGTGGGTGCAGGTGCCGTTGGGCGGTCCCCCACGAGGACTGGAGGCCTGGTGCCCTGCATCTTTCATGTGGAGCCCTGGATCCCTGGAAGCCATCTGCTCCACCACCCTCCTGCCCATGGTCACTTGCTAGATAAGAGACAGGGGTCCTGATGATCTCGGCTGCATCTGACCCCCATGAATTAGCTTCTTTTTTGTCCACTTGTGGTTTCCCTCCTGCTACACTCCCTTTGGATCTCTCAGCCTGGATTTTTTTCTCAAGTAGCCTCCTTTCCCAGCACCATAGAACCCTTTTTACAAATAGGGATGTCCTTAGGAGACAGGGTCTTTGGAAGACATGCCCAGAGTGAGACTTAGAGCAGGGTTCTTCAAACCTTTCCACCAGGGGGCCAGTTGAACGGTGCCGGTGCTGGGCATGGGCCGGAAAGGTGGTGCCGGTGGGGCACGCGGGCTGGCGTGGGGGCGGGGAGCGCAGGGAGGTGAGGGGAGGGGAGGCGAGGGGAGGGGAGGTGGGGGTGGGCACGCACTGCAAGGTGGGTGCACAAGGCAGCGGCTTGCTCACTTGGAGATCGTTTTCTCCAAGCGACCAAACCGCTGCCTCCCCAAGCGTGGGGCGAGGTGGGCAGCAGCAGGTGTGGCAGGTCCAAATGGGCATGGTGGGCCAGATAAATGGGAATGGTGGGCCGGATCCAGCCCCCAGGTCATAGCTTGAGGACCCATGCTTTAGAGCATCTGCAAATTCATGCATCTTTTACGCTTTTATATGTATGGGTGGGTTTATTTTGTCCTGGGGGCCTGAACCTCTGCTATTTTCATTAGTGCCATACCTGTCTGTAAGGTAGGTTTGGCTGAGAAATGACTGGCCCAAGGTTACCAAATGAGCTTGATGGGATTTGGGAGGCTCCTGAATGAGACGCCCTCAATGGGCCCCTCCCTTAGTGGGTCTTTCTTCTTACCTCCGTTGTCATCAGCTGCTCCTACACAGCCTTGCTACTGCTTGCTTGACAGGCCAAGAGTGAGGAGCAAGCTGGCAGAGGTGTCTAGTGCCTCTGCTTCTTCTCACTACCATCACTGGCTGAGAGTGAGAGGCATATGAACAAGCAGGTTGCAGTGGGGCCCTTGTCAGTAGGTCCTGCTGGAGCGTGGACCTTTCTTATCAGCCATGGTCAAGTGGAACGTTGCCGTAGGTCCACCCATCTTGTAAGAAACTAACTGCTACAACCTGATGGCCCCATAGCTCTATGAATTTCTACAGCTGAGCATTAACATAACAGATCATTGGCATAACAGAATCGCTTTCCCAGGGTAAACAAGCAAACAATTAGAAAGGTATCCTCAAGGAAATATCAGTGGTTGAGTGTCTACAAGTCTCATCCTGTGAAATGGAGATAATAATGGCTGATCTCATGTATGAATTTGAAAACACTTTCATAGCGTAAAATTATTAAAGGCTTACACACAGAATGATTTTGTATTTATATTTGCATTGTTATTTCTTCTTAACCTTAATATTTGCAGAACATGAGGCCATCTCTCCTATTGCTTTACAAAAATAAGTCTGCTGTTGTGATAGCTTGGGATTTAATTATATTTTGTGTGAAATGCAAATTAGTTGACTCTGGAATACCAATAACAATTAGCAACACACCATTTTAAAGATACTGTCAAGTCCCGATGTGTTAATTTTCCCTCACCACAATATTGCCTATGTGAAAGTCAGACCACTAAATCAATGTGTACTTCCAGTTAAGCACTACAGTACCACCTGGATGGGAAATACATCCGTGTGTCCATCAAGTTCGACCGAATGCTGAGGAGCAGGGCATTCAAACTGTGCATCCTCCAGCAGTTGATCGTGTGGATCTCCCTTGGTGAGTCAGGGAGACCTGATGGTGAAAACCACAAATTGTATTTATATCCTGCCTTTCTTCCAAAAATGGTGCTCACAGTGGGAAATAATAATAAAATACAAGTTAAACACAAAATCTTAATTAAAATGGTACATTAAAATAGATCCATAAAAGCACAATTAAAATGCAACAATGAAAGAAGTAGACAGTTCCTAACCAATTAAAAAACCATTTAGCAACAGACTAACTTGCACACCGAAGGCCTGCCTGAAAAGCAGCTTTGCTTACTGGTGGGAGGAAAACAGAGAAGTGTCAACCTAATCCTTCTTGGCAGGACACTTCAGATCCTGGGAGTGGCCAAGAAGGTCTTCTCAAGTGCCCTCACTAGAGATGCCTCCGATGACAGAAGTACCTCCCCCAGAGACCTCAGCACCCAGGTGGGTTTGTTCATAGTTCATAACCAGCACTTTGATTGGTGCCTGAAAACAGACCAGTAGCCAGTCAGGCTGTCATAATGAAGGAGTTGCATCTTCTCTGTAACCAGCCCCTGAGTACAGCCTTCTGGATCTGCTGGTTTTTCTGAACTTACAGCACCCCACATGCAGTACTCCAAATGAAGTGTCTCTAAGGCATGCAGGACTTTGGCCAGCACAGACACTTCCACAAATGACGCAATTAGAATGCTCCTCTCAGTTTTTCAAATGCACTCCTGGCACCACTGAAATGTGGGCGTCCAGTTTCAGGCATGAATCCAGGAGAAACCCATAACTGTGAGCCAGAGTCTTCAAGGAGAGTGCAAATCCATCCTAAATCCATTGTCCTTCTCTAGATTTCTCAGGAGCACCTCTGATTTGTCAAGATGAAGATGAAGTTTGTTTGCCCTTATCCAGTTCATTTCTGAAGCCAGACAGCAGTTTAGAACTAGAGCCAGTTCCTGAGTTGGGCATCCTCAGCATACCAGGGGCACCAAATGCCCAAGCTCAGAACACTCTCTCCCAGCAGTTCCATGTCTCCGCCAATAAGCATGAGGGACATCATGATGGAACCCCAAGGGACATGAGAGGCCCATGCCCATGTCAAACAGAAATCCCACCCCGATGTCCAGGCACAATTCAGAGTCTCAGCTACGTCTGTAAAGCTCTGTATGGTTTGGGTTCAGATTACCTACTTAATATCTGCATATGCTTGTATGTGTATATCGGTGCAAGTTTTGGCATAATGGCTATAGTTTAAATAGAAATACAATACCTCTCTCCAAAGTGGGGAAGATAATTACCAGGAGAACATGAATTCCCATGCATTCTGCTTTCCAGGTGCTACCTGCTGATGGGCATTTCAGGGGCTCTCCGTTTTGTGCCCTTAAGCCAGACCTGGGGTTAGATCCAGACTTAGTCATGATGAAATCAATAGTGCTTCAGTTAAGCATGCCTATACTTGTCCCATTGATTTCAGTGGGTCTGCTCTACGCACGACCAAGTCTGGATCCAGCTCTGAGAATGGATCACCCTTCAAATAAAAGATATTTTTCGAGGAGAGGACTGTCCTCTGACAGCCTTTCAACTAGGGGGCTATCCTAGTCGTCCAGACTCCAGGTTTTTGAGAGTACTTAATGGGCCCCTGGGCTCGGTTGGCCTGCCTTCTTGATTCCGCAGTCAACAGCTGCTCTTGCACCTTCTCCTCTTTCTCCTCACTGCTACCTCCTGCTTGCTTGGCTGGCAGAAAACAGCGAGCCAGTTGGCTGGGCATCTCCTGCTCCTCCATCTCACCATCACCATTCCCAGGGCAAGAGTGAGGGGCAAATGAACCCGTGAATCCCACAGGTGGGGAGGAGGAGGAGCACATCCCGCAGGGGCACGTGCCCCTTGGCAGGAGCGTCATCATGCCTACTCTTGATGCCAACCTGATCCTCTGTAAAGTGGGACCAGCCACCCTGTTTCATGCCTTGCTTGTGGGGGCCACCCTTCAGCATCTGCATGGCCGTGTTTGGGATCAGGATTCTGATCCAGTCCTCTATGGTCTTGCCGAGAGTGTTTTATCTGAATTTAAAGAGCCAGGCTTCAACTGTTGCAATCGGAAACTTGGTGGTCTCTTGGTGAAAATCCTGGCCCTGTGCTTACCCATTGGCCACATTTTGAAACAAAATGCAGTTAGAGATACAATTGCTTTAATTATTGCTACTTTGGTTTCATCAGGATCAAAGCAAAAAAGTCGATTGGTGTTATCAAGGGATAGAAAAGTGTTTCCCCACTTAAGTGTGTAAATAGGTAGATAGACAGATACAAACACACACACTGCAGAGTTGGGAAAGGGGGAACAATTTTGTCCAACAGGAGATGAATAAAAAATGACTGATCCCAACCTACAAACTTTATTTGCATTTTGAAAGGAAAACCTAGCTGTTTTTAAACAACTGGATGAGACAGTGTGGCTGAGGGGCGGAGGGGGGCTGTTAACAAAAATCTTAACTTTGACTCTGAAACACATTTGTTAAATAGCCATCCTAATGGCATTATTGCAGCTAAAAACAGAGAGACTTGAAAATGCTGTATACATTATTACTCTCATTATCTACCAACTGCAAGAATGCGGCACTAAAACTAACTCAAAACACATCAGGGAAGGTAATTGCTACTAATGGATCTGAAGTGTGTAAAATTGGGCATTATTACCCAGTCATCATATCCTTGAATCGCCGAAGCTGTAGGATATCGCAGTGGCTGGGCTCGCTCAATCTCTCAGTCATGGGAGAAATATGAGAAAAGTGGCCAGCTCGTCTTCATTTTGCATTAGAAGGAAAAAATCAAAAACAGCAGCGCAATATTACTGCAGCCTGTCTGTGCCCTGGGGCCATGCACAGGGTCGGGCCGCCATTTTGCTTTTCTAAACTACCATTTTCCAAGCTTTGGGAAACACCTCCAGAGTTAAATTTCTTCAGTGTGGTAACTTGTTTTGGGTGAGTGCACATAATATTTTGCTGCTCGGTAGCTGTCCACCCTTCACACGCACGTGTGTGTGTGTTTGTGGTGAACACCTAAACAGCCTTTCCCAGCCTTCCACCCTCCAGACATGTTTGTTTATTTACTTATTTGGGTAAATTTTGCTCCATCCCGTACCCAGTGGGTCTCAGGACAGCTTACAGTTCAAATCCCATAAATACATAGATACCCAAATAATACAATATAAATGATCCACAAACGGAGCATAAAAGCATAGTTAAAATTAAACATTAAAAGTACGGAAATAAAAAAGGTCTTGACCTGACACCGAAAAGCATATAACGTTGGCACCAGGCAGACCTCTCTGGGGAACGCATTCCGTGTTGGACTGCAGCTCCCCTCAATTCCATTTTAGTCCACCCACAGCAATATTTTGAAAACCACACAACTACACAAAGGCCTTAGCATTTTATCTCCTCTAACACATGCTTACATTCAGTAGGGCTCCTGTACTGAAAGGTGGCCTAGAAATATTTAAAATAAATAATGAAATGAAATTGGTGCTAGTCAGAAGACCTTCCTGCTCCTGCTTCATGGTCCGTGAGTTAATAAGTATCGACTGGCTTTAATTGCTTTTACTATACAATTTCTTAATTTATTTTGTAATTGGTTTTTTTTTTATCTTATGGACTTGGTCAGCTACCCTGAAGACGATGTCTGGTGGAAGGGTGAAATAGACTTAAAATCCTCACACACACCCCACACACACACACACACTATATTTTTCTCACTCTCTCATCAAGCTAGAACCCAAGAAGCTGGTGGATGGGAGAGTCGGGACGGATATCAGGACCTTTCTTCACACAGGGCATAGCTATATGCTGGGGTTCACTTTCAAAATTCACTTCTCTCCCCCAGCTCAGTTTCAGAGAAGCCCTGCGGAGGCCATTTGAGTGGCAGATGAGACCAAAGGGGACAGGGCCAAAATACTGTCCCTGCAAAAAATACCAGCATATGGTAGCTTAAACCTAAAGGAAGCCTTAGAAGAGGCATTTCAACCCTCTAGAACTGGGGAAGGGGCTGGGATATACAAGAGAATAGACATTTGCCAAATGATCTTTGGTCAAGGGATGGGCATACAGCCAGGGAAAGTGGCTGTGGCTGCATGGGGGGCCCCAGCTGGCTGGACTGGGACCCCACGAGGGCTGGACTTAGCCCACAGACCGGCGGTCCCTCACCACTGCTGTAGTTCCTCCAGCCGGCGACCAGCAGTACCCCATGGCCCTGAAAGCTGACTGCCAAAGGGCGGGGGGCGGGGCTGGTCTACCTGGGCCTCCTGTGCAAACAGGTAGCCGCCTGCTTTGCAAATCTCTCTCATGCAGTCTGCACAGCTGCTGTCATGATTGTAGGCGGTTGCACAGGACGGCATGGTGTGGTGTGGCACTCACCCAGTCTGAGTATGTGAGGCAAACCTTTGTACAGAGTAGAACAGGATGCCCCCCTCAAGAAGAGCTTCTGCTCTCTGTGATGGCACTGCAGGAGCATCCTGGGCGTCTGTGGGATATTCTTTGCGATGCACTTAGCGATCGGCACCAATGCTCTTTTCTGCATGTACCCTGCACTGGTACAGACTGCAAAAGAGGTCGATGTGAAATCAGAAAACAGGGCTGTAATGAGGTCCTCTTCAGCAGCGAGAGCTGAACGATGCAGACACAAGCACAATAATTATAAACCTTACTATTGTGGGGGAGGAGGAGTGGATGGGGGCCAGGATTAAAGTGGTTGCGCAGCATTTTGTCAACGTGACCATTTCTGGCATTAACAGATGCTGCAGCAAATTTGGCATCTATTGATGTTCACATTACCGGAACACAAACAAACCATGATGCAGAGTGAAAAACGGGACAGGCTGTCTGATTTCCATCGGTTCTCATGCTACCCATTTTAGGTGTACACAAAGAAGCATGCTTCTTAACCGATAAAATGTGACTATGGCAAACACTCATGTGCAAACATGCATGTACCACGTAAGCACACCGAACGAGGAGCTGCGATAGGCTGCAGGTTTGCTTGCAAATCTTCGCATACCGCGAGAAGTTAGAAGCAGACCTCACCTAATCATGGTGGTATATATCAAAGCAACGTATCCATGGAGAACAGAATGCCTTGAGAGTAAAATGAAGGCCCATTTGCATTTGCATCACAGGTGGGGAGTCTCGGCTCTAACGCTGCCTCCAGACTGTCATTACTTTTCATTCACAGAACACAATTGGCGAGTGGCCCTAATCCAAGGTCCATGGCCAAACGGGGACCCACGGCATTAAAATTGCATTGCACGGGGAAAGTTTTTAAAGACAGCTTCAGTCCTTGTCCTAAATGGTGTCAGTCTCGGATGATGACAAGACACACACTGCTGCAAGACAAACTGGCTAGTATCAGGCGGGTCAAGGTGACAGGAGACTTAACGTATTCCATTATTAATGCAGACTTCAGTCGTATGTAATAGATGCTGACATATTTTGGTGAACAAGACCAGTTGTGAATCAAGGTATGGATATTGATTTATACATAGTTCCTTTTCTTAGCCAAGCACTTTGCAGAATTGCAGTGCATACACAGATTTATGTCCATCACTGCAGCTAAAGCAAACTCCTCCATCCAGGCCTGGGGTGAGATATAGTCATGATTCCAACACAGCCTTCTGGAAAGCTAGTGTAACATGATACAAAGAGCAAAGGACTGGGAACTGTAGAAGTCAAACGTGTCACCTGAGAACCAGAGAAATGCTTAACTCATGGAAACCTTCCCCACCCGCAGCACGGCCTTCCAGTGAAGACTCGCCTGGACATGGAGGTATTGCATGTTACAGAATGCTGATCATCTGACCCTGGAAGAGAAGGGCAGGAGGCTCTGGCTTCCCGTCTATCACACCAGCAGAGCCCCGAATGGAAGCATTCCAAGCCATCTCTGAGCAGAAGAGGAACCATGCTGGATCCAAGAACCATCAAACTGGCTGGGGCCATTTCGGCCATTGTGTCCAACCTCCTGCTTGGTGCAGGAATCCAGTTTAAAGCGTCCCTGACAGATGACTGAGCAGTCTTGGCTTGAACAGCTCCAGCGATGGAGACCCCCACACCGCTCTAGACAGTTGACACTTTGGGTCTACTAGTCCAGCATTCTGCTCGCCCAGGGGCCAACCAGCTGCCTATGTGAAACAATGTGAAATTCAGGGGCATCAATCCCCATCAATCAGCTTAAGGAAGAGCCTTACATTTTAATAATATGTGCCTGTCCTTTTTTCCCCACCATGCATAATTTTGTACACCCTTATCATGAATCATTTTGGGCACCTTTTTTTCTAAACTAATGAGTCCCAGATCTTTAAAGGAAGGCTCATGAAGAGTGCATTAAAAGGATCTCATCCAGGTGTTAGTAATCATGGAGGCCAGGTCTGTTTTCTCTGTGTACTCATGAAGGGCCACTTCAAGTTAAGGATGCAGCAGAATTTCACTGTTGCTTGCAAAACATGCAAAGATGCTGGATTCAAAGCCCAGAATCTGATTGTGAACATGAATCCACTGAAACTGTTTGGCAATTGTGGGACAGGTGTTTGCAATCAATTTGTGCAACTTCCAATTTCCTTTTACACAAATTTCCTTATTTGTGCACATTTCCCCTGTAGCTGAATCATCCCTGCATTAGTTCAAAAACAAAAGCTGTTTGTTTTTCAGGGAATTTGCACAAATTGTAAATAATTCATTTCCAATCACTGGACAATTTGCAGTTTTATCATTGCACAGAGCAAGCAGCAAATGCAAACAGAGTTCAGGATATGAGATGAGCAGTGAGATGGTACTCAGAGAATTCTAGTGATCTCAGACTTGCCCATTGCTTTTCCAAGACTTTGTGGATTCTGATATGAACTGGCCTGATCCACTTCTCCCGGGTTAAGGAATGGGTTAGAGCATCACTTTCCATTTCCTTTGGCTCATCCTCAAACACAGGGATGGCATTCTCAGCTCACACAATGGACCAAAATGCATTTTAAACTACCAATGGCATGTTCCGAGTAAATTTAGAAGCAATAAAATAATTGAAAGGGAACCCAAGACCACTCAGCAGAGTGCAGGACACTGTGACCAGGTGAGCCAGGTAATTCAGGGCCCCAGCAGCCCTCTGTCCTTCAAGTTCATTATCTTTAAACCAGCATCGGACTAGCCCCCATGCAAAGAGCTGGCACAGCCCCCAACTTCGTGGGTACCCACCGCTAATCTCTGGTAGCTCTTGCACCAGCATCTTCCTTCTTTGCCAGCCCTCCCTGCACAATCGATTGGTAAGAAAAGCACAGAAAAGGAGCAGGAATCACCAGAGACCTCTTTTCCTCTCCTTCTCCCTCTGTCTTTCTCAGAAGTGGTGGTGACTGGGCTCAGGGGCAAAACCAGTGCATGATCATCTGCTTGGAGGGCTTCCAAAGGCTGACCTCTCTTTGAAAGCATCCCTTAATTGAAGGGTTACCCTGTCCAATTCCAGTTTAAAGAACCAGTGTGGTGTATGATTAGAGCCCAGGATTGAGGACCCTTTCAGGATCTGTCCCTCCAGGATCCACGGAGTTCCTCTCAGGCTCAGCCTGGTCCTGCAAAGTGAGCTGAAGCAAGAGGAAGTCCACAAATGTTCACAAACACTTGCTTTTATCTGCAGGATGCAAAACTGAGGGGCTTCATACAGGTACTCCAGCCACCATTCTGGGTGATCAAACTCCTTTCTTACTCATTGCTGCTTGTGACAACAGTGGGCACAAAAGAAAGACACTGTTTGTGCAGCACATGGGCCTTGATTCCTGGCCAGCATCCTGCAAAGACTGGGAGCTTTCACCAGAAACCCAGACTTGAGGCCTCTGCAAAACGGACCTGAGTCCAGGAAGCCAAAACCAGGGAATCTGACAGATTTTCCACACAAAGCAGATTTCTTGCACCTGGGAGATCCGGGTTCTGGTCCCCCTCAGCCCTGAAGCTCCCTAGTTAACTTTGGGCCAGCCACTCACTCTCAGCCTAACCTACTTCACAGGGTTGTTGTTGTGAGGATAAAATATAAGCCACCTTGGGTTGCACACAAGAAGAAAAAGGCCAGGAGGTAAATATAATGGAATAATAAAGCTAGTGATAAAGATGATAAAGATAATGATCGAATGAAGGTAATGCAGTCACAAAGGTCCCCTGGGCGCAGTCTTCTGAGCTATGGTTTATTTAATTATTAAATTATGCTGCCTCATAGCTAAAGTTCTCTGGGAGGTTTACACTATGATGAGAATGTAATATGGTATTTTTATTTAAATTATACAAATTATTTCTGTCATTCTGTTAAAATATTATTAAATAGTTTTCCTGCCATGGGATCCTACTTGTCCCTGCTCTGAATTTATTAAAATCAACTTTGCTGAAGTCAAAGCACTCCTCGAACGACCCTCAGCTTTGGTTTTCCTCAAAATCAAAAACGTGTGCATCGCATGGTCATTTTCCACATCCCCATCACTGGCCGAAGTTGCTAGCCCGCCTCCTTCAGTGCATTTTCTGTTCCACAAGCTTCATACCCCGAGACCTGGTCATACCTGTGCCTTTTTTGTTAGCCAACAAGAGCTTTCTGACTTTGCAGCTCAAACACCCGACTGGTTCCTTACTGTAAATCGGAAGGTGCCCCTCCCGGTCCTTGACGGGGCAGGAGTCAGGCCCGCACGGGCCGCGTGTGATCTGTTCGTGTCTCGCGCAGCGGCGACGCAATGCCGCACGCTCATCTTCCACATGCCATCTGATCCTCACCGAGTCAGGATGTGTT
>NW_025335268.1:702875-815918 GCF_004798865.1 Varanus komodoensis | reverse complement strand
TTAATTAACACGGAAATTCAGAAGAAAGTTATGCCTTGTCAAAGAAAGGCCAGGGCCAGCGGTGCCCACTTCTTCAACCCATTCATATTCAGATAGTAATTACCACCAACCCTATATTTTCCATAATAATGAGGACATGCTGTCATGTCTGTCAAACAACACACACAAAAAAGTGGTGGGTTCAAAAATACCTCAGCCTGAAGCAAACTTTAAAAAAAAATCCTTAGGAAGAGTTCCTCTTTTAACCACACTAACCGGCTTTTGGGGAGTGGTTTACCAGAAGCCACCTTTAGCATTGGGTGAGCAGCACGTGATTCCACCCAGTTCAGCCTTCTCCAGCTTTGTGCCCTCCAGATGTTTGCAACTACAATTCCCAGGATTCCCTGAACATTGCCCACACTGGCTGGGGATGAGGGGTGGAGAAGCATTAAAACATCTGGAGGGTGCCAGGTTGAGGAAGCTGGCGTCCTTCTGATTGGGTACCAGTGGTGTAGGGGTAAATTTAGAAGTGCAGGCACTCCTCATGACAATCCCCATCGTCATGCCCCTGTGGACAGCCCAAAACTTCCAGATCAACAAACCAAAACCCAAACTAGTGCAATGCAGTTCTAGCAGTTTTCATCTTTACCAGAAGCAGGTCTCTTGCAAACCCGCTGGCTCTTAATTGCCCGTTCAAGACCAGACCACCCACCACACAGGCTGAGTTCAGACACAATGACAAGCCATGGTGGTTTTTTTACTATTGGTGCTCTGTGGTTTCTCCTTAGCACCATGGCTTGTCATCTTGTCTGAACCCAGAAGTGTGGTTTCTATGGTCCTGGTATGCAATTACCATGGAGTCCCCTGAAAAGAGTGGCAAATTCAGTGGCAACCATTCCAGCCAGCCATCTTCTGTGTGTGGACCAATGAGGAAGAGGCAGGCAAGCTAGGCAGGGAGCAAAGCACCTTGGGACTGAACCTTGGGATTGAATTTTGGGTACAGTGGTTGATCGGATGAGTGCCAACAGCAGGAGGACTGAATGGGGAGGATTGGAACCATGGTAGCATAGAAACCACTTGATTGTGGGGTATGAGGGGGGATGGGGTATGAGGCGAGACTGAGGGAACTGGGTCTCTTCAGCCTGGAGAAGAGGAGACTCAGAGGGGATATGTTGGCGACATACAGGTATGTGAGGGGATGTCACACGGAGATGGGTAGAGACCTGTTCTCCCCTGCAGAGGAAGGCAGGATGTGCTCCAACGGAGCAAAGCTCAGGGAGCCAAGGTTCCATTTGGATGCCAGGAAGCACTTCCCGACAGTCAGGACCCCGAGGGTGTGGAATGGGCTTCCCCGGGAGGTGGTTGAGGCCCCATCGGTGCGGGTGTTCAAGGATAGGCTGGACGTCCACATGGTGGGCATGTCGTGAGCGGAGCCAAGGGTCAGACTAGATGGCCTGGGAGACCCCTTCTGACTCGCTCTGTTTCTATGTTTTTATGTTTCTATATTTCTGTTGTCTGCTGGGTAGACCAACAATGAACCATAGTAACCATTCCGGGTTGCTAGCTGTGTTTTGTGAGCACAGATATATTCTGGATTAAAGCAAAACAGGATACAGTATATTGTTGCTCAGAAAATCGACACCACCAGCCCCACCCGCCATGCACGTATCCGCTGCATCGAGGGTTGCAGGTAAGCTCAGAAGGAGCAGGGGAAGCAGATGTTGTCAACATCCCTGCCAGTGAAAAAGTGGCAGCGTTGTGTCCCCATGAGCTCCGGTTCCCTACTCCACTACGAGGTACTCTAAGTGGCCAGGGGGATCCTGAAACAATCTCAAGTTCAGGCCTTTCCCAGCCCTGCTACTTTCATTCGTTTTCAGAGGAAAGATCAAGGATTCAAAAGAACATACTTGGCAGGTGTATGTTTATTTACTTAACTTGAAGGCAGGCCAATTTTAAAAATCTTATTAAATACATTTATGTAAAATAAACTGTATTTCCTTGCTTGCTGCTTTTAAGAAAGGCATTTCTGTTTCATTCCTTAGAACAGTAATAGTCAACCCAATGCCCTCTGGATGTTTGGACTTCAGCTTACGGTTCTTGAGGGCCTTCAGCCAAGAAAGCCACAAAGCCCCGCGTTCCTCAGCAAGGCCACCACCTGGCCGCCACTGCGACCCACTGCTCTTGCTCCCGGGGCAGCATCAGGGGCGGGTTTGGTGAGTTGCCAGCAAAGGACCTGCACCCCAGCTGGGCTCCCTGGAGCTGCTCCCACTGCTCTTCCTGCCACTCCTCTTGCTTGTCTGCTTGTCCTCCTGCCTCTGGCACTGGCCCAGAAATTGAGGGTGGTGAGGAGGAGGGAGAGCAGGGGCTGCTCTTGGCCTGCCCAGCAGCTCCCTGCCCATCCAGCCAGCCCATGGTAGCAGGGGCAAGGAGAAGGAATCACAGCAGGCGATGCTGATGCAGCAACAGTGGCATGGCAGAGGCAGACTCCCTGCAGAGGGAAGCCCATGGAGCTGTCTCTCCCAGGGGCCAGGCAGGTCCGGGAGCAGCACCGGCCACTCCTGATCCTTTTCCTCCCTTGGGTGCTTGACAGGCTGGGAGCCAGCCGGTGAGTCGGCCATGGCATCAGCTGCTGCTCCTCCTCACCACCTCCATGGCCTGGGCCAGAGTAAGAAGCAGGTGAAGAGGAGAGGAAACGCCAGGAAGGTCTTGTGAGCAGGCCCCAGCTAGTGTGGGGCCTTCAGCACCTGCCTGACCGTGACCCTGGCCATGCTTGGGGGCACAGCTATAGCCTTCTCCTGAGGGCTGGTTATGGGAATTGCCAGAATAAGCTCTGGCTCCTTGAAATATGACCCATGGTACTGGCTGTGGGGAGCATGTGCAGCGCTTCCCAAGCCAGTTTGATCAGAGATGGCCACAGAAGGAAAGGAATGGGCCTGTTCACCAAATGCAGGCTGGCTCTTTCAGGCCACTTCCAACCCTCTTTTAAAAAAGATGCCATTTGTCTGCACCATCAGTCCAAAGGATGCCACTGCATATGCAAGTCAGACTAGCCCATATTGCTTATGGACTGGCAAAGGCTGCCTCAGCTGGCAGAAATCCCCCCCACTCCCGAGATAGAGTAAGTTGGCTGAGAACAGACACAGCCCTACACTGTCCTGAACTGATTGCAGAAACGTTCAGATAACGTGACTCCTACCCTCCCTTCGCTGCCTTGCTGTAGGGTCGCCCTGGGGTAACAGTAGACAGATGTCAAGGTGTTACGTCCTTCACGTGGAAGGTCTCATTCCATACATTTCGAGACAGAGTGTGGTGGCTGCCCCTTGTCTCCAGCACAAAACTCGGGCATTTCCCTGCCACGTTTCTGAAATGTTGATGTGGCAAATGTAACTGCAGGAATCCAACACAGTCCGCAGGCTTTCATTTCCTGGAAAGTTTTATAGCAAGCATACCGACAGCAATGTGAGCATGGCCAACAGAGATGACTTCGGCAAGCGTTTCCTGCCTCATCTTGCTGGCGTCCCACCCTCCATGCCTGTGTGTCAGCCGAGCAGAGATAACATTCAGTCTTACATCAAATGTATAACAAGTGGTGACGATTGATCCGCGTGTTGTATCTTTGGTGATCACATTTTCCCTCTGATGAGCTTCAACGTGCCATTTTTGGTTAGGGGTGTGGGGAAAATGAACTGAGGAAAGGCTAATGAAGAGTGGACATGACTCGGAGGGAGGGAAGTCTGAGTTGCGAGGCTGGCAGGATGTCCCGTCTCCATTTTGAGCATTTCTACATGGAGCACTCATGATACCCCACTCACGCTTTGCACAACGTTGTCATCCTCTCCAGCGCTTTTCAACCATTTCCATGGATTTCTTTAGATCAAAGAATCAAGGAATAGTGGAGCTGGAAGGGGCCAAGAAAGCCATCAGGTCCAGCCCCCTGCTGTTGAAAAACACCAATTTACTCAGGTGACTGTCAGGTTTTACCTGGAATGTCTCTAGTGTGGGAGAGCCCACCACGTCTCCAGGCAACTCATTCCAGTGTCGTACCACTCTGACAGTGAGGACACTTTTCCTGATATCTAGCCTGAGTCTGGGTTGTCACAACTTGAATTGATTATTCCTTGTCTTACACTCTGGTATCAGTGAGGAGAGATCTTGACCTTCCTCTTTGTCACAGCCTTTGAGGTACTTATACAAGGATATCATGTCCTCCCTTATTCTTCTCTTCTCAAGGCTGAACATGTCCAGTTGTCTCAGTGTCTCCTCTCAGGGCAGTGTTTCCAAACCCTGGATCATTTTTGTTGCCCTCCTCTGGACCATTTCTAGATTTTCTTCATCTTTCTTAATCTTGGTGCCCAGTACTGGGCACTGTGTTCTGGATGAGGTTTGGACTAATGAAAAAGATAGGGAAACTATTACTTCTCGTGATTTGGAAATGATAGGTCTGTTAATGCATCCCAAAATAGCATTTGCCCTTTTTGCAGCTGCATTGCATTGTGGGCTCATATTTAGCTTGTTGTCTACAATAACTCCAAAACCATTTTCTTTTTCAGTTCTGTTGAGCCACGTATTCCCCATCTTGTATCAATATATTTGTTTTCTTTTCTATGGTAGAGGACTTGGCATTTGTCCATGTTGAATCTCATTCTGTTGCTTTCAGCCCAGCATTCAAGTTTATCAAGATCACCCTGTATCTTCAGGAATGTTGGATATTATTTAGAAATGACACAATGAAAGTTTCATGTCTTATGCTATTCTGCTATGCTGTAGCACCAACTAGTAGTTGGGTAATGGAACATATAGAAAGGCAGAGAAAGAAAAAAGTCCAGGAATAAAACACATGTAAAAGAGCTGTTTCTAATCCCACAAACAATCTGGAAACAAAAGCTTCAGTAAAGCTGTGGGTGAAAAGCCTCATGTGAAGAAGCCATTAAACTGTTTGTTTGTCTCTGCTGTGTATGTCTTCATGTTGGGCAACATATCATGGTTCTGGTCCTTGATATTTAAAAAACATATTTATAGGAAGATTTATATCCTGCCTCCTGCCATACAGTTTATAATGAAGGATGATGATGATGATATCCCAGTTCTTTCCTGCAATGAATTCAAGCCAACCCCCCGCCCCATTTTATCCTCACAACAACACTGTGAGATAAGTTGGGCTGAGAATCAGTAACGGATCCAAAACCGCACAGTGAATTTTATGGCCCAGCAGAGACTAGAACCTGGATTCCCCAAACCCTAGTTCAACATTATGCAACACTGGCTCTTACATAGTGCTCAAGATGGCTCCAAATCAGGGCCAATATTGAAAGTGGGAACAGCTGGGCAATTGCCAAGGCCCACTGGAAAGACCGAGGGCCCACCAGAAGAGCCCATTGACATTGTTCTTCCTCTTCATCACTGCTTGTTTTATTTATTTCTTTATTTAGATGTTTATAGCCTGTTCATTAGTCCAGGGCTCTCAGAACAGCTATACAACACCCAATAAAATAGTATAACAACAACAATCAGTTGAAAACAGTAATATCAACAATACCAGTATCAACAGTCAATTGAAATCAAGAACACTAACCATAAAGTCATCTATATAATCAATAAAATACAATCAACAAAAACAATGAGCAAAAGAATCGAAACAATAAATACTACTAATACACAGCAATCCACATGTTCCAGTAACAATATAATAAAAGCCAATTAAAAAACCAGATGTTTATCAACAATTAAAATGGCAAGAGAATAAAAATTTTTCAACCTGGTACTGAAACAGATATAGAGTAGGTGGCAGTTGTATATCCCTGGAAAGCAGATTCCAGAATTGGGGTGCCACAGCTGAGAAGGCCCTTCCACTTGTGGCCACCTTCCTCACTTCTTTTAAAGGTGGCTCTTGGAGAAGGACTTCTGTAGATGATCTTGAAGTCTGGGTTGGTGTATACCAGAGGAGACTTTCCTTTAGATGCTTCCTTGCTTGCCTCTTGTTCTGCCCAGGCACTGGTGGGAGTGGGGGGAAGGATGAGGAGCAGAAGATGCCCCACCCAACACTCTCTTGGTCTCTGCTGATCAAGCAAGCCAATTACAGCAAGGCTGCAGAAGAGGAGGAGAAGCAAGATTGGC
Source organism: Varanus komodoensis (assembly GCF_004798865.1). NCBI lineage: Eukaryota > Metazoa > Chordata > Lepidosauria > Squamata > Varanidae > Varanus > Varanus komodoensis. The sequence continues at coordinate 809,825 of NW_025335268.1, read as the reverse complement.
TTGTAAAGGAAGATTCCCTGAGAGAGAGTTTTGCCCTTCAAAAACAGACTAAAAACGAGGACAGAAGAACTGCTGACTCTCCACATTTTTGGATGACAACTCCCATCATTCAGTAGGACTCTGCTTCTCATATGATACTAAATAAGTACCCGGATGCTTTGACGCACTCTCAGTCATGTCCCACAAGGATCTAATGGGCAAGCGCAGGCTTCCTCTGGGACTGGATCTAAACTCCAAGGCTTCTCTGTGCTCCCACACTGGTGGCTTCCACCACCATGTAGATGACCTTTCTTTAATAACTGCATGATCTGCATGGAGGATTTTAACTCCTCTGGGCATTGTCTGATTGCACCCCTTCCTTTGGCATTTTAACAAGTCATTGCTCTGTATCTTGGTTTAGATCTCTAAGGTTTGATCAACTGTCCGTGATATTTTTAGCCTTTAAACTGTTGGCTATTTGGATTTTTATCTGTTCTTTTGCTGTTCTGTTTTCTTATATTGGTACTTATATCCTTTTTATTTTTTTAAATGGTCTCCATTTCTGAGAGGAATGCTGGAAACCTAAAAATATGTGGCTCTGTGTTCCAGTGCTTTGACCCTATATAACTCTGTTCCTTATATTCACACAAGGGGTGCTGTAAGAAAGAATCTGCACACCTGACCAGTTGGTTCCTTATTCACTGATGACATTTCTAACCCATTTTTTCCTTCTTGCAAGGAGCTCAAGACATGGCTCCTCTCCATTTTATGCTCACAACAATCCTGTGAGGTCTGTCAGATTGACAATTTGTAGCCGCCCCAAAGTCATGCCATGAGCTTCATGGCCAAGTGAGGACTAGAACCTGGATCTCCTGAGTCCCAGGTCATCACTCCAACCACCATGTCCTACTCTGCTCCTCCTTACTAAGTGGTATATCTCTGTTGCTAGCCTTCCAGTTGTTAAAAAAGTTTACACGGTGTGAGAGGGGCATTTGAAACACACATCAGCTTTGACACTTGGCAGTCTCAGTGCTGTCCGTTTGAGATAAGCTAACAGGAGTAGCAAAATTCCCCATTAGGAGTTCCACCCGCTAAGGCCTGAGGGGCTCACGTGAGCCTTTTGTGTGTTTTGGTTGAGCTTTTCTGGCATAGTGCACGGAATCTCTGGACCGTCTCGTGGCCATAATTCCGGGGATGGCTTTGTGACCTTCCCTGCTGTTTCAGAGCAGCTTCGGTGTGATGCCAGCAAGCGCTCTCTCACTCTCTCTCAGTCACATTGTTGGCACCGTTCTTGGAAATGTAGTATCTAAAATTAAAGATTTGTATCCGTTTTGGAAAATCTGAGCTGACCTTTGTCCCTCTGATGGGGAGAGGGTGGTTATGAGGAAGGATTTGGCTCTACCCAGGGCAATTAGGAAAAATACAGTTTGGAGCAGGCAACGGCAGCTTCTTACATGAAGGCCTTTTGTGAAGACAAATTAAGGATTTGGAATCTTGGAACAGGCTTGTTCTTAGTAATAATGTTGCTATTATTCTTTACTTTGCCCTGCTTGGATCCCAGCCTTCCTTGAAGAAGCCCAAGGAAGCAGATGTGAAGTAACCTCCTTTCATCCTCATTATAACTGGGTGGTCATTGTCCTCTTTGACAGTCCTCTGTTTATGGGCAGCCAGAGAACTGCCTTCTATTTTGAAGGTGTCCTCTCTTTGAAAGACAGTCCGGTTCAAGTCCAATATAATGATAAAGGACCATTCAAATGAGAAGCTGGGCCTTGAAGTTGCCCACCTGCAGCAGCTGGGCATAAAACTGAAGGGAAGGACACAACCCACCTGGTTAGTCTTCCACACTACAGTAAAATGCACTACATTTTCTGCTTCAACTATAACATTTGTAGATTTGGATCCATCTCTCAATCAGTATATGCAAATTTTATGCAAATAGGCATAATCTTTGGGTGATGCACATCCCTTGTTTTGGCAATTCCTATGAAACCGCTCCAGCTCCATGCCGGGTGGCGACAGACCCAACACGGCTCTCGCACCATTGTTGCTAAACAAATCCTCCCATCCTTCCTTCCCCACCAGACTGCCAGCCTCTGCAAAAGTGCACCACGGAAGTCCTTGCTTTCTCATTGTTGAAAGAAACTCTTTAGACAGACAAGACTTGAACAAAGCAAAATGGAAAGAAAGAAAGCAAGAAAAAAGCTTCCGTAATAAAGCCCCTACAGAAATGGCATCTCTGGTTTGTGCCATGAAAACAGGTGACATCTGTCTATACTTTTTCATAAGTAGCTTGTTAAGTTCAAGGGAAAAAGTTTATTTCATACAACAAAGAGCTCATCTTCATTGCAACACTCTCGTCCCTTTCTGAAGACACGGGTGAGCTGTGTTTATGGCTGCATTCTTTTTGTATTATTATTTTTATTATTATTAATATTCTGTTTTTCAGTAGAAATGTCACCTTTCTAAAGCAAGCTGTTATCGTGTGTTTCCCAAGCCAAACACATGGCCTCTGAGGAGAGAGTTTTATCTCTCTGTTTTGAGCTATTTGTGTTTCTCTTTCAAGGAGCTCCATGCCTTAAGGCACCTGAAAATCAGTAACTGCACAAGAAGGTTCAGCTGCACAAGATGCATCCGGGTGGGACGTTCACTGGAGCAAGAATAGGAAAAGCATCAGATGGGGGTCGCCTTGCCTTGTAACTTGCATCTTTAATGCATGTCATTCTCCCCCCCCCCCCCCCCCTTCTTTGTTCCCTCGGTTGGGACCACGTTCTCAAAGAATCAATGCGCCTAACAGCAAAATAAGCCACATGACAGGCTGAAGAGCAGCCAGCACAACTGTCTGCGGCGCCTGCCAATGCGCCAGATGCCGCCACATATTGGCATCTGGGGTCTGGAATAGCAACCGTGCTCTCTCCGGTTTGGCTGGGGATTTTGATCCGACTGCTGAAGGAGACAAAAGAGAGAGAAAGAGAGAGAGAGAGAGAAGGTGAAAAGGGGAAAGGACCCAAAAGATCATTGCACCAGGGAGGCCTCTGAATTATAAGATTCACCATCGCTGCCGCCGCCGCCACCGCCTCCTCCTCGTACTACTATTTCACTAAATCCATTTGGGAAAGCATAAACTGAGTGCCAATTGGGCCTTTCTTCAGAGATTGGCGACCCTTTTTCCTCACAGCTCATCTTCACAAGATGAAAGCGCTCTGAGGCAAGCCCATGACTATTCCCTGCTGGTCATCTTTGGGCACCATCCTAAACAGCGCTGTCCTCAGGTTTCTGCAGGCCCTTGGGCAAGGCACCTCCAAAGGAGTCCCCCTTCTCACAGCCATGTTTGCCTGCCTCTCTTCCTTCTCCTCCACCATGTCTTCTCTTCGCTTGTTGTCAGGTAGAGAGCAAGTTGGCCACGGCATCTCCTGGACCTGCTTGTCACTACCACCAGTGCCGGGGCCAGAACCAGAGGTCGGGAGCAAGCAGGCTGCAGTGGAGGAGCAGGTTTGGGGGTCCTTATCAGGGGTGCCCTGTAGGCCTCGACCAGGGACCCAACCAATCCTGCCCTTGGCCCCAAGGGGGGAAATAATCCCTTATTCCCACTGAGGTCAGAAGATTTATCCTCACAATGTGTAAGATTGCTGCATCCTATCTGGATGCTCGGTGGTCGGATAAGTAGTTGCTTGTGGGACCTTCTGTGTGGTGCAGAGGGGGACATCCAGGAGTGTTGTGAGACACAACACTCTCCGGGTGACTGAGGCAGCGAACCTGGTAAAGTCTGTGTGAAGCACTTTGCAAAGTAATTTGAAAGTGCTCTGCCCAGGAAGGAGTGAAACAGCACAAGACTCAGAGTGGCTGCATCCTGCCCTTGCTGCATGAACCTTCGCTGGACAAAACATCAAATGCAACAGTCTCCTGCATATTAGTGCCTATAATTCAATTAATTTGCCTTTCCATCATATTTGGGGAAGAGAATTGCCCAGAAGTTCACCCAGTGCCAAGGCAAGACTATCCAGAAATACGCTGCTTATTAACCCCCAGTCAAATTAGAAAGAGCTTTTGCATTGCCGGTTTTTTGAAAGAGCCTCTGACCATCACGACATCTGTTGTTTTCTTGGCCAGCCCTCCCCTAATTCAGTTTTAGGCTTCCCTAGCCAGATCATTTGCCAGCTGGCCAGTGTGGTTTACTTCCCCCAGAAGGGCTTTTCCCAGATCAGCCAAACCTAGGATCTTGGGTTTACAGCTGCAAGAAGGATTGGGGTGGGGGCCCTTCTCTCCCTCTTCCCGCTGGTGCCCAGCACAAGGCTGGTTCCACCCTCCAGCAGGAGAGCTCTAATCCTTGCTGAGCACTTGGCTGGTCAAGAAGGCAGAGGCAGAGCTGCCTTGGGAGAGTTATTGCCCATGGCCCCAACAGCTGGAGCCCTGCCTTAAGCTGTCACCCATCCACAGAGGCTTGGGACATTATCTCTTCAATGCCCACATTAGTCCTCATTGGCCCAGCAGCAAGGGCACCAGGAATTATCCTGCACAGAATAAAAGCGCGTTCTGCTCCTGCTCTCTCATCGCTGCACCAACGCCGCTGCTGCAGCACGATTGTGCGTCTGTCTTCTGTCTGTCTGCGAAATGTGCGTCCCCTCCGACCGGGAGTTGCCCTCATGGCTGCTTCCCATCATTTAGGAACCACATCCAAACAGCCGTAAAACAAGTGAAACAATGGAAATATTGATGTATTAGAACATTTCAAAATAAAAATAATGGTCAGAGGTAAAGATTATAGTCAGAGCTACATATTCGAGATGCTGTATCTGTTGGAAAAGGAAGGTCTTCACCTGATGTCTAGGAGGATGCAGTGAAGATGCCAAGGGAATCTCCCCGCGGAAGAACATTCTGAGGCGGTGGGGCACCGCGGACAATGTCCTTTCTCTGGTGGCCTCCTGTAGCACTCCTGGGGTGGTGGCATACAGAGAAGAGCCTCCAGATATGATCTTAGCCATCAGACAGGAACACACGGGTGAGGGTGCCCCTTGAGGCCTACCTTTATTATTTGCCTTGGTTCTTGGGAAAGGTATAGATTCCAGTTCTGCCCCATATTAAAAGCTTTCCACAGCTTGCTCCTCCAAAAGCTGTGCCATGGAAGACATTATTGGTTAACTCAAATTGGTTAGCAATGGGTCTGACCCAGTCAAAGTCATCTCCTTATGTTCCAGAAGTGGTTTAAGAATAAAATATTGAACTAGGATAGCTAAGAGCAATTTCACATGGGGATCTTTTCTCAAAATTGATCATACTCATCCAGCTTTTCTCTACAGAGCTACAGCTACCTTGGACTGAACTTTGGTGGAACCCTAGTCTAGCCAAAGACAGGCAGAAATGACCTTGTCTGTGTAGCAGTTATCAACATCTGTAGAACCTTCTGCATCATGCTAACACAAAGTCTGCTCAGGATACATTTCTTTTCCAGAACTTCTCCACAATTTCATTTTGTGACAAAGGACCAAACGAGGGGAAAGGAACCCCCTGGGACATGGGTAGGTAGCCCATGGCTCACAGTACCATCCCTCAGTTACATGGACCTTGCTGCAGTGGCAGCCAAAAAGCAGAGATTTCTTTTCAGCAATGCACATGGAGTGCGTGCACTTATTTTAAAGCAGCACCGACCTCCCAAGAGCATAATTTCTCTTCCAGGCATGAACTCACTGCACACACGGTTTCATTCCCCTCCCCACCAACTGTCGGTGCCACTGCAAACATGGGAGGAAACTGCTGACGAGAGAGCAGTGGAGGATAGGAATCCAGTGCTGCCCTCTGGCCCTGGGGGTTGGCCACCCCTGTCTTAGGACATTCGAGGTGGGACGAGGGGGAGACCTCCAGGGCTGGAAAGTGCAGGGCTCCCCCAACGTCTGTCCACCCAGGGTGTAAAGCAACGCACGGCAGCCTCCCTCAGCCTGGTGCCCTCCACATATTTTGGTGCTATTGGCCCCAGTCACCAGAGCCAATGGGCAGGGATGCTTGGAGTTGCACACCAGAACATCTGCTGGGCAGCAGGTTGGAGAAGGTTCATGCTGGGAATTTAAGTCTTGAAAATGTTGAACGCTGAGAAGTGTGTGATAGACTTAATTTTTATCTTGGCTCTTGTTTGCTTGCTTCGTTCAGCATGGTATGCATGTGCTTGGGAATTGTGAGAAAACAAGCATTAAATGCTTCTCATTTAGATTACAGGCATTTCCTGATTAAATACTCCCCACACCTCCTTCCCAACAGCAGGATGCCACTGATATACTTCTTTATATACAGTATAGATGGCGACGAGAGCAAATAAGCACACGCTTTATTACTTCAATCGCTGCCATAAATCTTGCCAAAGAGGAAGTTGCTGTTTCTTCAGCTTCCCATTTGGCGTCCTTGAGAAAACAAATGGCACAGCAGTCACAAGCACTCTCAGCCGTTCTGGTTCCCATCCCCTGGCATCTTGTTTGCTCCTGATCTCTTATTCAGGGAGAGCTTGTGCGGGCCCAGCCAAGCTTCCCGTATTACCAAGTCAGCCACCCAGAATCTCTTTAAGTGGGCAGATTCAAGCAGGTGCACACCTCTCAAAGGTCTGGGAGCCATTCTCAGTCACAGGTTGCACCCCACAGAGCGTGGCACAGGCAGGGGGTCTTCCCCTACACACACAAGGGAAAATCACTGCTGAAGCTAGCTCTGTAGGCTCAACAAAGCGCTACAGCAGGTGCCTTTCACTTTCTTGCAAGGTATATAGAAACATAGAAACAGAGCGAGTCAGAAGGGGTCTCCCGGGCCATCTAGTCTGACCTCCGGCACCAGCCGGCTCCGCTCACGACATGCCCACCATGTGCATGTCCAGCCTATCCTTGAACACCCGCACCGATGGGGCCTCAATTACCTCCCGTGGAAGCCCAGTCCACACCCTCGGGGTCCTGACTGTCAGGAAGTGCTTCCTGGCATCCAAATGGAACCTTGGCTCCCTGAGCTTTGCTCCGTTGGAGCACGTCCTGCCTTCCTCTGCGGGGGAGAACAGGTCTCTACCCATCTCCATGTGACATCCCCTCACATACCTGTATGTTGCCAACATATCTCCTCTGAGTCTGGCAGGACCTGTTTTGCGGAAGCCGTGTTGTGTGGCTGTCAGCCTGCCTTCCCTGTCTAGCATCACTGGATCTCTCACTATTATGAGCCTAAGAGTGGCTCCATAGTGGCTATGGAGGTCAAAGGCTCCAACTGTAGCTTGAAAATGAGCTGAATTTCACTCGTCCAGGTCGCCATAGCTACTTTTTAAAATTGCTTTAATGTGGTGGGGGGGGGGGCACAAGGGATGACTGGGTATGTTTTTAAGGCCTTACTATTTACAAACCTACTGAAGGAGAGTTTGCAGGTGCATTGGCTGACTTTGATTCTGCACCGCTCTCAGAGGATTCCACACATGGGGCTGCAGGAGAATCCCATGCTAAGGTTGACCATCAGAAGCCCCATTTCCCAGCCTGATCCAGCAGTTAGGGCTCCAGCTATTAGAAGACCTGAAAGAAAGCTGGACTCTCCTCATTCAGCTACCTAGGAGGAGGAGGTGGCGAGGACATTAGAGCCCCAGTTCTCCGTCAGCTCCACTGGCTCCTGATTGAAGTCTGGGCCCAATTCAAGGTGTTGGTTATGACCTATAAAGCCCTAAACGGCTTGGGACCTGGATATCTAAAGGAACGCTTGCGTCCATATATGCCCTCCCGCTCCTTGAGATCAGCAATGGATGCCCTTCTCTGGGAACCCTCTGTGAATGATATTAGGAGGGTGAGTACCCAGAGGAGGGCTTTCTCTGCGGTGGCACCCCATCTATGGAATGCGCTCCCCAGAGAGGTCCGCCTGGTGCTGTCATTATTTGTTTTTCGGCGCCAGGCTAAGACCTTTTTATTTAAAACTTATTTTAATTGCTAAATTATTGTATTTATTAGGATTTTAAATTAGCCGAGAATGCACCAGGGGTTTTAAATGTTGTTGTTTTTTGTTTGTTTGTTTTTTGTATTTTTTGTGAGCCGCCCCGAGGCTTTGTTGCGATGGGGGCGGCATAGAAATGTTTTAAATAAATAAAATAAATAAACCTGTGGTGCCACAGGAAAGAACTGGAGACCTTTCCCATGCAACCCCTGAGATGGCATTGTACTGTGTGTGTTTAAATCAAGAGATGTCCCTTGCTGGGATGGGCATAGTCTTTTGTGGTTCCATATAGCAATTTTAGTCTGACCTCCTGGAAAAATATACCATCTGATTATCTGGGGTCTTTACTGCTCTTCTAGAGAGCTTTCTTTAAGGTCCAGTTTTTGCTATGTATGAATGAATGGGGAATATAATTAGCTGTTCAATTACTTCAAACCACAAGAACTTTCTTCAGTATTTCTTGGCTCTGGCCTTTCATTTCTCTTCTTGGTTTCTATCTCCATTCAGAATTCTTGTCTACCCTTCCTGAGCAGTTCCTCTTCCAGCTCCACTGCCCCACCTTGCTTCACATCTCACTAATCCAGAGCCTTTCCATAGCTTCTCCTTCTCTGCATTCCCTCTGGCAGCCAATTCATGAGATCAAAGAAGTTCAGCCAATAGCTGCCTGTCCAAGCAATATGTTTGTGGCACAGGATGGGTCAGCTACATCCATGAGTCCTCATTACTCTTCCCACAACAAAAACAAATAGTGCATAAATAAATTACCGACCAGAGTAAGTAGGACCTGCAGCAAAATGGAGTGTTCATGTTCAGAATTACAGCCAGCCAGACTCCCATGTCTTCTTCCATGATACTCCATTCCACTCTGCCTCTTCTTAATAGAGTCAGTATTCCATGGCTACTGAGCAAGTTCAATCCTTAAGAAACTGCTTTCCCATCCTTCAGGGTTCTCTTCTAAAAGATAAATTGGACTTCTACAAATTTGGCTTTTTCATGAGCCTGCTGGTACCATTTTCTTGTGTGTAGATGTTTCTGTTTTTCTGTGTAAGGATTCACAGTGGAGAATGAGTTTGCTGCTATTAAGCAAAGTTGTGGCCCTTGCTTATCTTATGTAATGAACTGTGCCATTAAAAGCAACACTAGTAGGAGTAAGAATTATCAGGGTGTACAACCTGTTATGGTTTTTCTAGGAGAAGCACTCTGCACGTGCTCAATACAATTTATTGTTCTCCTACTGCTATTAATAATCATCATTTATTCTAAAAATGGGTTCCATGGCCTAAATTGTAGCTGAAACTGCAAGCAGATGGCTGATGAACAAAATTTTTTGAATAAGAAAAATGTTCCACATGGGTTTCCTAAGACTAATCCTCAGCCTGCTTATAACTCAACAGAGTCACAATGTTGCCATCCCAGGTAGTTTGTGGAATAAAACCTACCATCGCAATGTATCAGAAGCATTTTTTGCAGGAGCTGAAGTCCCATTCTATGTATTATTCCATTACCTGCTGGAAATGTCCTTCCATGTTGTTCAGGGCCTTTTTTCCAGTAGCCTCCAAGCTTTGGAAGTCCCTGTGAGAGGCCCGAGTGTCCCTCTCTCTCCTTTGTCCCCTCTCTCCTTACTATCTTTCCACAAGCAGGCTAAAAGTTTCCTTTCCAGTTGTGCTTTCAGAACTTGCATTTGCCAGCATGAACCGGGCAATATCCAGGCTAAACAAGGCACATCTGACAAGGCTTCTTCATCCCTTTTCCCTTCCCTGCATACTACTGAACCCTAATCCGGCGCATCAACCAACCTTCCAGGGCAAGTGGTGGAGCACACTGCGAACTGCGAAGAGCAAACGCTCCATTCCATCAGAGCACCCGTTCTACTGGGGGACAGACACGCTTGCTTAAAACCCTTGGGCCACAATCCCTTACCCAACCTACCAGGAAATTTCATTGAACCTCATGCAATTTACTTCTGCATGAACGTGTATAAGTTTCCACTGACATTCTGCCTTCTGCTGTTCTATTCATGTATTGTTTTATTGTATTTTCATTACTGAATGATCATCATTTTATATTGTACGGCATGTAGGACAGTGATACTTTAAAGGGGGATGCAAATCCTACTAGATGGACAGGTACACTTACGTACCCCACTATGCAAGGGAAAAACATATTCTGAAAGGCCAACAAACTTGCATTGTAATATGCCGAAAGACCAAAAATAAAGAGCAGCTAACATTCATGTCTCCAGTACAGCCCTAGGGAGAGTGGCCTTCAAACTGAGAAGCTCTTCCAAAGCCATAACAAGGGCACCGCTGGAAGGAAGCTTTCTATTCCTCCCTGCTTCAGATATTTCCTCACCTCTCAGCACAGGAAGTTGTTGCAGTGCCTTACCTGAGGGAGTTCCTGTTATGTAGCCATGGAATGGTTTTGTCCACATGGGGTTTTGGAGAATGATGTAACGTTGGATAGGCCTCCATCGCAGTGATTCTCCTGATGACCTGGCTACAGACTGCATGGTTTATGTTTTTATCACAAGGGATGGGGGCTGAAACAGGAGCAGAAAATTTTCAAAAGAAAAAAAAGACCTTCCAGATTTCCTTTGGTTAAATGAAGTCTCTTCCTTTTCCAGTTTGTGTTAGTATCCAAGTCTGGTGTCAGACAGATGTAGCCTGTTCAGATGCACATGGGGGATGGCCCATAAAAACTGAAGGTTAACATATGACCAGCAACAGTTGTTGAAAAGTTAGAAACTTCTTTACCAAAGGAATTTGCCCTTTGCTCTCCGGATAAAGCTGAGGGAAGGAAAGAATTGGCGAGAGATGCTAAACGCATAATGGTGTAGAAGCATCTCCGTGAATGCTACATACATTTGGTTGGACTGGCTGTTTGGTTCCTTTGCATATAGAAGCACCAAATACTGAAGTCCCCAACTTGAGGTGCAGCTGATGTGCTCAGCCTCACAGTTGTGAGTTGCTCATTTTGTCGTTCTTGCTGGATTTACTTTCCTGGCAAATGGAAGTAAGTGCACCCCTGCAGCCCCAGGTTGGTATTCTTGTTTTAAAGGTCCATGCACTCACAAAATGGCTGACATGGTAGAGGGCAGGCTTGTCCATCCATGGTGAGCATGTCCCAAAATGTTCACTGCCCAAAAGGCAGCTGGTGAGGCCAAAGGAAAAATCATTTTTCCTAGAACCTACAGAACAAGGAAGGAGTGCAGTCTGAGTTCCAAAACAGAACAGCACCACTTTGAACCTGAATGCAGATGGTGTTGGAGAGCAACTCCTTTGCGACAGGTCAAGCTTCCAGTAAAAGGAAGTAAAACATTTAGGAAATGAAATAAAATAAAAATTAGGAGGCATGAAACTTGATTGGTGCCAAGACAATTGTCCATAGGCATGCCAGCACCACACTGGAGTTCTCAGAATTAGTGTCTATAGCAGGGCGACACCTTGTCTAGATTTCTTAGACCACATCTCCCACAATCCCTGAACACTGACTGCACTGTTGAGAGTTTATGAGAGTTGTAGTTTCAAGGATCAGGAGGGCACCAGGTTGCCAGCTCCAACATACAATGTTGGTCTGAGTGCCCAAGGACAGCACACTCATTCAGGACTGGCCTTCCCATGAAGCTGAGCCCAACTGGTCCCACTGCAGCAAATGAGAACGTGGCTGGCAGGGCTGTTTGGAGAAGCCACCCACCCTCCGTTTCACCCTGAGGAGAGCCTTGGAGCAAATCAGAGGGTGGTCACCTGTTGCCAACCACCGGTGTTGTGGCTTACACTGAGAATCCTGCCAGCGAGAACATGATGGTGAGCAAGACCATCACTTCTGCATGGCTCGGCAAAGGGCAGACACAGCAGCAGTGGAAACAGTAAGAGCCAAGGGCGTTTTCCTGCCTGAGGACAAAGATAGGGTGGCACTGCCTCCCATTCCAAGTATAGAAGCTGACGGGGCTGGAAGTTCAATACTGGCAATGAGGCAGCTTGCGCTGCTGCCTCTGAGGGCAGCTGGATAGCTTGTAGAGGGGGAAGCATGCAGGGCAAGCTGTGTGGCCACAGCTCTTTCCTCCAACACTTTGTTGCCGCCTCCCAGCAACTGCCGCCTGAAGTGAATGCCTCACTCTGCCCAGTGGCAAGACCAGTCCTAGGTGGATACAACAAGGGGGTGTGATGAAGGAAGGGGGTATGAACCAATTGCAGGAGAGGAGCAGCAGTACAAGGACAGAAGAGAAGTGTTCTACAGGATCAGACCAAGGGTCCGTCTACTCCAGCGCTGTGTTCGCACAGAATGCCTGCAGGATCCACAAGCGGGATAGGAGTGCGACAGTGCCCTCCGGCCCCAAATCCCCAGCATGCAGTAGCAGCACAAGGTCGTGCAGGAGAACAGGGGAGCAGGAGAGCTTGCCCCTGGCCTGCATCAGTCCGGTGGCTCAGTGGTCGAACACATTTCTTATAAGCCAAGGTCCCAGGTGTGACCGCTTGGCATCCCCAGATAGGCTGGAAAAGTCCTGCCAGAAACCCCAGGTTGCTGCTGGCAGTCCATGAGAACAACACTAGATGAGCTCAGCAGAAGGGAACTTCCTGTGGTCCAGCTGCTGCCCTGCAATCCAAGTTATCCCTGTACATCAAGGTACTTGAACTCTTGGGAAGCTTTCAGAGGCTTGGCTTTGCACAACAGAGAGAGCTTCCCAGTGTGGTGTGTTCTGCTGCCGAAGGAGGTGTCTCTGAACCAAATATCAGGAATGAGGGTACCCTGATACATTGGGCTGTATCTGGTGACAGCTCCTGGCACAAGGACTCCTTTCCTCCAAAGCATCACTCAGAAGCAACGGGAAAGAAAATACAAATAGAATTTTATAACTGAATGCTGTAAAAAAATCACCTTAAAATGGTTTTTTCCCAAACTCTCACAACAGGTTACAAATTTAACAAGAACATGCTGTTGGGCTTTTTTAAAAAGGAAATCTCTTTATTTTTTATGTAAATATCAACTTTGGGTGCCTCACCTCCCACCCCACACCCCACCTCCAATCCCTTCCCAAAACATTTGGAGCCTGCAGCGTCACTTTTCTTTGTTTTTCCACCTTTGCCAGGTGGAAAATAAGTTCACAATATGTTAAGTATCGATGGCACAACTACTACAGCCCCAATGGACTAGGAGGCTAGCTAGACGCTTAATCCACTAGCAACAACTTCTTGGCAAGTCTGTTTGGAAGGAATGGCCATTTTCAAGAAGAGGGCCGCCATCTCCCTTGGAGAGATTACATTCATGACAGGTGCAACAGAACTCAAATTAGGAGTAGCATTCCTATTAGTAAAAGGTCTCCAAATGTTCTTCTTGATAAGAAACCCCACCCCACAAAATGTGAGTACATTTATTTGGGAGCCCTCTTTCACTGCACAGACACAAACTGAATGACTGTTTCTGAAAGAAGAGAGAGGCCAGCTGTGGAATTGTAGAGCAGACAAAATGACATTTCCAGAACAAAGGGTCTATCCACACATGCATCTTATAAAATTATGTGGTACTGAGTTCTCAGGCTATATAATTTCATTTTGCAGGTAGGATCCTGCACAGTTGAACACTGGCCATGTAAACAAAATGTAAGACAAAACGCAAACCCACAACAACCTGTCCCATAGACAACCAGCAGGTCAGGGTGATGGCTGGGCTAGAACCTCTGCCTGACAAATGCCAGCTTTCCATGATCCATTTCTCACCCAGAGATGCATCCAAACATCCAAGTTCCCCACAGACTCAAAAACGCTGCACATCTCGATTTATCTGTCTGTGCTGATCAGAGCTAAAAATACCCTAGACAGAAATGTGGCAGACCAGTTAGAGGAGGAAAAAAACAGATCCTTCCACTTATTCAGAATCCTATTTCCTTGGTCCATGTTAAATTACTAAAGCAATTCCTAGCTTGTAGTGACGTAAAACATAAAATTCACTTGAGGTTAAAGAGTTAGTGCTTTAAAACAAACATTGCCAACCTACAAGCACAAGATAACAAATGCTAAATTACCCTCTTCCGTCTTCTGATAGATGGCATGCAAGCATTTGGAAGATGCTGTACATGAGACTACGAGGAAGCTTTCTTTTCTCTTTGCCCCACATGGAGATTATATTACACATCAAATTCTGCAGAAGCACCATAGTATTGTATTTAGCATATGTTATTAATAAGTTAGTCTCCTTTTCCCTGTTCCTCAAACCTCCTACACAGCCCCAGCTGTGCCTTGCCTAGAGATGAAGAATAGTGACACTATTTTCTGCTGGCATATACAGTAGGTGCCGGCATTTACGATTAGGAGTTTCACACATTCATCAACACTCAAAAAATGGAACAAAGCACATGTGGATTTGCTTACACATAATTTCCCCTCTGACGCCAGAACTACATGTAAGCAAGACCGCAGGGTTAACCCCTAAAATGTCAACCCCACTCTTTTCATGCATTTTCTAGCCCCACCCCACATGGTGGCCGATAATGTGAAATTGGGTGAGGAGGAGGAGGAGGTCATGTATTTTCCAAACACTGTAAAGCAGGGGTCTCAAACTCAACTTACCTGGGGGCCGCTGGAAGTAGAGTCTGGGTGAGGCTGGGCCGCATCAAGTATTCCACCACTGCGGTGGTGGTGGGCCGCTCATCCCGCGGCCGGCCCAGGCACCACCGGCGCTTTGAAGGCCGCAGGGTCCCTCCCCCGTGCCCCGCCTGTCCCGGCAATTGGCCCGCAGGCCATGAGTTTGAGACCCCTGCTATAAAGAGAGGATGGGGAGATTCAATGGCAGCTCTGCCATGTCACAGCTCCTTCCAGACTGAAAAGGAGAACTAAGTTCAGTGCCCAGTAGTGTTGACCGCAGTTTTGTCCCATCACTGATTCGTTGAGACAGTCCATTTTTTGGAGCTACGGTTCCAATCTCCAGCTTTATTTATCGTGCCTGGAGACATCCAAAAGTCTTGAAAATGGCAGCAAGCCAAAGCAGGTATCTGTCACAGGACCCAAGCATGGCCCAAGGGCTTAGAGGCGTCTTCATTTGGATAACTTTGTCCAGTCAATGGGGGCAAAGAAGGGATGAGATTTGATGTCCTCAACTCCAGCGATTCCGGCACCGAGACGCTCCAGAGAATTGAACTGCAAAAGCTTAAGACAAAGTACAGTTAGTAAGAAGGTCAGTTTAGGGAATGAAGCAACGTAGCAAACATGTCAGCATACTAGCACAGAGCTTTGAAGTTTCAAGTGTGTTGGGAAACAAAATTAAGAATAATATACTAAAAAGGAAAAAGAAGTGGTTTTATTCCACAAGCTGGCACAATTAGCGATCATTTCTAATGAAACCTCTAAGTTATACATGGCCAACCCCTCTTTAGCTACATGAGGTTTCTAGGAAGAAGTGATTACCCACATCCTTGCCCCTTCTCACCTTCTTGAGGGCCCCACTGGTGCCAATTTTCACTTTCCTCCGACCTTGGCTGCACACACCATTGGCAGAGAGCTCCTCAGCTGCCCCCAAAGACCCTACTGCTTCGATGCAACAGGCATCTCCACTGCAGTGCCCTCCAGAAGTTTTGGACTTCAGCTTCCATCCCTAACCCTCGCCAGCATTACCAACGGCCAGGAATTATGGCATTTGTTTTCCAAAATCCCGGGAGGGCACCGGGCTGGGGGAAGCTGCAGAAAACATGGAACATTTATTCCTATGCTTTTGTCACCTGCTGCCCATCTCACAAGGCTCCAGGGAAGTGGCCTTGACCCATCTACGTGCTGCATTTGATTGCTTGACAAATAATTAGGTGGATACTTAATGTACTCCCTTTCTTTTTCCTGTGCACACTCCCTGCTTTTCTCCTATTTCCTCTTTATATTCTTCTTTGGTAAATGTGATTAGAGAGCCAGCATAGCACAATGGTTAGACCGTTAAACTGGGACTCAGGCAATCTGGGTTCTAGTCCCCACCTAGGCATGAAGCTCACTGGGTGACTTTGGGCCAGTCACACACTCTCAGCCCAGCCTACCTCAGTGGGGTGGTTGTTGTGAAGATAAAATGGAAAAGAACTATGTAAAGCACCTGAGCTTCTTCACAAGAAGAAAAAAAGGATATACATGTAATTTAAAAAGGATATAAATGTATAATAATTAATAATAATACTTTTCAAATCTGGCTGCACAAGATCTCTGTACCTCAGAAAGGAAGAAAACTTCCTCCATGTTGCTTATTACATGTATTTATTGCCTATTTATACGACTCAATAGCCAAAGATCTCTGGATGGTTTAAAGTGATAAAATACAACATTATAACAAATCATGTGAATGTTTAAATGTTTACAACTAAAGCATAAAATCCAAATAAAATAAAACTGAAATAAAACCTACCAGCAGTGCAAAGATTTAAAATACAGTAACAGATTTCAAACAACAGGAACCAAAAGACAAAACATGCCTGGCCCACTTGAGCTACACTGTCAAGTTTTAATGTTAACAGAAGGGAGGGAGGAGAAGATGGGCTGATGCTTGACCAGCAGAAGCTTCACCAACGGTCCTATTATTTTCAGTTAAATAAGCCACAAGCTGTGACAAGCTCGCTCACTCGGCTTAGGCTGTCTAAGGAGTGAGGGGGTGGTATACAGGCTCAAGTTGCCTGATGGAAAATACCCTGTCAGTGTTATGTCAGTGTAAAAACACAGAATGAGGTATCTGTTGTGACTGTAATTGGTTACTAGTGAGGGGCAAAAAGTTTCCCTCTCACTATTTCTTTGAATGGCGGCCTGCTAACTGTGGGTAAGGTTTCTATACTAAGGAAGAGAAGCATTCTAGGCGTCAAGGTGCACAATTAATCCTCTTTGTTTAAACACTGGACAGGAGAATCAAAAAGGTCAGGCATTCATAGGCCAATTAACAAACATTCTATTAACTATCACTGGCTCATAAATATAGATGAGTGGGCTGGCAGATACAGAGATGATGGAGAGCCCTCAGTCAGAAAGTCCTGGCTGAGACTGCATAAATTCATCCTGTATCATGTATCATGTTATGTTGTGTCATTTACACATAAGCAAAACAGGTCTTCACGAATAACAACAACAACAAACAGGTCTGGGAACCAAACAGTTTGGTGGGGTACTTTTGTGACCCCAGAAAGACACAAAAGACAGTTAAGTCTTTTTAAAATCATCTTTATACTTTTTGAAAGCTAAGCGTCTGACTTAAAATCTCCAGTAAACAGAAATGAAATGCATTCAGAGAAAACTTTTCTATGTTCTTATAAAGTTAGTAGGCCAAACTATTGTTATGGAGGGAAAAGGTCAGTGGTGCTACGCAGATTTTGCTATTATCCATAGCAAGATGGAGCAAACCTTAACTTATTAGTACTTGCTGAGAACTGAAATCCTGCCTAATGCTGACAGAAATTTCCTGGCCTTTCCTGTGCAGTGTTTGCCTTGCCTGAGGCACTTTTGGCTGTGGTTACATAATGACCCCAAATGCAATTAATGCTATGTTTCACAATGACATGGATTGACAACCATCTGAGAGGGATGGTTCAGCTGAGAATTCTGCCCCAAGCAGGGGTTGGACCTGATGGCCTTCTGGCCCCTTCCAACTCTACTCTTCTATGATTCTAAAATAAAAGACACTGTCAAGGAAGAGAATAGAAATAATGTGTCTGCTGTGGTCAGTTCAGGCAAAACCTAGGCGAGAAGCTGAGGAGCAGATGACCTCAAGAAGATTTTGAAGACAACCAAAAGACTTCTCCTTCACTTGTGTCCTAACCATATGGAAAACATTTGCAGAAACGGAAACAAGGCTGTTCCTCTTTTTAAAAAAATAGGAATCCATTATGAAAGATAGTTATGGTCCAAGCCTCTATCCTTCTAGTGAGCTCCTGACCAGAGAAAGAAGTTCAGGTCATGTCCCTGAGCCAACACAGAGGAGCTAAGGGGAGTGGAAGCAAGAAATTATCAGTTGGAGGCGGTTTTAATTAGGCATAAGTTAAAACAATTTCTTTAAAGTAACAGTACCAGACTAAGAAGAGTAACAAGTGTTATTAAATTTTACAATGTATAACAAAGATTTAAATACAGATAAATATATGTTTGCTTTTACTTTTAAATAAACTGGACTCATTTAAAAGGAGATTCAGTTTTATTAGGAATATTATGGCCATGGCAAAAATGTAAGGGATGAAGTATTAAGGTATATTTATAAAATATTTCACCAAGTGGGGTGTGAGAGCCAGCGCTTCCACATTTAGGGGCAGTGGTGTGATTTAGCACAAACCCCCACAAGTGGCAGTAGCAATAGGGTGGAGGGCACCTTCTGCCTACACGGAGGATGCTGAAACACCCGTTGCTTTCCTCCCTCGCATAATGTTCAGTGGGCATCTTTACCATCCACATTCACAACGTGTGCAGCCCTGCATTCCAGCCCGTGTTCCTGTGTTACTCACTGCAAGTAGCTCCCAGCTGGCCATGGCCCCCTGTGGCGTGTTCCTGTGTCAGGGGACTCAGGACTCCAGGCCACGCCGTATGAAGTGGCCTGGTGCTGACAACGATGCTTCGTGGAGCCTGGCTGTGATTAATCTGCGCCAGAGCCTCATCACTCCTCCCTTCCCTGTATCCTCTGGCATCTTGGAAGAAAAGTGTTATTAATAAAACCTGAGGCAGTGAGGCATGGTGGGACAGAAACTCCTAGTCTTTCCTTTCTGTTATTGTGGAAACATGAATAACCCTCGCAGATGTGGTCCTTGAAGGAAGAGTGAGTTACAAACTGAGTGCAACACATTAGCCTAATATGTATTGTTGCTCTGAAATTCCAACTAAAACAGCAGTGCCTTTTTCTTTCAGAGTCACCATCTTTTGAGTTTTAGATCCCTCCTACTTAAAAATAGATGTGTTGGTACACTGCGGGGTAAGCTGCAGTGCATCATTAAGGGTTACTGATTCGCAGTATTTTAAGAATAGCAAATAAAACTGAAAGTTAAACAAAAAACAAGAACTTCCATCACAGCTGACCTCTTGCTAATTGCTTATCTTTTAACCTCAGTGTTTCTCACCTGTAAAATATGAGTATTAATTGCTTGTCTTTGCCCAAGTCATTGTGCAGCTCTGTTTACCGATTGGACAGTTCTGTGATCTAAAGAAACACCGATAGAGGCCCTGGAGTAAGGATGTGCTGACACAGCGATGTCTAGCTCACTTGAGCCCCATGGGCTTCCTGCTTGCTTCCAAACTGGTGACTGGAAGCAGGTTGGGTTGGGTTTTTTTTCCTTCAGATCCCATCTGAAGCAGTCGCACTTTTTGAAAAACGCTAATGAAATTTGCACAGTTTGCACAAAACATGGTCTTTTGTGCGCATTTGGACCTAATGCAATTTCCTAAAATCAGTCAATTTGTCAAAATGGACATCCAGAAAGCAGGTGGCCATCACACCATTTGCACAAATCACTAAGTACCATATGGTTTTTGGGTGATGATTTGTGCAAATTTTCCAATTATGTACACATTTCAATTGCAGTTTGTTTTTTGTTTACTAAATGCACAAATTGTGACCCATTTTAGAAATGAGACTCGCAAGTCAGTTCCAATCACACCATACTGAATTTGCTGGGCTGGCAAACTTGAACCAGGAGGTCCAACTTACGTATGAAAATCCACCAGATTTCATCCCCCAGCAGATTCCTAACACTTTCTTGCTTGGCAGGTAAAGATCCTAAGGCCCACCAAGGCACCTGAGAGGCCACAGGATATTTTCAACTCTTAGCTCCAAGGCAGGGCTAGTGCTCTGACTTCAAAGCTAGGAACTAGAATTCTAACACAACACTTCCCATTGCAGCCAGTGTGAAAAGAATTGCACTGGCTGCCAAAGCCAGGAAAGTGACTTGGGAGTGGGGTGAAAGGGGGTGTTTCAGGGGCAAGATGGGGAGAAGAAGAGACTGGGGAGGCACAAGGTATATGGAAGCTGCTCCAGCCTTCTTCCCTTCTTCTCTGAAACACTCCAAGTCAATGAAGAAGTCCTACAAAGGATCATAGGGTAAAGTAGGTAATTGACTTTACTTTGCCTTTTCCCCGCACAAGGCTCCAGTTGGTGGATCTTGGATAAGAATGCAAGGATCAGGCAAGAATTCAGCTCTCTTTTGCCCACCGGACTTCTTTCCCTTGCTCAGCCCTGGCCAGGAGGTAAGCTGAGCCGAGATCAAATCCAAGGAACCTCAGGATTATCAGAGTCTTCTTTGCAGAAAGTGTGCAAAGTACAAAATTCTTTGTGAAAAGAACGTTAAGCCTGCAAGTCATGTGTGCTGAAGCAGAACTCCGCTTGCACAGATGGCATGCGCAGAAGCTGGCCTACAGACTTGCTTGGACTGGCATCTTGCTGGATGCCCACACAAACACTTGGTACAAGGCAAGTTTAGGGCAGAGAGAAAGCTGGCCAGAATCTAGGGAGCCAAGCTAAGGAAATCCAATGTATTCCCACCCCCAAACCAGATTCTTTAGGCATTGATAATCTTGGGGTTCTAGGGAATAACAAATTATTTTTATTACATTTCTATAAAGCCCATAGCCAAAGCTCTCTGCATGGTTTACAACAATAATCATAACAATCGCTAAGGTCATCCATCCAGATTCTAACCAGGCCTGACCTTGCTTAGTTTCCAAAATTAGACAGGATAAGGTACTTCAGGCTATATGGAAGCTACATAGATTCCACACTCCTGATCTGTATTGTCCATTGTAACCTTTCAAATCCTTCCCTGATTTCTTATAGCTTGTGGTTCTATGTTCAACAGTGATGCAGTCTGGCCTGCCGGTTGGGGATACTTGCTCTTTGCTCCTTTTCAAGCTTCACCTTGTTGGTATCTACCAACCCTCCAGTTTTATACTCTGTAGCCATAGATCCAGGATTAGCAGCAGGTATATGCCCAGAGGAAGCCACTAAACATCCTGACTGCCTGGCAATATGTGTACCTGTTACAATTCTAGTATTTGTCAGCACATGCTTGTTGTATGCAGACTTTACATTTTCAGGTGTACATTTCTGAGAACCAAGGTGTATATTTAACTTTTTACAAGTAACAGGTGAAGAGGGCTGAGAAACCTATAAAGGCTAGGAAATCTCAAACAAAGTGTACAGAAAATGGAGCAGCTGATTGCCAGGATTATTAAAACTAAGCTGCTTGTTTATGTTGCACTGGAAAATCAACAATATATTCATGGGGTGCTGAATTTATGTAAAAAGTGAAGCCAACTCGACATATCTGAGGATTTTGAGAGAGAATGATTGCTTGAAAGGAAGTAACCAGCAAAGAGGCATGAAAATATTTACCAAGGATAAAGGAGCAGAAGTTTACATTTTGCCATCTTATGAGACTGTCGCATTCTAAATGAACAGATCAAAAGAATAATTTCATTTCTAGAATTTGTCTAAAGAACTGAGTACAGTATAATGCAACTCCCTACATCCAATTGTCATTTAGGGGTACTCTATATTCTTTTGGGCACATGTCTTCAAATGCATACACCCAATAAATCAAAGTGAGAAATTCCCCCATAAAATGTATTCATTAGCACATCTTAAGTTGACTCCACCACTTAAAATCTCTCTAAACCTCACCTGGGGAAGATAACTCGGATAGCAAAACAAGCCTTTCCTTTGTGAATGTACATGAGCTGGGTAGATAAGCAGTCACAGACACTGTCACTCGGCCATTCTCTGGCTAATGCAACGAGTGACAGCAGGTGGGAAAGTTAGGTGCAAAGAAATTTATGTTCTGAAGGTTTTCTCCCTTTGCAAGAAAGGATCTTTAATCTCAGAAAGGCAAATGCAGAATAAATTGCAGCCGATCTGCATGGATAGAAAACATGCTGGTTATCACTGCTAGCTGGGACAAGCACTGAGGAAGACCTTGCAGGCAGAATGCCAGTCGAGACAGTCTGAAGAACTTCATCTCAGTTTTGAGTCAGAGGCCTCTTCATTATGGAGTATCTACTTAGCGAGACTGAGAAAACCATTTGCAAAATAACAACAACAATAATGTTTTACAAATGAGGTCACCGCTTTTGGAAACAGTGTCACAGGACACATTTGGCATGCATGTGCGCGCTGTTCCTCTCTTCGCCGTTCTCTGATGGGCTGACCCAAGTAACCTCAGTGAGGGGGTTGAAGAGGAAAATCACAATGACAAATGACCAGCTATGCCAAGAGCCCTTTTTCCTTTTCCTGACAAAGCTTCCTCCAAAAATGAATGGTAGTTTCCTTGGATAGAGACACAGCAGAAGGTTGATTTAGTAGCCAAACGGAGCAGACCTCTTCCACTGAAGTCAGCCACGTGCAGCCCGGGGCTGGAACACTTCCCTTCGGACATGGGCGGCTTTGAACTTGGGGAGGAGGGAAACAGCAAATGGCCCGGCTGAATGGTCTCAGAGGAGTGGAGCACAGCTATGCGTTGCCTTATCCGTGCTCTCAAAGATGCTAGTGGTAAAATTCCACTTATTTTCAACCCCTCGGTGAAAACAGGCGGGGGAGAAGCTAATCCTCTGTCAGATGAAGTAATGGATAAAATTTTTGAACCTGACGGCACATGCACAAAGTATCACTTTAATCCAATGCATCGGCCTTTAGACTTGAATCAGCCATAGCAGGGGGCTGCTGTTGGAGGCCAAGTTCATCAAATGGGGAGATTTGTGCTGTCAATTTGGGACCCTGAATATATTCCCACAACCACAGCTGTAAAGCCTCATGTACACCATCCTCTATATTTTTAAAAAAAATCCTACCATGACAAAGCACCTTTAAAAAGATTAAGAAGCAACCTGTCATGCACCTGCTTTTGAACTGCTTCCAAAAGAGTCTGTAAGCATGTGGCCCTTTGCAGCTGCATGCATTTTTATGTATACACCTGACACCTTCTGAAGCAGTTCTGTCCTGGCTGCCTCAATGCCTTGACCTGAATCAATTCTTCTTGTCTTGAATCAATTAGCCTTGAATCGATTTGTCCTGTCTTGAATCGATTTGTCTTGACTTGAATCGATTCGTCTTGAATCGACTCAGGACATCAAGGCAGCCATGGCAGTGCAACTAAGATACTCACGAAAGAGGACTTCCAGAACTGCTTCAGAAAGTGGCAAGAACAATGAGATAAGTGAGTTTGAAGCAACATGTCTTTTGATCACACCTTGTTTATAATCTCAAATTTTATTCTTTTGGGAGGCCATATTTTCTATTTAAGTTTACCAAAATGGCTATTTCTAGATTCTGGGAATGGATTAATTCACTTTCCATTATTTCTAATGGGGAAAATTGATTCAGACTTCGAACGATTCACAGTTCAAACAGCCTCCTGAAACAAATTACGTTTGAAGTAGAGGCACCACTGGATTTGGCTTTTGTAGATCATTCCAGCTCTTTGCTACTATTCAAACTTTAAAGGAACAGACTGTTCTATTTGCTGAGATGCTAAATAAAGATGGGGAGATTCTGGGGTAAGAGATGCAGCTCCTAGGGACTGCACCAAGATAACCCACAGGCCTCCCAGTGCACTTTCATATTTGAATTGGGGAATGGCTTCCCCCTCAGCCCACCGAGTATAAAGGCAAAACCAGATGCAATACTGTTACTCATGGAATTCGTAATTGCACGTATTTTTAAAGGTACATAGGAGCTGCAGAAGGAGGGTATGGAAGAAGTGGTGGGTTTTTTAAACTCTTTGTCCCATGATGCTACTGTTCTGTATCTGCTTACCTGTTTCTGCTATTTGCTTTGGAAGGGAAGCTCCTATTGGTGTCAGCTCCACCTTGGCTGAAAATATCACTCCCAGAGAAATAGCAGCTGACCAACAGAAGGCGCCGAAGGTGGGCAACTGGTTGCTCTCCATCTGTTATGGCCTACAGCTCCCTTCAGTCCTGGCCAACAGGACTGAAATGGTCAGCAATGACTGGAGTTGCAGGTCTCAACATCTGGTGGGCAACACGTTTCAACCCCTGGACTACACCCTTGACCAGGACCTGCAGCAGTCTAGCATGCACAGACATATCACATACCTGCTGAAGAAGTGACCTTGCCTCCTCTGAGATGTGATCTGGCAGGTTCAGACAGGTATGGGTGTTTATACCTGCAGGATGGCATTCCAGCAGGGTCTAGGAAAAACCAACAAGAAAGCCGATGTATTGTTAATATGCGCAACGATGTATGTGAAGCTGGCCTGTGTCCCTGCAGTCATGATGCCAAAACAGGAGTGCTGAGCCTCTTGCTCCTGCACCCGCTTCCTGCCTCAACAGCCAGCATCTCGAGAGAGAGGCACTGCAGCCTTGAGGAACACGACATGCGTCTTTTCTGTTTTGAACTACATGCAGGGGAAGCCGGGAAGTGAGCAGGGGGCAGGATCTCCCATCCAACAAGGAACTGCTGCCTCTCTGGCCCTGCATATAAGCTTGTTACCCTCCAGCCTGTCAGGGAGGAGGAGAATGGTTTGGGGAACCCGGTTCACTTGGCTGATTGGGTGTCCCTGCTTCTGGCCAAGCCAGCACTCAAAGTGGGCTTCAAAACTTAATCCCCAGTTTTCCCACTGTGCAACTCGCCTTTATTTGGCCTATGCCTTTCTGGCGTTCTACAAGGCCCCCAAAGTACCAGAGCTAATATAAAATTACAAGCGCCTCCTACATCAGAGCAAGAATCCATTGAGGTGCTGAGGGCCACTTTGGGTAGAGTGCTGCACAACAAATTCAGTAAATAAAAATAAAAATCCCCCAGCCCTCTACCTGTCTCCTTTCCACAAACAACTTGCATTCACTGCTTTCACGGTTAAATATATTTTGTTCCTGCATGTTAACACTTTCAAAAGGAGTGTATACTCTCCATTCACTGATTTGTCCTGCAAAAGGCTTCCTGCACTTTCAATCTTATCAGCAAGGTCTATCTTGAATTTAATTAAAAGTGTCTGAATTAATGCAAGTACTGCTCTTTTGCCCTAGAAGTGTGTGTGTGGGGGGGGGGGCATGCACATGTGTGCATACATGCATCTATGCACACACACAGCAAAATGATGCAACACTATCAGCTGCTCTGAATGCCTTCGACCTGCTGTATTCTGTATGATATGAAAGTTCTCATCCTGCACTTTAGTTAAAGGAGCTACTGCAGATTTTCTCTCAGTTTCTAAAGCCTGCCACATCTCCGTTTGCTAAATAACAGTTAGCACCACCTACCTTCCCAGTAAGGAGTTCAAAAAGAAGGGCACCCAGACTCCACCAGTCGCAGGCCTCTGTTTCTTCAAAGACAACACCAACTTCTGAATACA
Organism: Varanus komodoensis; assembly: GCF_004798865.1. Classification (NCBI taxonomy): domain Eukaryota; kingdom Metazoa; phylum Chordata; class Lepidosauria; order Squamata; family Varanidae; genus Varanus; species Varanus komodoensis. Next base: position 784,636 of record NW_025335268.1, on the reverse strand, counting down.
AGACATTTGCAATTAATATCCTGAGGTCAGGTCCACCTTCCACCTCATATTGACAAGGAAATTCTAATGCTGGTGGAGCATCTCTCAAGGGAGTCAGCCCTTTGGCCATCCCTACTGCAGGCTGCTCTTCCTCCCGCCCCCTCCGGTCCCCCCATAGCCACACATCATTACAGACAAAATAATTTGCTCTTCAGTTTGGAATATCAATAGGGCCTCTCTCCAGGCTTAATATTTCCTCTTACCGAACACACACACAATATCCCACCCACCATTAAATATGGGAATACATTTGTTCCACTATCTCCATGGGAAGTCAGTCTGAACAGAAAGGTGCTCCCCTCTTCATTCTTCAGGCAGGGTGCATGGCCCACAGCAGAGATGGGCAGCATGTAGCCCCCTCTGCTCCCCTGCAGCCCCCGCAGCTGCCCCCAGTGGCTCTAAAAGTCAAGGAAAAAAAGAAAACGGAGGTTTGCCGTCGAAATTCGGCAGCAAGCTGCTATGGAGGCTTAACAAGGTCAAACTTCGCTTGCAAACAGGTCCTGCCAATCTTTTCTTCACACCGGTGGTTTGGGCTGGCCCCAGAATGCCACCTCTGCTCTAGAGCATATTTTGACATCTGCTATATGACAATCTCTTAAGTGGACCCGGAGCCACTGAAAGGACAGGCTGATGGCACTCGTGGCATGGCCTTGAGAAAGTGGCTCTCTCTCTCAGAAGTGAGGGCAGGGCCCTCCGTGCCCCACAGTGCTTCTCTTTCTCACCTCCTTTTCTTGTCATTGCTACCACTTGCGTGTTTGACCGACAGAGAACTGCTAAGCGAGTGGGTGGAAGCATCTCGTGCTCTTCCTGTTGCCATGACCGTCGCCTGGTCCAGAGCAAGAGGCGGGGAAGAAGCAGCCACAAGCAGTGGGGAAGAGGAGCAGCTGTTCCAGGGTGGGGTGCAAGGATGCCTGTGGGCCCCTGCTAGGGTGGGAGTGATGGGCAAGTGTCCAGCCATGTTTATTCCTGACGCTGGCCCCAAAGCCTGAGCTGCGTAGGATGTCTCTACCCTGTGTCTTTTTACCTGTCAGTAAGCCCCACTGTGTTCAGTAAATCCTATTTGCAAGAAAGTGTATATAAAGTTGTAGAGCCTTCTGGGATGTTTAATGCTTTGGCCAAGGGACTTTTTACTTTCCCATCCCCACAATACCACCATTCACGCTGCTTTCCTCTCAGAGTCATCTATTTCCACTTTCAGAACTGAAGTAAGATGTTTTCCTTAATCTAGGAGAAAGCTGCAGGTAAACATTTGCCATCCCTCCTTTGAATGGATCGCATTATTTCCCCTGCAACCTATTGACAGTAATATGCTCAGTATTCACATCAATAAGGCTACCTTTACTCTTAATAATGCACCACAGGAGGGGGAAAATGAGAAAGCCATGGGTTGTGAAGTGCTTTCAAGTGATACACAGTCCAACTGGCTAATGTAATTCTATATAGCGAAAAAGGTCCCCTCACCCCCCAAAAGCTTTAGTAGTGCAGTAAATGTAAACCCCAATACCGGTTCTTAATAATGAAGCAATTTCATTCACATCAGCAAAGGCATTTACACAATAAATGGCAGTGACCTATAAGCCTAAATGACTAGCTGCTTTGCTTTCTCTCATATGATGGAGGCTCCTTCTAACAGGTCTCTGCATTAGGTGCTGGTGCTGACATGTGCAGGCATCACGCAGGGAGGGACTGGGGGAAATTTGGATTTGGAACTATCTGGACATAGGGCCCTGCCTTTACACAAAATCCAACTTTTGGTCCATCTTACTCAGTGCAGACCTCTCATATAGGTAGTGGCAGGTTTCAGTGAGACTTTTTCCTAGCACTACCTGGAGAAGTTGGCAATTGGGCCAAGACTCCTTGTGCTTGCAAAACAGCTGATTCTTTCATAACATCCCTGTTAACAGCATTCTGTCTACTGTTATTTATTTCCCACCTTTTCCTTTCAAGAGCCCAGAACAATGTACATGATCCTCCTCTCCATTTTATCCTCACAACAGCCCTAGAAAGCATGTTAGGCTAAGAATCAGTGGCTGGGTTCAGAGAACATTGCAACCCACACTCAAGTGTTGTTGTTACTGAAGCATAAGTTGTTGTTGATAACATAGGTTATTGTGTTGTTTGGACCCAACTAAAACAACCCAGAGCTCACAACCCAGCAACAAACCATGGGTTGTCTTCATGGTTTGTTCATGGTTAACAAGCCACTGCTTGTTAGCATGGCTGGGTTCAGATGACACAATAACCCACATTTCAGGCATGATCCAGACACAACTCATACTCAGCCTCTGAGTGTAAGCTAGCACACGTTTTCTGGACTTCACCTAGTGGGTTTCATGGCCAAGTGGGATTTTCGAACCAGGGTCTCCTACATCCCAGTCCAACATTCTAAGCAGTGCACCACTCTGGATCTCGCACTGGTTTTTATATTGTGTTATGTACCAGCTGAGACAATACACCATGAAAAGCAGACTCTCTCTTCTAGCTGAGGTTCCACACTTATCTCAAACTTGTTTTCAGAACAAGCCAGGGACTGAATGCTGAAACTTCTACACTTGATAGAAATGAGGCCCTACAACTCCTATCAATACCAGCCAGCAAGAGCAATACCCAGAGATTATTGGAGCTTTAGTCCAACATCTGGAGGACCACCCATACCGACCCATACTAGGCTATTGCCAGACCAGCAGTATCACAAATCTGTTTGCCCCCCGCCCCCAGACTGACATGTCAGAGAAATGTTTTAGTTGTGCTTTTCACAAGAACCGGATTCTGCAGTACAGGTCTTTTACGTATTTCTAGATTTCTGCACTTATCTCCTCTCTGCCTCCTGCCTAAACTTGTTTTTGTTCATTCTAGATCCCATTAATGCTATCCTTGATCCATGAACTGCCAGCTGGGAGCTCTTTCTCTGCCTTGACTTTGCACTGATTGGCCCCTTACCCCATCCTGACCTCATGGCACAGTGTGCCAGGAATTCTCCTGATCGAAAATCTTTTCTGGACTTTGTCTTCAACCAGTTGCACATCTCTGAGCTCCTCCCACATTCTGCCCACTGGATAAACACTTCTGCACCATCTTTCCAATTCACAACCCTAATCAATGAAGGGTTTACAACAACACTTGCTTGTATGTTCAGTAAGCATTTTACAATTTCTCTCACAGCCTTCTGGAATATCAACAAAAGGCTGAAATATAGGAAACACTTCATTTAAAAACCTGCTGCCATTTACTTCCTGCTTCATAAAAGAAGAAAAGGGAATCTCTGTGTGCTAGGAAGGATCCTTCTTTTTACTCCTGTTAGCTGCAACAAGAGGGATTTAAAACTTCCTCTGAAGCTATCTGGCAATATAAAAGGACAAAGTTGTGTAGAACAGTGTTATCAAAGATGATAAACATTCACTCCCAACCTGCCCTTTCTGCCACTTCCAGTTATGGTGGAAAGCGACTAATTCTTATACATATATCAACACACAGGTCTTGGAGCCTAATGCAAGTGACATCTTTGAGAATTATGGCTTCACTGGGGACTGGACTTTGTTCCTGATGCTTTGAGAGATATTGGTGAAGTGAGTGATTTGTTGGGTATATTTGTCAATACTATTTTAAAATCAAGTACATACATTCATTTGCTCATTCAACAGGAGAGCAGTGTGGGAACAGGTGGACTGAAGGTCAAGCTACCAAACTACCAGATTTGGGAGGTTCCAGCCTTGAAGCTTCCCTGCCTGTTAGAACTTCTACATGCACTTGAGTCTCTGGAGTTAATTGCAATGTTTCTTTTCCCCCACTCTACTTATAAAAAACCCCAATGTTTCTTGTAACAACTTGTGCAAGTAAATTCAATTTTTCTAAAGCTTTTTTTTTCCTGAAATGTTAAAATATGCTAGTTGAAATCACTTCTGTTGGTAAAACAGGGCTCAGTAGCAACAAATCCTAAAATACGTTATCATAATGGGGTTCTTCAGGTGCTTTGAAGAGCATTATGTGCAAGGACCAGCAAGATTCAAGCAGATTGGATGGGCAGTTCACAAGCACACTTCATGGGTCATGCCTGCTCAAGCTTTCCCTGGAATGTGCCCCTCTGTACCTGGGACACCACCCCACCATTCTAGATCTACAGAGACCGGTAGCAGGTACTTATGAGTGAAAGAAAAGCATTTTAGCCTTCTTTTAGATGCACTCTTCTCCAGCTAGCAGGCAGATGGAAGAAAGACACCTCAGCTAAAGCCAGACATATTACCATCTATAGGCAATCAGGTACCAACCAGATTTTTTGGACTACATTTTCCATCAGGCCCAGCCAGCATGGCCAGTAGTCTAAGACTGTGGGGGCTGCAGTCCAAAGCATCTGGAGGATACCAGTTTGCTTGCCCCCAGTATGGGAAATATGGGGAAAGGATTGTTACACAGTAGTGGGCCCCAGAATCAATCCCTGTTATCTGCAGTTGAAGGGCTGGATAGCAGACCCAGGAAAGGCCCTTGCCTGGAAACTCGGAGATGCTGCCAATCAGAATAGACACCACCAGGCTAGATGAACCAGTGTCATGACCCTTATCTAGTAACTTCATACGTTCATCTGATAAGTTAATGATAAGGACAGCAGGATTCTGACACAGAACAAATCAATCCCACTGATCACAACAGATTCACAAAACTCTATACCCAGCTTTGATTTCTCACAGCTACAAAGTTTAGTGTCTTCCTTCCTAGCCTCACTCTTAAACTGGCAGTTTTATAAACTTCTGATTGTTCAGGAGCTAGCAGCAACAGCTTATGTCTTCTGCCTTTTTTCACTGGCAATGACTCTTCAAAACCAAGATCATAATGTTGGCAAGGAAAAAAAAGTATGTCAATAACAGAAGGTGATCATTTGCATTTCAAAATTTATCTTTCTTGCCTTCCCCTCAATTAGACCAAAACATGTTGATTTAAAAGGTTTGTGTGTGTGTTTTTGTTTCTTTTTTCAAACTTATTTATAGAGCAGAATAATGGCCCCCCTGCTAGCTTGGCATTTGCTCAAAATTTTCTGTCCCTGTAAATCGAATCTGTTACTGGAATTTTTCCCTCCACTCTCTCTCCTCCACTCCCCCCACTCCACCCTCCTCCCCCTTTCAAAATACCAAGGCACATTAACTGAGAGATAAAAAGATCGGTTGCTGATATTACAAAGCACAGGGCAGGTGGTTAATGTTTTTTTAGCACAAATATGTGATAAGGATTCCCAGGGGACACTGGGAGCAAAGGGATGTTTAAACAGAAGTGAAATGTTCGCATCAGGAGTTCAGGACAACTTTGCCCTTTTATCCAAACACCCGCCACTTAGATACGCTTAAATTATTTTAAAAAGCAACAAAAATATTGTAATCTTGCATTTAAAAAAAAGTAAATGAATGTCAGGCTGTTTGGACAACAGGGAGTCTTGTGGCACCTTAAAGGCTAATAAATTTGCTCTAGCAGAAGCTTTCCAGGACTACATCAGATCATGAGGCATTACCTTCAATTAAGGTGTGCACACAGAAGGTTGTGGGGCAGACAATCCACAAATGGAAGTGCTCTTGTTAGTCTTTAAGGTGTCACAGTTCTTTATTTTCACTATTTTGGCTGAAACAGAGCACAAGAGTGAACCAGGGCAACACAACTGCCCGAGTGGGATTGGCACGTGTTGCCCCTTCCACACATTCTGCTCTCCATCACTTCCTCCTCCCCACTTCAGGAGCCTCCTGAGTGGTCCTTGCTGAGAATGAAGCATTGTGGGCGAAAGGGTCATGGGGACCACCTGCACGGCCACCTTGAGGACTCTCCTGTGCCTCTGCCTCTCTCCAAGAAGGGCCTCGGAGTGAGATTCTGCAGCAGGCAGTGGTGACTGACCCCCGTCTAGCTAGTGGTAGCGGGGCAGTGCTTTCTGCCTCCTCTTCCAGTTTAAGGCAGAGGATTCACCCTGCCTCTTGTGAAGGCTTGGCTCATAGCAAGACCTCTCGAAGAGACACAGTTTGTTGCTGTCAGTGTTCTGTTAATTCTAACACCTTGATTAATAACTTGCCAGTTCAGAATCAGCCTTAGAGCCTCTCACTCAGGATTGTTCACAGTGCCTGCCAGTGGCTGTCCACCAGCAGAAGCACAAGGCCTGTGCACCCCAATTGTGGGGGAACTCAGGTGAGAGGGGCTGTTGCACCAGTGTCCTGCCTATGGGATCCTGTGGGCACTACCCTTGTTCTGATCTGGCACGGTTCTTCTTACGTTCTTCTTATGTCCTGGGTTTCAGACAGGAATGTCTTTTGCAGTCCTATATGAAGGTGCCAAACTGGGACTTTCTGAATGCAAGAGACATGATCTAAAATGCTATCATCATCTATAGAGCCTAGCACACAGTTTTAGCATCAGCCAAATAGTTAACAAAGGGACAACGGTTACCTGTGACTACTGTCACAGTTATGTGACAACCGTCTCTCTTTTTCCATTCCTTTCTTTTTCTTTGCATTGCCTTCTCTTTATATCCTCTTTTGTGTATTTTATCATACAGGGAGAACCAGTGTTACATGCCACCCTCCATGCTTCTCGTTCTGTTGTGTTGTGAGGGACAGGCAGACACCTGACCCAACGGCATCAGGACACTCAATACATTGCAGCATTCAGAGGTGATAAACTTAACACAGGTCTCCTTTTTCAGGCAGCAGTTTTTCTTATACTATGCCATTTTCCAGTTGGGCACAGTTATACCACTTATGTTTATGTTTCATTTTATTGCATGGGAGTTTTGCAATAACAACAACAACAACAAAAACATCCTGGAAGGTTTGGGGATTAATGATTTCTATTCTAGGCTTCTGATTTTTTTTTTTAATCTGATTTTTACAGGCGCAACAAAGATTTTATTTTGGGTCCAGGGATAGTCTGCAAATGCCACTTCAGTCATTGATTCCAGCTAAGTAACCTGTCCTAGCAATGAACAGAACAGCCCGATCTGGGATAATACTAGAATACTCAGCAAGTTGCTTTGCCGAAAGAGCAGATGAGCACAATAAATTACAGTACAGCTCATCTCTATCTAGTGTGAACTCAAGCAGCATAGGGAAAATGCTGGCCCCCCATTCTGACCACAGAAATCAGTTAATGGTAGGCTGCCACCTACTGGCCAGTTTTGGGAAATGACACCCTTGGCAAAAACTGTTTTAGGGCCACAGTAGACCTTATAAGGCAACACACCTGTGTTTTTCAAGCCAGGCAGCTGCATTGTTTATGGAAAAGCAACTTTGGGAGGGGGCTTAACCCCTTCTCTGCCTGCTGTTTTCCCAATCCAAAGTGGCCACAGCTGCTTCCCCTCTGAAGCATTTCAAAAGTCAGCCTGAGGTGGAAAAAATGGCAGGTATGGAAAGAATTAGACAATACACATTTTAACTTCTGTCCAAGACGATTTGGAGCCCTTTACAGCTCCTTTTCTTATGGGAGTAATTCATTAGTTTTTCTAAAGAAGAGTTCTCTAAAAGCAGGCATTCATGGTTCACTTTCAAAGAAGTGGGACTTAAAAGGGGCAATCTGTTTATCTACAAGATCTTTCCCTAATCTGGTGCTCTCCAGATTTGAGACAATTCCCATCATTCCCAGCCAGCATAGTTGGATGGTGGGAACTGTGGAGAGCAGCAGCTTGGAGCAGGGTAATTTACAATGAGTTCTAAAGGGGATCGACTGAAAGTAGCTCTCCAGATGTTTGAGGCTTCTACTTCCAACATTCCCAACCACTGGGTCATGCTGGCAGGAGCATCTGGAAGTCCAGTCCAAAACTTCTAGAGATCTACCTTCTCTCCACCCTGAATCTATATGGATTCCCTTCTCTAGGACTTAGAAGAACAACTTTTTCTTGGGTAAACTATCCATTAAAGAACAGACAAATGAACTTTAGGGGCATGACTTATGAACAGCATCTAACAGTCTACATGTGTTGAACTTTTACCAATGCAGAAACATGCATATTTGTCCAGCCATGGGGTTGCTCTAAGGGAAATTATGCTTTTTGCCAGGGGTATTTCCCTTCCTTTTAAAGAAAGTAAGATTGGTTTTGCTATAGAACAAAGTCCATCTAATCTAGCATTCTATTTCCCACAGTGGCAGGAAAATACCTCTAAATGCTCACAAACAAGCCACGGAGGTCAAGTCCTTCCCATTTGTTACCAGCACCTGGTATATAGTGATATACTAGTGTACAGAAAGGATCCACTCTAACCATCTTCTCTAACAGCCATGGATCAACCTCACCTCCATTCATATCCTCTAATCCTTTTAAAAGATACCAGCACAGGTACCATCACATCCTGGGATAGCTCCTGGGACTTATTCTATGGTCCTGTTACATGCCTCAGCTTAGGGGTGGGTAGATCTCCAGATGCTTGAGAGCCCTCCCATTGACCATGCTGGCAGGAGCTGCTGGGATCTGAAGTCCAAACATCTGGAGATCTACTTTCTGCCCACCCCTACACTAATGCACAATTTTAGTTTAGTATTTAATGTGCTTTCATGCACAACTAGAAGGTTCAGCTGTCATGAAGGGGTTATGCCTATAAAATAAGGAGAGGTCCAAGCAGCATGCTGTGCATCTGTTTTGCCAAGTGATAAGGTCCTTCTTGACAAACTTCTCACTGCCTTCAACCCCAGACGTTGTGGTCAAGCCTTGCCGAAAAGGGCGGATCTGGCCCCCTTTCCTACATCCCAGTCAATGAAAGCTGGAAACACATGTGCCTCTGCAAACGTGCTGATTAAAAATGTTCCAATGGAGGCATTCAGCCTCCTCCACCCTGGTTCCAGTGAAGACGTCCAGCCTTCCCCAACACTCAAATCATTTTTGACAATGGACAATACTGACTGGTGCTGATGGGAGCTGACATCCAAAATATCTGGAAGGCACCAGGCAGGGGAAGGCTACCTTACTTCTTTTACAGAAATTGGTTCCTTCAGAATCCCTCAAATCAGGGGAGTGGGGGATGCATGGCACAGCAGCCAACCTCATACTCTTCCATTGACCTCATAGTCCTTATGTCAAGCCTAAAAGTAAGCTCTTCATGGTAATCTGTCCACCAGCTAGTGAGGCTTAAAGTGGTCTTTCTCAACTCAGACTCTCCCTGGTTAGAAACCGGAGACAAGCACCCACATGTTTACTGGTGGTTTGCCACCTGCACATCATTTTGACTCATGACCACACAGCGATCACATTCACATAGTACAAAATCACCCACAACCATGCCCAAATGGTTTTCTTTGGGATCTAAGGGTAGAATGAGGCCTGGTAATCACCAGTTTCTGTCACTAAATGTAGCAATCCCAGGTTGACTCTCTCTCCACACCAGTCACTGAGTAGAGGAGAAATATGAGATGTGCATCACATCACATGTTGATTACTATACACTCCTGGGAGAAATGGAGAAACATGATACAAGCTTACTATTTGGGGTAGGTGCCCCATATTTATCACATCTAGTCAGAGAAGACAACATGTTGCAGGCATTACAAAAATGAAAGTGGCTCCTCCCAAACATTATTTACTTTGCCAAGTTTCCCCCTTTCTACTTGGCTTCACACAGAGAGGCACACAAAATGTCACAATACACAACCCCTTCTTGGTGAGCCAGTAATCTCTGCAAGTCTTTTATAGTGTAATAAATCTCAGCCAATGCTACCTGCAGTATTAAAGAACAAATACAGAAACATGGGGATAGGAAAGAGGGGCGTGTGTTGAGTACATGCCGGGGGTGGGGGAGCAAGGAGGATTCTTAAAGTGAAAGCAGCTGTACAGTGCGACTAGGTGGCCTGAGTTCTCACACGCCTTGCTCCAATTCAATCACACATGGAAACATCCCTCAAAGCAATGCTGGCCTATACGACTTACAAGCACTAACAGTTTGCAGGTATAATCTGTGCTTTTAGCAGCTGGAATAAAAGCCCCAGGAAAGTGGAGAACTTAGTAGCTATGCCCCCTCAACTTGATGCATCTTACTACAGAAGTGATCAAAAGAAGAGCATTTAGTTCTGTTTATCAGGTGTGCAGACAACAGGCTGTCAAAAGCATTTGGAAACTACAACTAGTCCAGAATATGTCAACTGGGTTATTGACAGGTGCTCGTCAAGAAGATCAGAAGTCAAGAGTGTTGAAACTACTGCACTGGCTTCCATTTCAACTCCAGGCCCAGTTCCAAGTGACCCACAAGGCCCTGGAATTATTTAAAGGACCACCTTTGCCTATATAAACCCATTTGTTAAGGTCATCTTCTGAAGCTCTTCTCCAAGTGCTTCCCCCTTCAGAGGTTAGGTGCGTCTTTTTCTGTAGAGGAAGCCCTGTATATGGATGACACCCCCAGCACCTTTTTTCTCACAGTCAGGGTGCTACATTAAACTATCCTATTCGCTAAGATCTTTGTTGATGGTTGTAGTGGAGAAAGTAGGTTAGAGGGAATAATTACAGCTAGTGCTTTACATTTTCTGTGCTCTGAAACGGTTGCGTTTGAGCCCTGGTTTACCATTGTGATTACTTGGTGCTTTGATTCTATAAAGGAAGCCACAGCCTTGCCTTTGGAAGAGCTGAGCAGAGCTGTCAAGGACAGGTCATTTCGGAGGGCATCCATTCATAGGGTCACAATGAGTTGGAGATTATTTGACAGCACATAACAACAACAAATTGATTCGGGAGGTGTCTGCCACTGTCCCTGCCCAGCAGGGACCATTGGCAAGCACTTGGAAGCAAGCACTTTCTGAGACAACCAGAAAGAGCAGAATCACTTGCTTCCAGAAAAGGGTAGGTCTGTGAAGCTTGCAGAGGGGAGCACAGCTGACTGGTCCCCTCCAGAAACAAGCATTTCCACATTTTCCTGGTTCGCTTTCAGAAGCACTGACTCTTGTCGCAGCAGCAGGTCCTACAACGGAATTAGCATCAGTATAGGATACTGCCCTTAGTATTGCTTATGTACATATAATTCTAAGTAAGTCACCTCGTACATTTCTGTAAATACAAAAGACAGTTTAAAAAAAAAATCTGCTCCATTATGATTTATTTTTCTGCTCCTTTTAGCCAGAGGCTGAATATAAAAAGATAAAATAAATTATAAGAGCAGTGTTAATAAAATTACAGACAAACTGGACAGTGACAAACTAAGTTGAATGTTAAAAATGAATGATTAGGGGGCTAGTGAAAAATAAATAGCAAATCATGGGATGGGAACAAATGCTGTGGATGGACAGAAATGTTCATTTACAAGTTGGTTCAATCTGTCCCTGCACTAACCTGTAAATTTAAAGACAATGGTACTTAAATATGAGTTTTTGAATATATTTCTCATAGAATACACATTTTGAAACCTATTTTAGAGAAATATGGTTTAAAGAAGGGCAAAGTCAGGAGAGTTACCTTTGGCCCACACCTTAGTCTGGTGGAGCAGGGGGCAGTGTAGCATGAATCAATTTTTTTTACTGTCAGTATGTTTTACATTGTAAGCCACCTAGGGAGGCCTTGTCAATTATAGGCAGCCTATAAATATATGTAAATAAATAGGCTCCCACTAGAATTCACTAAGATCAAACTTCTCAAGCATCCCTGCAAAAACCTGGATGTTTATAAGACTATTGGGAAAAAATAGTTTGAATCATCCCCCAGAAAGGGAAGGGAAGGAATCAGATGCAGCTTCCAAGGTACAGTGTTTGAGACCCTGTTCAGCATGCCTACCAAGCAAATCTCCAATAATGGTGACAGGAGGCTGCTCAAAGGATGGGGCACTCAACAGAGAGGCAGTATTAGATGGAACGAAACAGTCCTGTAGACACCCTGTACCCAAGCCACAGCTCAAATTGGGCTTGGAAATGACTTGGAAGCCAGCAGAAAATGTACAAATGAGATAACCGCATTATCCAAGCAAGCTTGTTCCAAGAAAGAACAAGTTACAAATGGCCCTTGAAAACTTGCTCTTTTTTTGAGAAAGGTTCTACTGAAGAACAGACAGAACTTTCATTCTAACCCTCAAGTTCATTTCTGGGAGTCAAGCTTTTAAGCTCTATCCCCTCCAGTTTTCACCAGCTCCAGCCAACAAAGCCAACAGACTCAAATTCTAGGCACTGTAGTCCAAAATAATAGGAGCCCACCAGGTTGGGGAAGGCTTCTCTGCAGTGTCTAGACTATTTAAAGATCTCATGTACCTTCCCAGGGAACTGTGGCTGGCCTTGACTTCTAAGGGAGAGCATGGATGCTCTGAGATGGAGGAGAACATCTGAAACTCACCCAACTGAGAGAGAGACAAACTGCTCCATCATCTGATTACTGATTGTTTTTGGTAGGCTGTGTATGTACATAGTTTTCATGTGATGTTTCATATCCTATTTTTAAGGTTTAAATCGATCTGGAAAGCTTTGGCTATTGGGCAGTACAGAAATATAATTAACAGCAACACATCTCCTGGCTGAAACCTGTTTTGGACAAAAATTAGGCCTGGTCTTATCTAAGGTGGTACACCTGCATCTGGGATGTACCATGCCAGGCTGCAGCAAGGAGACCACCTGAGTGAATGCTAACACTCTGTGTGAAAAGAAAGCTAAGGCATTAGAGACATCCAGTTTTCTGCTAGCTTTCTGTGGAAAGGAGCATTCAGACCTGAGAGACTCATGCAGCTCCGCTCTGACGTGGCAGAAACCAGGCACAGGTTGCTGACTTCAGCAAGAATTAGGACTTTGCTGACCACAGCAACCAGAAGCATGAGGTACATACACTTCTTGTTTCCTTCACAACACCTGCATATCTAAAGTGGCAGTAGGAAACAATGCTAAGAAACATTAAACCACATGTCCCCAACTCTTTTGAGATGATGAGTACATGTGGAGTTTTGAGAGCATTGCAGACATTCTCACAAAAAGTTGGGCATGGCCACTCACAAACTATGCATTTCTTAGAGGGAAAACCGATGTGACTGAAAGAAAAGTAACTGCATGAACCTTCATAGAAGCAACAGTGGACTCAGAGCTCCAAAGCTCATCTCTTTTGATCCCAAACACAAATGGTGCTATAAAACGCATTTTGCTTCATGCATTCCAGACTCCTAGCCATTTTTATTATTTTTAATACAAAACAATAATCTTAAATGCAATAAAAATCTGATGAGCACAAAAAGAGAAGACCACAGGTACTTTGTTGGACCTGGGCATCATGTTGAAGATCCCAGCATTAAACCTTCCCCCTTTGCTCAGAATAGAAATCTGGTCTAAAGCTGGTTTGGATTAAGATGGTCCCTTCCAAGACTGATTCTATGAAGCCCACCTGGCACACACATTTGTCCACACAGTTCTGCACAGTATTGGGCTGGATTCAGACTAAGGTGCTTATCTTTAGTTGCTATCAAAATTATTGAAATAAACTAATTTATCCTACAGATTTCAGTCAGATTGGATTGATTGATTGATTGTCTGAATTGATTCAATTTCATTTCATTGATTCAATTTCATTCAATTTCATTCAACCTTACTCTGGTTCCTCTGCAACATCCTGAGAACTTGAAAGCTCATGAAAATATAGTATGGGTACACTGTGTACTGGGACTCCTGGCTCAGCTGTGTTTTGGAAGTGCTGTGGATCCACAGTACTTTAAGAGCCACCGAAAGACACGTTTTACCAGGAACAGCTCCTAAATGCAAGGTGGTGCAGCAAACGCACAGGAACATTTGGTTGTGTCTCCAAACTGTGCAATATTTTCACTCCTCTCCACTTCTACAGACTAGGCATCAGGGAATATTTTCCAATGCTATATGTCCTTAAAGAATATAGCTTTCAGTAACCTTTTTGAAGAACAGTTAAATCTACCTTTCACAGTGAGCCTATCCCATTAAGCAATGTTCAGTTATTAGCATGTCAGATTCCAAAATAACATTAAAAATAAAAACTAAAAAAGAGTGCCAGCAGATATTGAACAGCTTGTATTCCCAAGGAACAGAGGGTGGGATGGGATGAAAGCTCCATGAGAAAATGAAAGCTGCTAATCTGTTTTCCAAGTGAAACATTTGAGGTGATTGCTCTAACCTGGGGCACAGTACATTCTCTCTATGGCATCGTTGTCACAGGAATCTTCAACCTCACTCCACCTGCTAAAATACGTTAGCTGAATGTGTCCTAAAAACAAAACGACAGGAGAAATCAAAACATTTTTCCCTTCCATTTTCTGCAGAAGTGAACTGTAATTACTCCTTTTGTAGCTAAAAACAGTATCATTAAGAATAATGGCATCATTAAGTACTAGAAGCTATTACTGGGGGTGAATTTGCTGCACTGATAATGAAGCTCTAGACAGGAAATGAAGATACTAATTACAAGATAAAACGCCTACTCAGTTAATTGGAAGCAACAGCGAATAAAAAGAAATGCATTTGCAGAAGTTCCTGACCTCGATCATTCAATAAGATGTTGTTTGGGTTCAAATCACGGCACACAATTCCTTCTCGATGCAAGGCATCAAGGGCTACAACCATTTCAGCTGCCCATCTTTGAATGCAGCCCTCAGGGAGGTAAAACCTGGAGGTTAGTGCTAATCTGTCATCGAGGTCCTGAAAAATTTGGTGTATTTCGCTCTCTCCTCTTCCCTCCACCTCCAGCTCCACGCTTCCTGCTTTGTGTAGTGAGACAGAGGCCATCCTCTCTTCAATGGAGGCTTCAGCATGATCCGAAAACAGCAGCATGGCTTCCCTGTCCACACCCAAGCTACATTCTTTAGCAGCTGCTTGTGTGCTGGGAGTCAGAAAGTTTTCTTCTACACCTAACGGATCAAATGATGCACATGCTGACACTCCAAGCCCTTGAAAGTGAGTCCTATCCTTGGAACCAGCTGAATCATTAACAACCATATGGCATATCTTGATTGGTTCCTGATTGTCCCTGCACCGTCCTCTTGATTCTTCTCCTACCAAATGGTCTGCCTTTTTCTCAAGCACTCGGCACTGCTCGGTGCTATTATTCAGTTGCAAGACATCCGGGGTTTCCAAAAGCTTGCTCTCTAAAACATCTTTGTCCTGCTCTGTCAGCTTTGCAGGCCTATCTACTGCCACTTCTTTCATTTGCTCAGTTATGCCAGGTAAGTTGACCAAAAGGTCAGGCCTTCCTTCGTCCACACTGCTGACGTCATCGAAAGCAACATCCTTAAAAGAGATCACTGGCACAGAATCATTTGAACCCCTGCTGATTGTATCCTGAGACACGGGGCCCAATTTGTTGTCAATGACATCCAAGCCTTTATCCCAATCCGCCAAAGGAAAAAGTTGCTTCAAAGATTCTGATTTTAAGCTGTGAAGTTTATCTCCAAAATCAAGGCCCAGAAGTTCATTGGCACTGTCTTTACTGTCAATTCTAAAGAATTCCATTGGGCTGTTTTTGGAATGACTTAGAGATTCCGATATCCTGCTAGGGCTAGCTATTTCTTGATCAGCATTACTGGCAAAAACGTTTACTTCCTGAGATGTGAATGCAGATCCCAACCTGCCACTGGAAACTGCCTGGGAATCTCCTTGGTCTTTGGTAAGAAGAACCCCATCATCTGCTTTCAGGATTGGCTCTTCATTTAATGAACCTGGATCGACCTTTTCTTGGCCATATTCATTGCATAATGTCAGGTAACTGGTTGTGCATTCTTCCTCTGAACTGCACCCAGAATCAATCCACTTAGGAGAACTTTCCGGGCCATCTTCCTGGTTACTACTGCCATCCTGAGAACTTGGAGTGAGACTGGCCTTCAGTGGTAAAACCTTTAACATGTTGCTTCCATTGCTTCCCCTGGAATCAATGCTACTGCCGGCATCTGGAGGACTTGGAGTTGCTTGATGCAACTTTATTTTGGTAGAGCTGGAGCATTTGGATTTAGGGGCTTCAAAGCTTTCTTTAGGACTCCTGTTCAGGAACTTACTGATGTAAGACCACAGTTTGCCTCCTGAAACAGAGAAAAGGAAAAGAATCAGAATTAATGTTTGTAGTGCATGACAATGGTAAGAATGAAGGGGTGAATTTTCCAGAAAGTGCTGTTAATAGTGATGGGAAATACCATCTCACAACCCCTTTCTGATCCCTTGACCCTACTTAATGGCAGACTAGTATGTGGGTCTGCACTGATCCTATGTTTCAACACTTTCATCTCCTATCTTGCACAGAAGACTTTATTTCTATACTAACCAAAGCTGTCTTGGAAGTTCACAAGCTACAGTAAGATACTAGACTTGATCAGAACAATTGACATAAACATGCCACCATCTGTCACCAAACACTTAAGAGTAGAGGACAGTCCTAATCTGGTGCTGCACAGATGACAATATTGGCATCAGGTGGACCTCAATGGGAAGAGCATGCCAGAATCAGCAGACTACCGAGGAGAAGGCCTCCTCTCCTTGTTGCCGCCCTGTTAGCAGACAACTAGAAGAAGGCCTCAGGTGTTGGCTATAGCATCTAGCCAGGCTCATTCTGGGAGAGGCACTCCATTAAGTATCGCTGTCCCAAGCCATGCACAGCTCCATCAGTGAAAACCAGCACCTTGAACTGAACTCAGAAACAGACAGCCATACAAATGACACCACAGTTGGTGTCCTTTGCTCAAACCGTCTGGCCATGTTATTAAGCTGGCTGCTGCATTTTGCATACATGGAAGCTTCTAAACTGTCTTCAAGGGCAGTACCATGTAGAGGGCACCGCAATAAGCTAACTTGGAAGTTAACAGAGCATTGAAGGCAGGTTACCTCTATCCAGATAGGGGTACAGCTGGTCTATTATTTGAAGCTGGTAGAAGGCTCTTCATGCCACTGAGGACACCTAAGTCCCAAGTGACAAAGATAGCTCAAGAAGAACTTCAGAGTCAGGAACCTGCTCCTTCACGTAGAGTGCAACACCGTCCATAGCAGGATGAATAACATCTACTTGGTCAGAAGAACCACCAACTAACAGCATCTCAGTCTTGTCTGAATTGAGCTTCATTTTAATAGCCCTTGTCCAGTCCATTGTCACAGCTTGGCAGTGATCTAGCACTGGTCAGCTTGGCACAGTTCTAGCTTACCAGGATGAAATAAAAAAGAAATGTAGCAGTGTGTCATCAGTATACTGATAGCAAGGGACTCAGAAATTCCTGCTGCCCATACAGAATGGTTTAATGTAGATGTTAAATAGCATTGGGGGGGGGGGCTGACCTCAGTAGAACCCCATACTAGAGAATCCACACGACTGAGCAAAATAATTCTGGAGCCAACTATCCAAGTTGGAGTGAAACCACTGCAATGCGGAACCCCAACTCCAGGCAATTTTCGTCACCTGCTGCCTGGTCCCTCTAACTGGCTGTGCCAGGGATTGAACTTGAGACCTTCTGCACTCCAAGCAGACACTCTGCCACTAACCCATGGACCCACCCCATCTTCCCAATGGAAACAAAGCCCAAGTGTAACCGCATTTGCTTGCATCCAGCCGTTGTTTAATTTGCTGCCCGACCCATTGCTGTGTTATGTCACATTCTCTGATCTAAGTTTAGACTAAAGTAAGGAGTAAGACCCTGTACTTTGTTCCATAAAATGCCTTGATGGTGCTTTCTACATAACTTTCACCATTAGAAATACAACTTAAAGCTATTAATTTCAGATGCTTTTAATTTCTATCAGTGAACACCCCAGAATTACATATACAAATTAATAATGGGGAGAAATGACAGAAAACCCAGTTTTCTTTTTTTAATGCATACCTTGATACAAACAATGAAAATCATTTCAATATATCCTCATTGATGTATTAGGCTGAGAATGGCATCAAAATGCAAATATGTAAATAAATGCTTTTTAAAGTTATGCATGTTAGAGGAGGAAAGGACCTCTAACATGCATAACTTGTTAGAGGTCCTTTCCTCTTCTAACATGCATAACTTTAAATTTAATTCCTTTATTTCAAAATGCCCAATCTAGGTCATAAAGGAGCAATATTTCCATTTGGTTATATAATTGTATCTTTATGAATGACATTCTAATAATCTTTCCCATCTTGTACTACAATAGATAAGATCAACAAAATGCATTAGCCAAAGTTAATAAGCTATTTGCCATCCATTATTATACAAATTATGGGCAGGGAGAAATCAATCTATGCAATGGAGTTTGCATAAGTCTGAAGTCTTGCTTCCCATTGACCAAGTGCCAAAACCATGCTGGGAAATAGCATTGAATTATTAAAGATGGAATGTTCTGTAAGATTATAATAAAGTCATCTAAATTTTAAGCAAAGTTCATTCAGAAAACTATGCTTTTCTGTGTTAATAAGACTGAGTTAAGCAAATTTGAGGGATAGTGCATTGGCTAAGAAATAAGGCAGACATGAACTTTTGCTGACAGGAGACTGCAAAGGTATGTAGCATTAGAGAATGCGAGAAAGCGGAGACTAAGAGCTGAGATCAAAGATTTGTACAAGTGTCATAAAATTCTAGGTAAAATAGAGAACTTCAACAAAAACTAAAGAGCCCATACATGCATTTTTATCATGAGCAGAAATATCTGAAGAGGCAGTACATATAACAAGAGTGAAATATGACTATGTTTACAAAAAGAAAAATATGATGGGAGGGAAGCTTAGGCAAACTTAAAGGCACAATGGCTGGGTCCACACAAAAAGCCATGGCAGTTTTTTTATTCTTGTTGGTCTGTCCTGTTGTCCAAACCCAGACACAGAATTTCAAACTGTTATGTTTGATTTCTGGTCTGCATGGTTTCCACACATCACCACAGCTTCCCAAGATGCTTGGACACAATTTTTCCATATTTCTGTTCCTGAGGAAAATATACTATAGAGTCCTGTGAAAAGAGCAGCAACAGAAAGGGCCACTCTAGCCATCTAATCTATACTATTCTCAGTTTCGTAGCAACACATGTCAACAATCACTTTGTTCCTACTGGTTGTCCACTGTGCCCATCACCCTGTTTACCTGCTGCAACAGGGAGAAAGCAGTAAATGCGCACACAGAGAAGGAGAGAATCACAGCAAAAATGTTTATTTGAATTTTTTAATGGCTGCTGGATTGGCTAGGAAGCATTAAAGAGATGGAGGTACAATTGGGAGGGGAAAGAGAGAGACCCCACCTTCATATGTCAGCAGACCAATCAGGAAAAGGCAGCTGAGGTTGATAGGGAACAATAAAGAAGGAGATTTTGCTCACCAGTGCTGCTGGGATGCATGATGAGAGCAGAAGGCTGGAGCAGGGGAGCAAGCAACCACAATTGCATGGAAATTATGTGAACATCTGGCCAACGGGCCAAGACAAAAAAGGTGAGCTGAAGAAACAGTGCAGGGTTCTGGGCCATACCATCCAAACCAGGTCTGTTGTAATTTCAAAAGGTTACCGGTGTGGACAGACATACAACAGCAAAAAACTGCAGACAACAATGCAATCAACTTTATGCAAGACTGGAGTGTTATAGGTTGATGCAAAAAACAATTTCTGAGCAGAGTAAAAAACAGTAATCTAAGTAGGCTGTAGAAAAGAATGCAACATAATACTAAAGAAAAAGCAAATAAGGCCAGATGCAAAATCTTAAAAAGCAATAAGCATGGGAACTAAAACGGGCAGCATTACCATTTTAAAGCATTGTGGGTTTTTTTTAAGAATGGGAACAATGCCAAGATTTAAAGAACTTTTTTTTCAAAATAAATTAATAAATAGTAATGCTTGGAACTGCTGATATACAGAGAGCTGTATCTCTTTTTAAAATCTGATGACTCTTATAAGCATTTGTATTCAGTATCTCTTCAGTATAATCCTGTTTACTTTTCTGCAGTTTCAATGCTCTGATTATTTGTTAAAGCTCTTCTACACTATATTTTAGCTTGTAAAGAATTTATATAGGATTGCATTGTGAGTTTTATACAGCTAATAATATTCTTCGTCTGTTCTGCTGGTTGCTTATTATGTATTTATTCGTATAATGCTTCAACAGGAAGGTGATATCGATCAAAATACTTTGGGTTCTCAGTGATTTTCATTTTTCATGAATAAGCCCTCTGACTATTCCCCACTTTGGGCATTCCTCTTGTCAGGTGGTTTCCAGTCTTGTTTATTTCATTTTAGCTTCATGACCCTCCTATGAGATTCCTGTCTCGAACTAAGTGATGGAGGCTCACATACTTTGGAGAATCCACAGCTTAAACACGGATTCAAATTCAGGATCTGAACCCAGTGATATTCCTGCCCCACGCCACAGAAGCCTCTGAGCATGTGAGGTGAAGGACATCCTATGGCCATGTTGTTGTTGCTACCTGTGACCCTATGAATGATGCCCTCCAAGATCCCCTGTCCAGCTTTTGGAAACTCAAAGCTGTGCCTTCCTTTATAGAACTGATCCATCTCATGGTTGTGCTTCCTTTTCTTCTGCTGCCTTCAGCTTTTCCTATCATACTTGCCCTCATCTTGTATGTCCACGGCATCTGGCACAAAGGGAGCAGTGCTGTCATATGGAGCACAGAATGTTAGGCCTACTCGTAGTCCACACCTCCAAGCTGGGTTCAGGTTGGAGCCAAACTCTACCAAAACTTTAGGAGCCTTTCACATATTGACCGATGTATACGTCAAGTCAAAGCTGGAGGGTGGGGGTTGTGGAAGGACTGCCTGTTTTCTGCTCCTGGAACAAAATATTCCAACCCTTAAGAGTTTGGACTGAAAAGAAATGTAGCAACAAAGGCATTGTCCTATTACAGCAGCAGAGCCCGCTCACAGGAACATCTTCATTTTGAAGTTTCTTGAGCGCTTTCCAAATTGATATGAACTGCAGCTTGTTTATGCTTAAAAAGATTTGACACTTTCCAACAGCCACTTAAACTTTGATATCCGTCAAAGGCCTCCCCCACCATTCCCAACCCAACCTCCCTCAAGACTCTTTCTGAAGCATCTGTTTCTACAATTTCTGGCAGTGACACTGCTAAGAAGTGGTGAGGCCTCAGATTGGTTTTCCATCACATTATGACTTGCCAAGTGCTTTGTCACAAAGCTAACAAACACTTTATGAATGTTCTTGTCTCTAACAAGCCATTTAATATATTGGGAACAAGAAGCAAAAAAAAAAAAAAAAAAGAAAGAAAGAAAAAGGAAGGAAGGAGTACAACTAGATTGATCTATGATGTTTGGATAGCAGTAACAGAGAGAGAAAACAATCTCACTGGCTGATCCATTTTCTCCACTAAAAGTATGCTTGGAGTCCAATTTCCAAAATCCAATTTAAGCTTTCAGAACTTGATTGGATGGATACATTCTGCAATTAAGTACATGAGAACACAGGAAGCTGCCTGATAAGGAATCAGACCGTTGGCACAGCTACCCCAGTACTGTTGACACTGGCTGGCAATGGCTTTTCAAGGTTCCAGGCAGGAGGTGTTCCAGCCCAGCCTGGTGATGCTGGGCATCTCTGCACATGTGCCCTGCTGCTGAGCTGTAGCTGCTGAAGGGCAGAGGTGGGATAAAGTGAGGAAGATAAAAAGAACTGTTCTGCAGTTGTAGTCCTAATTCTCCTCTCCATCCCTCTTCCTCCAGAGTGCTATTTTGATAATAAATATGGAGGCAAAAGCTACTATCTAACATCCCACTGTTACATATTGGTGTCAGCTGGATTGCACAAGCCACAAGAAGAATCACTGTACTAAACATGCTACTGCAGGAAATGTCTGCTTCTCCCCATTGGTAATTTTGGCCAGTACAGAGCTATGGATCCTATAGAAAGACTGCAGGGGTAACATCCTTGGTTGAATGAACAATGGTTTGTTGGAGTAGAATAAGTAACAAGCACTCCGCTCTCCACATCTATGCCCACCTGTAGGAGCAATTGTCCATGTAAGTTTTGAAAAAAGAGAACTGTGCTTTCAAAGCTCTACCCAAACTAGGATTTACAAACCAGGATCAAACCATTGTTTGCAATCCTGGTTTGTAGGGAACAAACAAACCAAAATTTCCTAGTTCAGATATCAAGGTGAACTGTGATTTAATAAACCATGACATCTTATTGTACAAGCTTATTGTACAAGGGTACAAGCTTATTGTCCACTTCCATCTCTTATTTTGTTCTAGACATTTTGATTCCATGCATTACATATCAAGGAACCCTATGAAGGAAGAAGAGAACCCAACTGTACTTCTTCACCTGTGCTGCAGCTATTCCTAGTGGGTTGGGGAAGTTCTTTACATTGGTTGTGTGTAAAAAAGGGGCAACCAAAGATCCCTGCCTACTTCAACCACCTGTCCGCTTGACCTGTTAACACAGAATGAAAGACAGGGGAAATCAAGAATGGGATTTCCTATTCCTGGCATCTCCCAATATCCCAAGTATCAGAAACCGCATGCCTGTATTGTCAGGACACATCTGCCTGAGGGAAGAAGGAATCCTACTGTACATAGCACAGTGAGGTACCATAGTGCAGACTCCTCATTCACATGCCTTTGGGTCTTCAAGTCATACCTGAAATCCAGAGTGAAGCATGACACTATTGCACTGTACCATGAGCTCATGAGATGTTTGCACAGACCACCAAACCAGATGCAGGCCATTTTTATTGCAGGTGCCATGGCAGGCAGAGAGGGAAAATGTACAAGCAGTGGTACAAGCTCCATAACATTCTTAACACTCTCGTCTCTACATTTTCCCATATTTTTCTGTGCCTTGGGTCCAGGTAGGATGATATCTATATATATACTAGCAGCACTGTAATATATAGCCTCCATTCTATTCTAACAAAAAGGGCAATTAAATATAAGGAATTTTTAATTCTATGTGTTATTACGGTGGGGTAGGAAAATCAAAAGCTAATTATTCTTTGCCACCTGTTCCCTGAACATACCAGCAATTTCCTAAAGACATTGAAGGCGCACACAATTCTGCAGTGCAGCTTTGAACTTCTGTACAATGCCACTGGCTATTTTCTTAAAACACCCAGATCAGAACAACTTTGTAATTGTAGAAACTCAACAAAAGCTTTTGCATGGAGGGTGGTGGGGGAGATTTAGAAGTAGCTTGCATAGGTATGTTAAATACGTTACAGAAATTAGCTTATATGCCAAAGATTTGCCAACCAAAGCTTCATTTCTCCTTCCTTAAAAACATATCTTTGATTTCAAATTTCAGCCTAATGCAGCTATGGGAAACTTGTGGCACTCAAGATATTCTTGGACTGAGCTCTCATTGGTCCCATCCAGCACGGTGAATGGGGATGGAACTGAGAGTCCAGCAATGACAACTGCAGGACCACATTCCTCACCCCACCCCAGTCTAACTCGTTCCCTGTCTTGCTAAAAAAGCAAAAAAATATATTTGAATAAACAATGGCTTAGCTCTGCACGCAGACCAGGCCTCTGATTTCTTTCCCTCAGCAAGTAAAGAGACTTCTGCCCAGGCAAGCCTTTGCCATGTAAGTTGGTCATCTGCTGCTGAAGGGTGTTTTGGTGCTGCCACTTTTCTGCTAGTCCTGTATTTTCAATGAATATGGTTTTAATTTAGACTTGGTTATTAATCTGTATCTGTTAGCTTTCTTGAGCACTCTTCAGAAAAGCAGAATATACATTCAATGAATAAATAAAAAGTTTATTCATTTTGTAGTAATTTTTGCTCAGGGAAGCCTTTGCATGACTTGAATTCTCATCTTAAAATGTGATTCCGGCTGATCCAAGCACAGGTTACTTTTCTTTCTATGTAAGGAACCCAAAGCTGCTCCCAGGCATAAAGAAAAGTTAGCAAGAACGGGGTACTATGCAATTGCAACTGCCTATTCCCACACTTAAGGTTGGGGGGCGGGGGAAGCCGTAATCACAAAAATTACTTCCAGGCTTATCCAGGCTCAAGCCCATTCAGGCTGGTGGCCCACCATGTGGAGGTGGGCGCAACCAGAGCCATGGAAAGTCCCAAATGGCTTG
Source organism: Varanus komodoensis (assembly GCF_004798865.1). Taxonomy (NCBI): domain Eukaryota; kingdom Metazoa; phylum Chordata; class Lepidosauria; order Squamata; family Varanidae; genus Varanus; species Varanus komodoensis. The sequence continues at coordinate 760,697 of NW_025335268.1, read as the reverse complement.
CCTGTGTGAACATATATGTGATCCAGCCCTGAGGACTTGACCCAGCTTTCTCACTCTGACCCAAAATGGACCTGGTGCTGCTCCCTCAAAACATGGGAGCGTTGGCAGTGGGGGGTGTTAAGTAAATGGCACCTGCAGGGCCTCCCAATCCATAAGAGCTATGCCCTTGCCACCCCCACCCCCCGCCCCAATACGGATGAGGACCAAAGGAAAGACAAAGAAACCTCCCATGCTGTAGTTACTATCTAGGTCAAGGATGCTATTTACTTTTAAAAGAACTGCCTCATAATTACTAAGTTTAGAAAGTAACCTGCGCATACCTAGCATGGCAGGAAACATGTGCTCTGTAGATTTACTGAAAAATCACCGTCTGAAACAGAGAGCTCTGCCCACACGCCCTTCTTTAGAGAAGTCGAAAGACAAAGGACCTTGCCTTCCCTGGCTCTACCCTTCAGTGGTTGGTGGGGTTCGAAAAACGTCCACACAGCGCAACTGCATGGCAAAGGACACCTGAGAGACGGCGATTCAAAGTGAAGCATGCCTTTATGTGCTCTGTCACGGGGTTCTAAACAGCTCCGAAATCTCTGGCTCAGAAGACCATGCTCTGGCACAATCTTCCTTAGTCTGAGGCTGTCCAGACGGGGTGGGCTGCAGCCCGCTCTCCTCTGGACACGGCTGGGGAAGGCTGCTCCGACGCTGCAATGTCACGGCCTGAAACCCCGCCGTGTTCCTCCCAGCCACCCCATTCCTGCGATGTATCAGAATCCAGAGACCAACCTTCTGCATGGTGCAGCACAAGGAATACCGACTCTTCTGAGATGATGTACTTGTGCAGAGCCACCATGTTGGGCACGCAGCGGGGGATGATGGTCTTTCTCTTCCTGCAGTACTCGCTACTCTTCCTGAGACCCTGACAGAGAACAAAAAGGTCAGTTGTACCCTCAGTTGCCTTTGGAGCATGCTGTGCTCTGTGCTTATCAACCAAACTAATCTATCCGAGTTACTCCAGGCTTCAGAGAAACCACTCATCTGCTGCTCTATGCCCCTCGGTCCCCCGAGGCCCTGCTGATGGCATCTGGCGCATATCCAGAGAACAGAAGATGGCACAAAGCTGCCATTAAAATCAATTACATGGGTCAATGTTTTCATTAGAATCCTCACAAACCAAGTCATCAGGATGACATGCGGTTATTTTCCTGTGACCTTTTTTATGTTTAAAGAAATCTCATTTTCAGGGTGCTGTGCTTTAAGTTTTAAAGTACATCGCAGATTGTTAACTCCAGCCACATTCTGCAGGGCTGGGCAAGACATTTCTGTTGGACTGAGGGGAAGATGGAGTGGTGACACCCTTTGTTCCCCAAAGAGGTTATGATTTCCAAAGTGGTGCACACACAGTCAGGCTCGCTCTCTCTCTCTCTCTCTCTCTCACACACACACACAGAATTATGAGGAAAGCACTGATGCTGGTAACATGCAAATAAAATGTGTTTCCATGCAGTAAGGTCATAACCAGACCTTACAAAAGACAAGCCGAAAACAAGCCTGTGTCCTTCTCCTTCCTGACAATGCCCAACAAAACGAACATGCCCAAGATGACATTGCTATGCTACAAGTGTTCCTGGCCACGCTCCACTTCATTTGTTGACCTCGCACTGCATATTTTGCTTTATTGAACGTTATCAGGAGAGAAAGAGCTGTCAGGCTGCCGGGGGGGGGGGGGGGGGCAAGGGCTTCCCATTCTTGGCAGCTGCCACACATCTCTTAGAACATTTTACTTATCGCAGTACTAGGCTCCACAGGAAAAGACACCACCCTCATCCCACCTGTTGGCTGGTAGACTAAAGTCTTTTTACCAGAGAGCAACTGGCAGTTAAAATACCATTTTCATCCAAAGGGACAAGGGGGACCAAGACCCCTTACCTTTTGCGACACCCTGCCTTGTCTCCTGGTTTTAGAGGGGTATGGGGGAGACATGATAATGAAGAGTCAGGGGCTGGTGCTTGTCAAGTTAAGGAAGCCCTCCACCATCACATTTCCCCATGTAATTCTAGCTCTGGAACAACAAGTATATTTGGTCCAGAATCATGAGCCTGCACAAGAGGTACAGAAAGATCGAAAGCACTGGAGGGCCATGGGAATGAGCACATGGCCCTCACCTTTCTACTCCTGGCTTTACCCCACGTTGACCAGAAAAGCCTGAGGAGAGATTATATGTCTATTTGGCCTAACCTCATTACAGTTCTCTGCAAGATGGGGAGCCTTGTGCAGTCAGAGATCTGAAATTGCATTCAGCCAAACATCTCTTCAGACCTTTCCAGCCAACACAGCAAGGCTGGGGGGGGGGGATGCACACATCTCCATGCCCACCCATACATTCAGTTTTATAAGGTCTGCACGATGCTACAGGATGGGCCCGTTCTCATCAGAATGAAAGGCAGATTTTCCCATTCTCCTTGGTTCCATCCTTTGCCACTCTGGTAATGCTTCATTCATGAAATCACCCTGCAAGGGTGGATTCATGAGCAGCGTCTGAGGTGAGCTAGGAGCTGGCAACTGCAAAGCATGGGACAAAGCCAGCATCCATGACCAAAGAGCAAGTCAGAAGTGAAAGACACATGAAGAAGCAGGCTCAAGAAGCAAGACAGAAATAAGGCCCAAAGAACAATCATGGATGCAGGAACATCTTGCAGCTCAGGAAGATCAGTTTGCTCCAGAACCTGGCATTCCTTCACCAAGAAACTACTGCCTATGTTTCAGTGACTCACTAGACTAGGATGCCCTCTGCTGATCTCAGCTGCATCTGACAATGGGCCAATTACTCCACAGAGTTACTCCACACAGCAATGCCACACAGCATTGCCACCAGTCTCCGAGGGACCTCGCGTAATTGCTTCTCCCCACTGGGGCAGGGATTACCAAGGGAGGACAGCCATATAATTGCTTCTGTCCTGTTGTTTCCTTTGCACAGCCATTACCAGAATGACATGGGATTTGCCACATGGAAGCAACAACGATGCTCCTTCAGCAAGGTAGGAAAGGTTGCCGGGTCTTACTCTATTTCTTCAAAACTGTAACATGACCAGGAGCAGCAACACACCTATCTTCTACCAGTTCTGGGAACCAGCGAAGAAACTTTTACTTTACAGGCGTTTTCCTGATGGGAATAGTTCAGCAAGAAAGATCTCAAATACGCCACACAGTATCAACAGAGATGCCCATTCGTCATTTGACCTACCGTTGGCGCAGCATAAGAAACTCTTGACCAACCACGCTTGCTAACACTGAATCTTAGCAATGTCACCACTTAAACTTTCCACCAACTCTGTAGACTGAACTCTGCGGACTGTGGGAGGATGGATGGTGGAGGATATTATTATATTATATTATATTATATTATTGGAAAAAATAACAACTTACCTTCAATATAAATGTCTGCTGTGTTCGAGTATCCATTACAAGTAAAACCTGAAAGAAACAATTAAACACCATGCATTTAATCTTTCTGAACATGTGCCTGATCAACCATTATGACTTCTTCCCTAGAGGTGCAAGCTCCTGGTAAAAGAGATCCCATGACAGTGGTAATATAAGCAGTAATGGATTGCTTGTTTACAAAGATACTTGGACTATAGTGTTTCGTTAATCAATGCCTTAGGCTTAGACTGATCTATTCAAAAGAGGTCCCATGGATAGATGTGCAAGTCTTTAAAAAATAAAAATGTTTTTTTACTGCGGCCTTGCCCAACACAGAACCACCCCCCACCCCCACCCCAAATGAGCTGGACTAAAACTGCAGCCAACAGTCCAACACACCTGAAGGATGCCGGATGGGAGCAGGCTGCAGTGACAGACAGGATGAATAGCAGACCCCTCTTCAGGAAGGCGTTTTCCGCTGCTTTTCTGCACAGAAGGGGATGCCTTGTCTAAGTTGGTGCCTCTCTCCCTTTTTAGGTGAGGCACAAGACATGTTTTCCTCAGAACTGTTTGATTCATATTGAAGATATTGTTCAATTTGTACCATAGATTCAATAGATTAACTCACTGACAAATTGTGCAGAATTACCCAGCGAAAGGGGATTTTGTTTTAACTGTACAATAGACCTTAAAAAGCCAAAGTATGCACATACCCTTAGGGTTCTGGTTTCTCCACGGCTCTGATGTGCAGACTGAATATGAAACATGGCGTGGCAACAACCACGGCCTTCTGGTACCCTTCCCCACCTCATAGACAACTCCTGAACACCAGTGGTGAGAAGGTGATGTAGCAACTCAGACAGTGATGTAGTCACCAACTCAGACAGCTATATAGGGGAGTTAGATACCCTCATGGAGGAAAAAGCTATGAATGGCTAACAGCTGCAATGGATATATATTAGCTCTAGTATTACAGGCAGTATGTTGATGGAAACATAAGCAGGAAGCAACTAAGTCAGAGAGTATGGGCTTGTTTCTTTTTAGTGTGTAATAAAGAGCCAGTTTTCCATAGCAGAAGAACAATATAACCCACACAGACCAAAACAATCATAAAAGAAATCTTATCTGTTGTGTGAACCAGACCGTTCTTGAGGCTTTCAGTAGAGTGAGACCAGTTCAAATTCATGGAAACGGAGCACTCTTGGCATGTTGCATGATGGGAAGTGCAGGGCCATTACTGGCCATTCTGCCCTCCATGTATCAGAAGGGATGTTCTAAAGCAGGATGGCTGCTCTACATATGAAGTCTTGCCACATGATTTATAACCTTACTGAATCAAGACTCTAGATGGTAGAAGATGTCTTCCCATTTCAGGCTTGGAAGGGGGTTTGCTGAGTAACAGGGATGAAAATGAAGGGGTGGGTCCTGCACTTTGGAAGCAGTTCAACATAAGCTTAACCCAGTTCTAATATCTTGGCTTAACTCACCGCAGAACAGTTATGAGTGGCTAAATGTGATGTGGCAGACAAACCTAATCATAGTTCAGATTTCCTGAATATCCATAACAAGCTCAGCTCAAGGAAACTCCCCCAGAACATAGGAATTGCTTGTTTAATGCTAATGATCTCCAAGCATAAAAACTTAGAAGTAATTGGAACATTCAGAAACTTATCTGATCACCAACCAAGATAATTTTTCCAAAGTTATTGTGCTTATGGGCATAGAACTCATTTGGAGCACCATCCATAGACATGTGTGGAAATTTAGAGAATATACTGAGAAAGACACAACCATTAGTTGCAAGACCAGGGAAATAAATCTAAGCATGTTTTCAAAAGTGTTGATTTTATGCTACTAGATCTGTAAGTTTGCAATCAAGATTTTGCAAATCAAAGCTCTTTAAAAACAGACTAAGAACTGATGGGATGAATCATGGCAAGAAAATTGAGTTGTGGTCCCTCTGCTTAGTCACAAGGCATTGGGGTGTGGGGGAAGACATGCCAAATTAAAATAGATAAAAACAGTTAAAAAGTGATGCATCAGTTTTCCCAGGGACTTTATCTCCTCGACCAAGTTTGTTTGTAGCGAGCTAACATTCACATTGAGGCAATAAATACAAGAACATATGTGATTTTTTTTTAAATGTGCCCTTTGACTGTCAATTTCTCCCAAACAGGTGTTGGTTAAATGATTATAAATTGGCCCCTGGATACACCTCTTCAACTGAGCCGTACAGGACTGGAGATAATATAATTAGAGTAAAAACATCAGGCCGGTGAATGCTTTCCATCTGCTTGGCAATAATGTTTAGTTAACAATAGTCTTTAAAAAGAAGCACCTTCAACTTCCCTTCTTAAAGTTATTTATAGGGCCATTCTTAACACCCCAGCACTCTTGCTAACAAGAGCTTTAGCCACTTGGAAATTATTAGCCATACGGCTAATTCCAAAAAAGAAATGTCTGCACACAACATCTGCAGCTCTCCAAATTTACATGAAGCAACCTCATTTTAGAGTCATTTCTTAATGAATAGGCCTACAACTCTGGATTAATATTATCATTGCATACACAAATATCATAAGAAGCCAAGCATTTTTTAAAATAAAAAATACCAACTCTAGGCTAATCAGTACTGAAGCCATCAGCATAAAGGACAGAATAATAGCTTCTTTAACCCTCAAAAGTGCTGGATCATTTGTAGGCTAGAACACACCAATTTAACAACACTGCTCATGGCTTTGCTCACCTTTCTAAAGACAAAAATCTAATTTGGACTAATTTGATATGATCGTCTTCCCAATCAAAAGCACCCAACACAGACTTTCATTTCAGGATAAAACAACTGCTGTAACCAAGCCGTCATGAAATAATTACCTTTGATAACATATCATTATTGGGACGAATACAATTAAAAGAAAGCTCCTGTTAATTCCTCATATTTGCTCATCTGCGCCCAGCTAGTGTATGGCTAGAGCTTACTCTTCTGATTGTCTAAGCGATAGTAGGCAATAAGTTGACCACGAGCCACGTACAAACTTTGGGACCGTTTTTTGCAGCTTCCCCTCAATCACTGTGAGCGACCTTGAGTGCACCCCATTCTTCATATTCTTGTCGACTGTGGAGATACCATTTTTGCTGGACTTTGCCAACTTATGGCTGGAAACCATTTCTATGTAGTACGTCAGTGCCGTAGTTATGACATAGGGAATGCCCTTGCCTAAAGATGGGTGAGAAACTGCTTTCAATTCATTTTTATAAGAACTTACCAGCATTTGCATAGTTCTCCAAATTTAGTTTGAAAAAGGATGTGCCATTGTGCAAACTGAATGTGGGGAAAACTGAAATTGAATGATTTGCCCATTCAGGGCCAGGGCTTTGAGTGCTTAACTTTTAAGGGCCAGCATTTCCAATCCTGCGATAGAGTATTAGAGTAGAAAAGGAGTTGCTACTTCTTTTTTATGACAGAATTCTTATCCTTAACAACTATATGAAAGGCAGGTACATTTTTCCCTTCACTGGAATAGCTGCACCTATTGAATTTGGCCTAGTCAGATGGGTGAGAATTTGGTTTCAGTTTGCTTTTAATAAAAATTGGCCAAAATTTTCAAATATCAGATTCAAGATGGAAAGAACTTGCTGTCTAAACGTTCAAATGTAAGAGAAAGCAAAGCAGACAGATTTATCCATTCGTACCCTGGACACAGAAAACAAGTGAAAGAAGTCCCTGCAGAAGAACCAGAGGCATGTCCCTGAGCTGAGGGCATTGTCACTCTTCTCTTATTTCGTTGCAGTTAGTCTTCACACATAAGCGTATGCTTCTTGTCTGGGCCTCCCTTTGCACTGATTTTATGCAAGTCATTTATTCTCTGTTACAGAAACAGGCAGACTTGCATAGCCATTGGCCAGCAACAGTGGGGAAGCAGCCTTTCTTGACCACTAGCCATGCTAGCTGGGGCTGCTGGTGATAGTTATAGTCTAAAACATCTCAAGGATATCACATGGGGAAGGCCACAGCTCAGCGTAACCTATATTATACATGACAAATCCATAATTACACTCTCATGGATTATTCAGATTATTTTATGCAGTGCCCCTCTGATCTAAGTTACTCAAGTTTTATCCTGCCCTTTCTCCAAGAAACTCAAGTCAGTAGACTTCATCATCTCTTTATCCTTGCAACCATTATGAGAGAGAGATTAAGCTGAAAGATAGCAATTGGTCTAAAGTGAGCTGAATGAGAACTGAAGCCAGGACTAAGTCCAGCACTGCAATTAACACTTGTCCTCCCATCATCTGCAAGGATTAGTTTCCTCTCACTACACAACTTACTCCCAGCCATCCTTGAAGACAAGCTTTTCTTGAATTGGGAACCTCATCAAGCTGCGGCTGTTGCTGCCACTGCCACCACAGATACACTCAAGGCAGTTTGGTATGGCACAAACAAAGCACGGCATCCAAAGACAAACCTGATGGGACATTCAGCTTCCAGAATTCTAAAGCAGCACAACAACCTCATGCTCTGGTCAGCTGCTAGGTTTCCTCGAAATAAGCGAGAGGGGAGGGGCATCCCTAAGCACCCATCCTGTGAGGAAGCCTGCGGGCAAGTTCTATTCTCACAGAGGCCAGCTCCTGAACTCAGATGTCCCCAGGTTGGCAAATAAGGGGCCATTTGCATTCCTCAAATGACTGGATTAGGCTCTGGGAGCTCTGACTACCCTAGTTTATTTTCAAATGATGTGTCAGCCTTAAACAGTAGCTTCCACCAATTTTCTTTTCTTTTTTCATTCCCCCTCCTCCTCATCATCCTCAGCAAGCAACTGGATTCTTTAGAATATGAAGATCGTGCTAAAGAAATACAACTGGAAAAACCAAGTCAGGACCTTCAAAGAAGTCTTTGTGCTTTGACAGTAGTTTCAGTCTCCTAGTATAAATGCTCCTGAGAATTAGGATTAATTATTATGAATGGAACAGCATGGGAGCATTTAGAATAAGTAAGACGGGAGGAACATGTTATTTTTGAAGGAGGATCGAGCAGTAAAAATATTAATAAATCCTATATTTTTTAATCTCCAATGCTCCAAATTTGATATTGATTCTAATGTTACTATTCAAAAAGATAAATGCTGAATAGAATTCATGTGGATGTGAACATCAAAACACATTCTTGCATGGAATTCAGTGATGTTTACTCTAGAGTAAGCATTACATTGGATGGTAGCCTTGCTTCCATATAAAGGAGTTTAGACACAAGATCATGGTGGATGTCCAAATTATTCCTGTCCATCACACTCCCAGAAGGGAGTGAATGAGATCCAGCAGTAGATTTTACAAAAAGCAAGGATTATAAATATAAATAAGAGCATTTAAAAAAAAGAAAAAAGACAGAAAACTGGAGAAAGAAAAAAGAAGATGGGGAGGGGTGAAGCTGGTAAATAACTACTGTTTAGCCTAAAGAAAAGAGTTGATTTTAGAAACCTTTAAACACACAGAAATTAGCAACTGTTTCAGTATGCTAATTTTTTTAATTAAACGATACTTCTGCAGCAAGAGCTCTTTCATATGCACTGCTGACTCTTCATCAAAAGCAAAGTTTCCAACTTAACACCAGCGTAGCTGGTGGCAGCCTGAAGGGTTACCATCTGCTGCCACCCCAAGTCACGGTGGCCACCTTCAGAACATACGCATCAAAGCGCCAAGATGAGAGACGGAAGGAATGCTGCAGAAGTCGGCAGAAGGGGAGTCACAGGCCCAGAGGCGGGCACCAGGCAAACCACCAGAAACAGGGAATATGGAGAGCCATTAGTCACCTTCTTCAGCTCCCTGCCAAGGTCGCAGGAGACACAACCGGAGGAACCAAGAGCCAGGAATAAAATGCATCCGTCTCCAACGGCTGTTAAAGTAAACAGAGTCATCCCACCACCTCGGACAATTGCTCCAGCCCTCTGTGTATTCTCACAATGCAAGTTTTGATTCTGACCTCCTCACCCACTTGAAATGAGACATGGCTGTCGCTGGTTTTAAAGAAGCCGGTCCTCCTTTTTGCTGGCAGCTACAGACGTTGTCTGACTAGGGAGAACAGCCTTCTGCTGAAGCAAACAAAGAACAACTATTTTGAGGGAGCAAGAGCGCGTACTACAGGGGCTTAAGATGGGTTTGTGGTGGGGCTGCCCATGCCCCCCTTTATGTGCTCATTTAAAGCACTTTTAAGCAGCTGCTTAGTCAAAAAGGCTTATATACATGACTGTCCCTGGCCATTTTAGTATTTTTAATAGAGATGGTCTTGTCCCCCACACCAAGAATGTAGGCTGAGGAAATGGTAAAGTGGGCCCCTGAAATGGCATCACATACACGTGAATAAGAATTTCCACTCCACAGAGTTTTATTTATTATATTTACATCCTGCTTTATTTCTTTCCAAGGAATTCAAGGCAGCTTACATAATTCTCCTCTTCCTCCTCCTCCTATTTTTATCCTCACAATAACCCTGTAAGGTAGGTTGGGCTGAGAGTCTGTGACTGCCTCCATGGCCCTCCAGGCATCTTTTCTGGCAGCTTTTAATTTGACTGGTGTGTTGGGGTAGGTGTGTTTAACCCATTCTCCCTGTGCCATTTCCCTAGTCCTAGTGCCCCACATTCCATAAAGTGCTGCTATGGAGGAAGAATACAGTAATTTGTTTTCCCAGTGGAACCTCAAAAGCTGTCAATCTTTGCAGAGCGCTAAGGATCTTCAACAAAGACCTGACACTACATTTACCCAATTATGCTTCCTAAGATTTTCCGGGCAAAGCCAGGGCAAATGTTCATTTGTAGTTAGAGCTACTCTACAACAGCCTTTCCCAGTCTGGGACCCCCAAACATATAAGACTGCTAATTCCCAGATCACATGTCTACACCAGGAATGCCCAGTTTATCCTTGGGAACATATTCTAATAATAATAATTCACTGGACATACATTTTGTCACACAAACTGGACTTCTTGTGGTCATACCTGTCTAAATATTCCATCATAAATCAAAGACAGATTTAATATAAAACAAAGACTGCTTCTCTTTCTCGCTTACTATTTCAAAATCACTCCCTCTCTTTAACGACCCGTAGATTAATACATACTAGGGCCACAAGGAGCAACATAAAATTTGTTCCTCCTGGGGCAACAACTTGGCCATTACTAACTTAGACCACCTGCTTGATAACGGCAAACATCCTCACAAGCTGGCTGTACTTTCTTCCATTCTCTCTCCCTCCCTCACTCTCTACTTTCCAACTGAGGATAAAAGAGCGAACACACAAGCCTGGCAAGGCCTTCTGTGTTTGCAGATCTTGTGTTCTTTTTCTTTATTTGCAAGGCTGGCCTAGCAGGCAGTGACTGTTGCCTTCAAGCCACTGACTGCCAGCATCTCATCGCCGGAGCAGCTGAAGTAGCCTTGCTCTGTCCCGGTACTTCATAAATATTTCTGGGTTGCATTCCAGCAATGGATGAATCCCATACATGGCCGCACCCCAAGACTTACAGCTATCTGCACCATCCTTCCTGGTGAAGGATTAGGAGGTTAAGTAGTTCCTGGACCATCCCATCGTCTTACAGATTTACACAGTATACACAGCTGAAAGCTATCGTCGGCTGGTCAAATTGCTTTTGCAGCCAAGGCTATTTAATAAATATGCAAAGAAAGAAACACCAGACCAGATCAGATCCTTATAAGTAGATGTAAGCAGATGAAAGGAAAAGACATTGACTTACAAGCCTGACCTAGTGCTACTGAAGGAAATGGAACTAAATTGACTCAGATCTGAAGTAGCAAGACTACTGAAAGGGTTCCGTGTGTTGCAAGTTTAATGCATCAGAATCACAATATAAAAAGATGTTCTTAGTTACCCTGGAAAGCCCCTGTTTATTGTATGACAGCACTCAGCTGCCATTTTTATTTAAATTGTGGCATACTGTTGTTAGACTATGATTTCATGGTACTTATTTATATTGGTATTATTGTGCCAATTATGGTTTATATTTTTTGTTTAATTATAGAGGTCTGTATCTGTGTGTGCAAGTCACTGCTAAACTTTTTGAAGGTTTAAGAGAAGTATAAATTTAACAATAATTATAGTGATTTTAAAACTTATATCCTGATTTCTTCTGAAAGAACTGAGGTATACCTCCAGAGCCTCAGATATACCCCATGCTAGTGAGGCAACTCCAGATATGCCTAACTGATAAGAGGAGCCGGCCCACTCCTTCCCATCACATCACCAGCAAAGTCCTGGTCTGACAGGGGGACATCAGTGATTCCAGCCACCAAACCAATACCACAGGCCAACCCTTTCAGAGCCCCTGCTGTGCAACAACCAGCTCCAATATCTGAAGATTTCAGAATCTGTCACTTTTCTTCAATATTTCTGAAAGAGACTGGGTGGGGGTATTACCAACACCTAAAGGGTATGTGAGTGTGTCGATATGTAGGGGTTTTGCTTTGAATGAGACATGGTGTATAAATTTAACAAATGTCATATATTCTGCAGGTCAGGCCTGCTCAACAGAAGAGTCACATAATGGTAAATGTCATGTCTGACAGTCTCAAGCAGGCATCCACAGGCGGCAGCGGCAGATGGAGATCAGCAAGCAGGTGCCTGCAGGGGGCACCCACAGCAACAAGCCACAAAATAGATTTGAAGAGCCTCATTCGGCTCCCAAGCCTCAGTTTGGCCACCCCTGCTATATAGATTATAACTACACAAGCTCACCCAGCAGGTTTTATCTAGTATTAGCCTTACTTGCAGCTTGGCTACCTATGCAAATACTTGTAGTGTACCTGGTATGTTTACATATGTCTATATGTACTTTCTTTTACCAGGTCTAAGAAATGCTATTGCAAGAACTGTTATAATCTTGTAAGGCAGACTAACATGGTTACCCTGAGAGAGTCGCTTGTCTAATGCTGCCCCTACAAGAGACCTTGAAGATATTGAAATATGAACCAGGGATTTCCAGCATATGCTCGGGTAATTTACAGCTCTCTACAGAGTATTTAGAACAGGGCTCAGCAAAGTCAGTGGATCCAGGGGCCATTTTCATTCCATTTATTTTTATCCCTTGACTGCCTCCCCAGTAGATTGAACCCCCCATGGGTGACAAAAACAAGCAGAAGGTTAAAAAATAACAGTGCAAGACAAATACTGTCCCAAGTAACAGAATGTCCAAGGGGTAAAAATTACCTCGCTTGCAAGATGATTTTGGCCCTTTTGGAACTCAATAACAGAGGGGCACCCAAGCTTTTTGAACCCATGGGCGCTTTTGGGAATCTGAGAAATTACTGTGTACAGCACCACAAAATGCCTACTCAGTGGACTGTCACTTTGGCATCTACCTGTCCTGTTTGGCAATGTCCGGTAGCCCTTTGTTTTGAGGAGGAGGTTATTACAAAGGTAAATTTTGTAAAGGAACAGTCTTTAATATCCACTGACATAAATGCTCCATTAAATCATTTACCTGCTTCATGGATTTTTTTTTAAATGAAAGGGAAAATTGATTACCTGTGACCTTTGATGGCTAAAAGACTCATATGACAAATTTTTATTTATTTATTTATTTGGGAAACTTGTAAGCCGCCCCATTCTCATAAGCCTCGGGGTGGCTTCCAACAAATAAATAACAATACATAAATATAAAAATTGGACACATCCAGGCAATAAATAAAACCAATAAATAAATTAACAATTAATTAAAATAACATTTAAATAAAAAGGTCTTGGCCTGGCGCCGAAAAACAAATAACGACAGTGCCAGGCGGACCTCTCTGGGAAGCGCATTCCATAAATGGGGCGCTACTGCAGAGAAGGCCCTCCTCCGGGTACTTACCCTCCTAATAACTTTCATGGAGGGTTCCGAAGAAGGGCCTCTGCCGTCGATCTTAAAGGGCGGAAGGGCAAGTATGGACGCAGGTGCTCCTTTAGACACCCAGGTCCCAAACCATTTAGGGCTTTATAGGTAATCACCAGCACCTTGAACTGGGCCCAGACTTCAATGAGGAGCCAGTGAAGCTGACGAAGGACTGGGGTTATATGAGAACAACACCCAGTCCCCGTCAGCAACCTGGCAGCTCTGTTTTGCACCATCTGAAGTATCCGGACCATCTTCAAGGGCAGCCCCATGTAGAACACATTATAGAAATCTAATTCAAATTTGGAAGAATAAACTCATACAATGCAATAGAACAAAGACAAGACAGGGCTGTCAATACACAACTGAGTGACATATAGATGCCATCTTCTAATGGATACTTATTTGAATATTTGGTTTGCATTTGTTCAAGCTTATATATAATTGGTAGAAAGCTACATGCATTTCATAAAAATCCATCTACTTATTTTAAAACATGGATGACATTTTAACAAATTAAAACAAATCTGGGGTGCCTATGGGCATCATGTTGGGGGTGTCACTGGAGTGGATCCCTGTCATAGCAACTAAACTGTCCCCAGAGGTTTGGGTGCTCTATAGCAGTGGTTTCCAATCAAGTGTCCACGGACCAGCACCATCCATGGGAGATTCCCTGCCAGTCTGTGGCGGGACCACATCCCACTTGCCACAGACCAGCACACAGTGGCTGGCTGTGCTCCACCACCTCTTCCCCCGTTGGCATCATGTTCGCGGGGGTGGTGGCGGGGGAGTGCCAGTACCACTGGGGGGACTTGGGAAGGGAGATACAGCTCGGTGGGAGCCAACTGGGAGCCACACCATGCCGATTTCTGTATTTTGTTCTTTTGTTTTGGCATTTTTTGTTGCTCAGTTTTTGCTTGGTTTGGAGAATTTTCATTTTTTGTTACTGTGTTTGGAAACTAACACACAGAATACTGTATTATGTGTACGCTACTTTTTATTTCTGCCTCAGTGATCCTTAAGGTGGTTTTCCTGTTTTCGCTGGTTTCCAGCTGTGGAAAGCTGAAAACCACTGCTCTGGTGGAGCTCAAGATGCCACTTTGTCTGCAGTTTTTTAAGAGAAAGGTTTTGGGGGCTCAGTATTAAACAGCCACTTTAAATAGCAGCTTCTTTTTTGTCTCTGAATTCAGCTTACAGGAGCCACATCTGGGTTATTATTGTTTGCTCACAACAAAAAGGAACACATCCAGGGATCTAGATGCATCTTGTCCAAGCTGATGGGAAAAGCACAACTGTCTTCCCAGTTCTTTCCCCTACACTTTTAACTGGAACAGGAGCAGGAGAAGAACAGAGGGGAAGCACGTGTTTCAAGTCCTACACCAACATCATGAAACATGTACATTTCTTTTCCAAATTACCTTGCCTTCCCACCAAGGTTTGAGAGACTTTGCAGTCTTTCTTCAAGCTCAGCATCAGCTTGTCTACACTTGTGAGGAGTAAATTTGCCTCCTGTCACTAGAAAACTTTATTTGTGCATTTAATGGGGAAAGCTATGTCCTGCCATGCTGCTTCTACACAGAAACATTCAAGCCATTAACAGCTTAAAGCAAAGACAAATTCAAACAAACGAAAAAAACCCCCCAAAACAATAGGCATACTAAAAAAAGAAAAAAGAAACAGAAAAAGAAAGAATTCAAAACATTAAAAAAGAGAGCCAGACCCAGCAGTTCAGATATCACACAGGTATCAAGGGACATAAAAACTTCAGCTCCTGAACAAGTCTCTTGCTGGCCAAATACGGTGTCAGGAGCCAGGCAAAACCAAGGCAAGTTGGGCCTCCCTAGGTACAGCCACTGAAAATTCTCTCCTTGTCCCGGACAGATTTGAATGTACATCAGGAAATAGGCTTAGAATACTGAAAGCTGCATACATGCAAGGCTGGACCCAGAGCCATGCCTGCCAAAGGGGAGCTAGAGGAAGCTAACCACTGAAAAGCTTCTTGAATATGAATGGGCTATGGCACGTGCTGATGGGAAAAGCGGAGGATTCCCCAAATTAAGCAGAGCTTCCTTCAGCTAGGAAATCAGCTTCTGCCAGTCCCCTTCAACACAGTTCCTCTGGATCCAACCCACCATCTCACTCGAGGCCTCCTTTGATTTACAGGCTTCCACAGACATTCTTCCAAATGATTCCCATGACAGCTCCGAGATGAAAAGGGTTGCACAAAGCAGACATTAGTCTGAATCTAGCGGGCTGTCCGAAAAGAGCTCCAACCTCAAGTTTTGCCATATGCATGCCATCGGTATTAAACGTTTCTACAGAACGAAATGCTACATCAGAGGAATGGCTTCTGAACCTTGTTCCAGGTGGTCACCTCCCCTCTGGCTGGCCAACGAAAGAAGCTCAATCCATTGAGTCGGAGACAGAGGGAGGTGGCCCAACACCATGTTGGCTGTTCTATCACGGCACAGTTTCATCCCTCAAGAATGGAACATCAACCCAGTTGGGCCAAATAGTTTGGGCAGCATAGCATACTGCTCAGGTAAAATGATACAAAATACTTCCTCATGTTTAATGTAACTCTACTGAAAAAAGACAGCAGAGAAGGTGAGGAAAGCACAAGCCAGGAATTTTCAAGTTCAGGGCTTTCACACAAGCTGCGGCCAAACCCAACCCAAGTCCCAGCAAGAATACAATATGCATACTGAAGAACTGCTCCAGTATTTGCACTGACTTTTGAGTAGTGAAGCTAGGAATGTCACCTTTTCTGTGGGACAGACTGCACAATTTTCCACCTCACATTGTTTCAAAGTGTACTATACACTTCGCTAGTACACAGTAAGCAGGGCACTGGGTGGGGGCATTTAAAACCAGGGCCCATCTCACTGAAAGGTACCAAACATATGCCTTATGCTTTAGCTCAAATATATTTTGCATGACCTTACATGAATTGCTTAGATAAAAGCCTTTTTTCTCCTCCTACTTTTGTTATTTTAAAGTGCAGATGCATTTGAGTCATTTTCCTCCTTTGTTTCATATCCTTAAGATCTGCAGCTTCAAAGGCAGAATGTCAGCATGCAGTCGATTTATGACTGAACTCTTGAAGAGACACTGAAGAATTACCTTGTCAATCACCCCAAGGACTCTAAAGGCCTTCAGTTCCTCGGCAGGGCTCCTTAGGTTCCAAGAGGGCCTTGAACTTAGTGATCCTGGAGGCTAATGGAAGATATCAAAGATTACAACATCAATCAGGGTGGTACTTGAAGGAAGACTGCCTGCTGGAGCAAATGCCAGGCTGAAGGAAACTAAATTTATCATAAATCAGAGAGAGGGGAGATGAAAGAAGTTTACTGTTTGTCCTTAATGCAAAAAAAAAATGGGGGGAAAGAAGAAGGAGGAAAAAAGAAAAGAAAAAAGAAGTTGATAGTAAATAAATTGCAGGGACACTGAAAATGGAAATTTAGCAAAAAAAGAATATTAATATTTAAAAATATATTCATGGTTTAGATAGCTTCCCAGCACTTTGTGCTTGCCATGAAAACTCAGAAACCTTGCTAAAAAGCCCATTCAGACCCCTTTCTTGGAATTTGATGGGAGAGAAATAAAAGTAGAGTTGTGAACTTTGGGGAAACCCCCCTCAATTTGATGCCCTCAAGAAGTGTTGGAGTGCAACAAGTCCCATCAACTGTAACCAGCTTGGGCCTCTGCTGGCTACAAATAATGGAATTTGTGCATAGCTTCACATATCTGGAGGGCACCAGCTTGGGGAAGGCTGTTATATATGCTTATTAGCCACACACACACAAAGAGGAAAGGGACTCCCCAAATAGCTACAATGCTGTTGCTTTTGCTCTGCATGAAAACAGAACTGCTGTGCAGGAAGGATGTCTGGGGAACAGACTGCACAGCACCTCTGCTACGAGGGCTAGGACCAGCACCCCAGCTATGCTCTTGGAAAGCATGTGATGTTCCCCACATGAAAGTCACATATGGACAGGGCCCCTGAAGTCACAGAATGTGTGACACATGAAGCAGGGCGGGGAGAGGATTGGGAAGGCAAAGGGACTAAAAGCAGAAGTGAATGCATCTCTCTCCTCTGACCCCCATGCAAAGCTTTCTTTTGCACTGACGAGGCAAGAGAAAATTTTGCAAGTTCGGTGATTTAAAATCTACTTTAAATTTGAAAGGTTGTGGCTTAGTTCAGAAGCAGTAAATAGTGATAAAATGAACATCAGAGCAAAAGAGTCTTTTTCACTGAGGAAGTCAAAGCCAGTTCTTGAAACCAAGCTCTGGCAGCCAATGGACCTGACTCAAACTTGGAATCATTACGTAACATTAAGAAGACAGGGTGCAATTAATAGATGCTCCACATTTTATTCAAGCAACTGGCAGACACATTAAAGGTGTTGCTAGAACTACTTTTATACTATTGTGGTAGCAGTGGTGGTCGTGGTGGATCTTCTTCTGCACACATTCCATTTGCCATAAGAACGGGTGTTGTTTTGCTCCTTTTCAGTAATAGTGTTCCTACTGAGGTTTATTTTTGAATTAAAAATGTGGCAATCAAAATGAACTTGCCTTACAATATGGCAAGATCACGAGAAAAAAAAACAAATACACTGGGTGTGTTTAATGTACCATGCTTCAACCAGGGGAATAAAAGCATACCTAAATATGCCCTTCCCATTGCCAGCAATAGGAGGCAGCGATCGATTGATTGATTGATTGATTGATTGACTGATTGATCTGATCCATCCAGAAGAAAACTATGGGAAATTCCCAGCTTCCTCTTGATTTTCTGTTGTTCTGGCAACAGCCACCAGGGCATAGGAAAGAATGAAGCATGCTGATTTTAAAAGTACTCTGGCAAACCCATAGAATTGCTCTCTTCGTGACAATCCTATGAGCCCTTAGGCAGAATCTATGGGGCCATGGGATGCACCACATTCCCATATCCAAGGTTGGAAACAGAACCCTGACACTGGAGCAGGGGATCCATACTGGATTCCACCCACCAAATGTTCCCTCCAACCAGCATGGAAGGAACTACACCGACTGCTTTTCCATGGATGGTGATGATTTCATTTCTGTACTGACCGAAGGCTCAAGCTCTCTGGGCAGCTTACAACTCTCCATAAAAGGAAGGCAATACAATACAATAAAACTATCCTGAAATCAAAGGAACTTAAAACCAATGTTAAAATGCAGTACAACTATATATTAATCTACAATTAACCAGACCACAGGAGGAAAACAAATCTCAACAAGTCCTCCGATATTTCAGTGAGGACTTCAGCTGAAGAAGAGGTTTCTTTTTCCATTTGTTTTTTCTCTCCATTTAAAAAAATATCTCAAAACAACAACAAAGGTAATTGCCATTCAGTTAGGCAGATTATTTTTTCCTCTATTCACAGCAAGTCACTGCCTTCAACTATTCTTAGGATTGTTCAAAGTAAGATGAAAGACTCATTTGCCCTTTTTTGTCCTTCTGTGATACAAATGTAGACAGACAGGAAGTTTGGAACTTTTAACATTTGTTACACGAGAGCAGTCATTGACAATCACACACAGTTTTGTGAGATTGCAGCAGAAGACATCTCAGCTAAGAACATAAAGGTCCTCAGGGATCTTTTTTTAAATTGTTGTGGCTGAGGAAGGGCAGAGCCAAGATTTATTTAAGAGCATCTAAGGCATGAATTCCAAGCCCGGGCAAAACAACTGCAGTTCCATAAGCATTTTGCTATTGCTGTGCGCTGAAAGAAGTTCTATGTAAAAGATCCCACCAAAGATGGAATTCGGAGCTTCTTACACTTCAGCGAGGATCACCAAGGGGCCTTTTATTACACCCCCAAGCCTGAGAGTCTTGATCTGGGTCAGGCCTGAAGTCTGCATGGCCAAAAAGAGAATCCATTTATTAAAGTGGATCCTTTTTTGGCAATGAAAATGACAGGAGCCAATCTAGATTGGGGGTCCCATACTGGCAATCTGCAAAAAACAAACAAAACAGAAGCAAGCACTCCCACCCTGAAACAAGGTCACCTAAACTTTGGCCCCCATGAATGACTAGCCAAGGTGTGGGATGGGGCTTTTTGAGCGGCAGCACCTGCCCTATTTAAGTTCAAACTCAGAAAAATCTGTCCAGCAACTTTGCTGTTTCTTCCCCCTTAACAACAAATGTTAAGCCACAAACAATTATGCTACTGCTGGACTATTGATCTTAGCTTGTGTGTTTATTTTAATTTTTTTAATTACCATTAATGATTTTTAACATGGCATTTGTCCTTCCTAAATGAAAAATCATTGAAGAAATACAATTATTCCTCATGAGCCAAAGATGACAAAAAGGCAGTCCTCCCTTCCCCGCTTCTGCCGTGCTTTGTGCCCTATTTTCATATATTTGTTTATCAGGCGCAATACATTCCACTTCCATTAATCATAAGGAGATGCAAGCAACTGTGAAGGGCACACACACATGTGCACACACGTACACACCTATTCAACCCAAGAAAGCACAAATTGTTTTGGAATAAAATAAACAGAACGTACGCCAGTGGTAGAACTCTCTTCTGCTGAGGGTCTGCAATAGAGGCTGGAAATTTTTTCAGCTCTCATCAGATATTCTGAAGTCTTCCTCTTCACTGCTTCACGGCGAGTTGGGCTTGACTCCCCTGTTTGTCAAAAGGGAACACTGTCACAAACCTGATGCCCTTCCACAAGTGGCTTTTGGGGGTGGGGTCTTCCTACAGTTGCAACTTGAGTTGGTGGTTTCCTGGTGGCATATGGATTTATTAGAAGCTTATCAGGAGCTCCTCAATGGCAACCTTCCCAGAGGTCTCCCCATCCAAAACCTATCGACGTGCAGATGCAGAGAAAGACAAGATGTATTTCAAGAGGCACTCTCGGGTCATATGGGGCAACGGCAAAAGCTGGCCAGTGCCCCAAGTGAACTAATTATCACTCAAGAACAGTCTTCCCCAGCCTACAACCCCCAACATCTGTGACCATTGGCCATGCTGGCTGGGGCTCATGAGGGCTAAAGCCCAACACATCTGGAAGGCTGCAGGTCATAGAATGTTACTCTCAAATATGACCCAGAATCCCCTGCTGCATAAAATGGAAGACACTTGGTAAATCAGCAAGTAAGACAGTACAGAGAATGTTACCTGAAAGTTTCATAATAGTTCATTCAAATCATGGAAACTGATAACCCATAAACCATAGCAATTCACCCTTTTTTCTCAATACTAACAAACGTTTGTACCAATGGGAAAGCATTTCCCAATGAAAATTGTCAATGGAGCTTGAGGCTGCTCCAGGAGTAATTACCCATGGTTTCTCCAGCATAGGTGCTCAGGTGTCTTATATTCTCAAGCAAAGGTGGGAAGACTTGCTACAGGCCCTAGAAGAACATTGCTGCATGGTGTCCTGCCTTTCATTGAACAATCATCCTACTAGAAGCCTGTAGCCACCTTGGCTTCCCTCACTTCAGCTGAAGCCCAGAAAAAGCATCATAATGCAATTCCTCCCATTTGGCATTTGCAGATGAGGAGACACAGGCAGCCTGGGGTGCTGCAGAGTAATGGAGAAATGTGCAATTGAAAAATTTTTAAAGCAGAACCCAGGCCACCTAGCAGTAGTTAGATAGCCTCAAAACTGCCACCAAAATAAATTCAAATAAATTTTAAAACACCCTGATAATGAGGCAGATAAAGTAAAGCCCCTTTATAGGGGAAGAAAACTTCCCAGATATTGGAGGACAGTTCTTCACATTAATTTCACATCCTCTTGGGAACTGGACACAACACTGTCCCTCTCAGCCTGCATTGTGAGGATGCAAAATAGAAAAAAAGAAAGAGCTGTGTTTGTAAATTTCTCCTTCCACTACAGAAATTTGGTGAAATTATAATCCCAGACCTGACTTCTCTCCCACAAAAAGGGAGCAGAATTTTCAGAATTTTGCTATTTTCATACAGCTTTAGTATGTACATTACAATGAATATCCAAACTCTGGTGAATGACAATATTTGCATGCAATGCCAATCCCCAATTAACTTCATAGATTTTGCCCTATGTTTGTCTGCATTCTCAAGATTCACTACATTTTGGGCATTCTCTTTACCATCTATAAAAAAACCCAGGCATAATAGAGGGCACAATCCAGATTTCTGTAACCCTCCAAAGCCAGGGGCTTAGAGGCATCCTATGGAGGTTAGGAAGAGCATGGAGGTGAAAGTCACCTCTGTACTCTTCCTACCCTATAAAGCTCTTGGGTGGTTGATTTTGGGCATCTAAGTGTGACACTTTGAAGCAGGGGTGAGGTAGGCAGAGGCGCCACTGGGATACCTTGCTTCTTGGCAGTAGGTGTTTCCTCCCCTCCCACCTCAGAATACTCCGCAAGACCCTCTTGTGACCACAGAGAAGCAGCCAGTTGTGAGGCAGGTAGGGAGGAACGATTCAAACACACAGCCCCCTCTCCGAGGCCAGAGCAATTTCTAGGAAACCAAAAAATCCTATAGCCATTTAGAGTCTATCTAAGAGCCATGGAATTGCTCTGCCTGTACCTCATTTAACATCAACATTTTGCATGTGTTGTTTTTGAGATATGAATTATCCAAAATTAAAGCCAAAGAGGAGAATATCTTGTCTCTCCTTAACTGGAACAGAATACAGATACCTGCTGCTTATAATCACGCATTTTCGAGTTTGTAAGAAACAATGGACAGAACATGTCCTTCCAAAAACCTTTGGTTCTATCACTACCTAAACATGAACAGACAAAGAAAGAGCTAAGGATACTGAATTTTAAAAATTCAGATCTCCAGCATATATCTTGAGATATTCAGCATGGTACTTGCAGTTCTGTAATATTTTTAAACACACTCTGAGATATTTAACAGTTGCAAGTTCTTTTAAGAAACACGCACGTAGGATCTAAGTGTTCACTGCATTAAAGTTTGTAATTATTCTTTACAGCAAGATCATGCAAGGTCATCCCTCCTCAAACAAAATATTCATTTTCTATTTAGATGTTTTCCTAGATACCAGCAGATATTTGTGTTTCATTTGATAAAGATCAAAGTTTTTCACCTAAATCAGTCAGATTAAACCAAAAGAAACAGCAATGCTGTTTTTAATTTTTTTAAAAAAAACTACCCTCTTCTGAAGAAAGATATAAAAAGTGTGGTAATGCTGATGACAGAGACCTTCAAATAAAAAACCCTTCGAGATTCCACCCCCTCTCCCTCTCTCTCCATTTGCTATACAGCAGCTGTGCCTCGCACAAATTCACATGAATGAAAATATTTAGGGCGAGAAACCACCCCCTTAGCTTGTTTTCCATATGACTTTCCTGTAATTATTTTGTAAACTGTTCGCACAACAATATATAAAAACATCTGCAAAAACAGGTAATTAATGTGTCAAGCTAAACTAATGCATTTTTATGGTGGCCATGCTTCGTCAACTGTAATTATAACTCTTTTTAAGCAAATGATGATGTGTTTGTTGCAATGTGAAAGTGGTTATTTTAGATGCTCTGTTCACCGTTACTGCAAACAGAATATTAAAAAAGAAAAGGGGGGGACTACACAGCGACTGCACAACACATGCAGGCTCCTAGCCATTTCTAGCCATTTGCTTCCTCCATTGCAAACTGTCTGGTATGTGAAAGAATTAACAGGTCTTCCATTTGTGTCTGTAGATGCTCTGGTTAACGTGCGCTCTCCTTGGCCAGTGAAGAGTAAAAATAGTAAGCAAACGTGTGTCTTCCCTGCATCTCAAAGGGCTGCCTCACAACATTTTGCAGCAACTGTGTTCATTGCAACCACACTAGCTGCAGTTTCCACCGTCTAGAACGACAAACCACAATGTCCGTCTGTCCATCTGTCAGCTCCTTAGGGTCAAGACCATGAAACCTAGACTTCTGAAACTTGGTGTGCAGACAAAGAGGCTCTGAGGGTGGGCCCCTCCGTGTTGCCTTGTTTTTAGAACACATTTAATTTCAATTAAGTTAAATAGGTACGTGTTGTTAAAGCCTGCACTATCGGCTGCAACCATTAGGGGGCAGCTTTCCTCAGCAGCACGCAGCTTTGCAGCTGAAGGAGACAGGGATGCTAGTAGGATGAGGGACAGTTATACGTCTGCCTTGTCTTGTAAGGCACCTCCATCCTCAGGAGAATGGAGTGGATAGAGCTGACTCTTAGGGGGCTACAGGGATGCACCACAGTAGAGGCCACATCTTGGGATGCCAGAGAGCACAGCATCCCTCTGTCAGGGGTGGGCAAAATGGATCCCACTCTAACCACATGGAAGCTTGGCTGCATCACACTCAAAAGTTATTCCAAGCCATGAAAGGCTGGGCCTGTTGGCTAGTTATGCCATACAGCAGGAAAGGAAATTCATGCACCTAAACTAGCAGCTGTGCCATCTCCAAGTACGAAGCAGCCCCGGGAGCCTCCTTTCAATGGGCACTGGAAGGTCATGCTTTGTGGAAGCGGCAACAGTCCAACCAGCCAATTTCATTTCCCGCAGTACTTCAGAGCAAAGAAATACCAGGGCACGGTGGGAAATCCAAATGGTGACTAGACCCAACTGCTCAGTCCTGCACGAAGCAACAGGCCAGAAAACGAAAATGTTTAAAGGAGGGGACAGGACGGTGTCAGCACTCAGCGCTGCCAGAATGCTGGGAACTGATGCCAACTCCGACTTATGATGGACATAAGAAAGTGCGGCCAACCAGAGCTGCACAGCACATGCGTTACGGTTTGCCTAGAATAGCCCAAACGGATTTCATCCCACCCAGGCCCAGGAGACCGAAAGCTCCTTTTCCAATGCAGATAACTGGCTGAGGGCATCTGTAGGCCTCCACATAGCCAGTCGCTTCAGTGGTAAACTGCCATTTACCCAGTTTACACCCAGACCCAGGTCGTTTGCTTTCAGAGTGAATGTGGGGAGGCTCACAAGAGACATGCCACCTGCTTGGGTCACGCTACAGTATTTCAGTACCTGAGTTATACGTCTGTGCTGTGTGCAACCTTCAGCCTAGCTGTGCTCCCTGAAGGACACAGGTGGGCTGCCAAGAAGCCCAACCCAAAAGACCGCCCTGGGATCCTTGGCCAGCCGCAAGGGACCAAGAGCACTTAGGAACAGAGGAGACTGGACTTGTTTTATTCCTGGTGGAGGTGTCTGGTATCAGTAAGCACTGCTGCCCAGAACCTGCCCCTTCAGACAGAGTTGCCTGCATATCACCATGCCAGTTCAGTTTTTAGGGGCGTGCAATTACCCTTCATATACTATTATACTATATTGCTGCAAGAAATAGTACTATTAACTTCATTTATATTCTGTCTGTCTTCCATGGAACTCAAGTGGAAGCATGTTTCCCAGATGGTCTCCAATCCAGACACTGACCAGCTCTAAGCCTGCTTAGCTTCTGCAAGACTGCCTTGTGGCTTTGCTCAAGTGCAGGCAAAGCAAATTTGATTGCTACGTAAATTGTGAAGCATTCTAGCTGTGAAATGAATAAAAACCTCATTCATAATTACTCAGTAATCTCAATGTCCTGATAAAGATTACAAGAGGAAGACCACAAAGACCTCTTGAGGGAAAATGATAATGCATCAGGTCTCCTTCTGCTAACTATCTGCTCTTAAAGGGGAAGAGAGAGATGCAAATCAGAGTGGAGGGTTATGATCCTATACATGCTTGCCTGAGAGTAAACCACCCAGAACTCAGAGATTTAAATTTGAGGATTAGACTCTTACTTACACATATAATTCCATTCATAACTGAGGGCCTAATAAAGCCTTGCACACGAGACTTTACTGAGTCACAGCTTAGTGTAGGATGATTCCCCTATAGTAATAGTACAAGCAGCATATAAATATATAATATAGTATCTAATTAATCCCTGCTGCTGATGGAATGGTGCTCCCAAATATACCCCTTAAAACTGCTCCCAGGGCTGAGGGAAATCAGATTCTTCATAAGCTACAAGCATGATGTTGCCTTGTTTTCATTCACCATAGCCTTGTCCTTGTAAATTACAGTTTAGCTTGTGTCCAGACTAGCCCAATGAGATACTAAACAGCAGTAAAACAATTGTAGAAGTCATGAGAACATATACTCAAAAAATTCCATAAAATAGGCTCAAATCAGAGGAATAAGAGAATGAAAACACTAAGAATATAGGATAAGCCACGCTGGATCATTCCAAAGGTCTATTTAGTTCAGCATATTGTTTGCAGATTATCCAATCAGAAGCCTGTAGGAAACCACTAACATGACATAAGTGCATAGCACCTTCTCACTTATGTTCCCAGAAATCTGCCCACAAGAAATAGCATTATGTACTAAAGCTACCTCCTACTGCTTACCCTGATATGCAGGCTTTCAACGAAATTTATTTATTTATTTATTTAGGGGACTTCTATGCCGCCCCATTCGCCGAAGCCTCGGGGCGGCTCACATTGGGTCCCATCTTAACCATTACTAGATACAAAAGACATTCTGGACACAAAACAGAATTCCTACTTTGAAGGCACTTCCATATAAGAAGAAATAGGAAAAACTATGTACAAGCTATCGTGCATGAGGTTCACATAGGCTAGCACGTACGTATACAGCTGAGAAAGGTAATGATCAGCACCAGGGATAAAGAATGTGTGGTCCTCCAGATGTCCTTAGGTTACAACTCCTATCAACCTGACTACTGGCTGTGCTAGCAGGCGTACAACAACCGGAGGGCCACAGGTTTTCCAGCCCTGATTTATACTCAAGTCTTTCCTGCATGGAAGCGCTCTCTATGGCACAATTTCATTTCATTCATTTCACTTCTATATTCCCCAATGGCCGAAGCTCTCTGGGTAGTTTACAATATGAAAATGAAACTTAAAAATGCAGTATTATACATAATACAAAAACGATTTAGCTTCCAACATATATACAGAGCACACACACATATCCAATCAATATCCCACAACCTGATTTTTTTTTTTAAAAAAAAAACCATCATAAGCTGCCAAATGCCTGGGAGTAGAGGCATTTGGCACTTAACTTGGCACTGAAAATATAACAATGTTGGCACCAGAGTTCATTCCTTCATTGCAGGCTACCACCCAAAGGGCCCTCTGCTTTGTCACCACCTTTTCAGCTTTCCTTGGAGGAGGCATCTGGAGAAGACGTTAGAGAAAGAGCCTAGTGTATGGACAGGTCCATGCCAAGAGTAGTTCATCATGGCTAGAGTAGTTCTCCAATATAAAGAAGTTAGATGAACCCTCATTTAGTTCATATTTTATCTTGTAATATGAGTTGTCAAACTCCCACTACATTTATATATTTGGTCCAGAACACTTCAGTTATGGAACAACTCCAAAAATTAAAGCAATGTGTAAACGTTGCTTAGATGTGAAAAGTTCAGTTTTTTATGATTTTGAACAGAAGTATATATATTATTTGCTTTGAGCAAGTACTGTAAAATCAATGCTTTGCATCTCCACCTTATCTGTGGACATAAGTGATATTAATTTTTAAAACTACTGAACAGATAGTCAGAAAGTGGATATAGCACAATAATTGAAACCAAGATGGGAATTTTATTAGGGGTATGGGGCTGGATGTGTCAACTACTTTCCTTAGTAGCCATCAAAAGCAACTGAAATAATCAATTTTTTCAAATCAATAGGGAACTCTGCTTGTTAATTTCACAGTAGAAGCTTCAGGGCTCAAAAATGGTAAGCATGGAGCGAGGCGCCCTCAGTGGGAAGTCATTTATTCAGCAGAGGCCATCTGAGGAAAGTAGACTTTGACCATCAATAAATGCCTATCACAGGATGGGTAGGAGCTTCTGCTACATACTTTCCCAACCTGATGCCCTTCAAATGTATTGGTCTATGATTCCCATCATCCCCACCCAATGGCCATGGTGAGCATGGATGATGGAGGTTACATCTCTGTAAGAGGACACATCTGGAGAGGACCAGGTCGGGGAAGGCTGATTTTGCCTATTTATGAGCTGCCAGATCAAAAAAATGTTTTGCACACATGATATAAAATATTGCTCAGATATGACTTCCCACTTGATGTTTGGCAGCATTGTTCATTTTAGTATTATTATTTAGTTTTTATACTGTCCAATAGCCAAAGTTGTCTGGGCAGTTTACAACAGTACATTAAAAATACAATATAAAATGCAACATATTAAAATATCACAAAAAGCTTAGAATATAAAATTTAAAACAGATAAAAACTGTTCTCCAATAGATAGCTAATAATACCATCCTTTAAGATCTTCAGAAGAGGACTTTTTGGGCACTATGCAACCTAGAGAATGTTGCCATGAAACACCCATGGTACCTGCCATCTCAACCATATAACTCAAGGAGGAGAAAACGTGGTGGATTATAATTTATCACCACATTGCTGCACCATTTTACGGTCATTTTTATCATTTCTTCTGATCTTAGCTTTGTTCTTATAGGTTGATACTCATGCTACATTGAATGATACATGCATTTTTAACTGTGGTGTTTAATACTGTTGTATGCAAGCTACTTAAAGATTTTATTATATAAAGTGGCATGCAAGCATTGGTAATAAATTAAAACTGCAAGGTGCATTGTAAAGGATATGGAAAGCAGTCAGGAGACAAGCATTGGATATACGGTTCCCATACTGAAAGGATTATATCAAATTGATTTTGAAAATAAGCCTTAAGAAAACAGGAGGAATGCTGTCTGAAAAGAGATGTTGTGTAAGGACTGGACCCACTTCTCCCAATCTACAGCCTTCCCAGGTTGTTCTCTCAGAATCTGAATCCCAACTGGAAGAAAAGGTGATATCAGAATTCTCATCTGAAATGCCAAGGTCAGTATGTCCCTAGATAAGCCAAAAGGCTTGTAAGAACTAGATCACCTCTGGTTCTGGGGAAGATACTGTAGAACAGGCACAGCCAGAGAAGGATGGATTGAACATAATCAGTCCCGCTGTCCAGCATCAGATCAAGAGAGCAAGCCTCTTGAATAGCATCTGGCATGCCTGCTGTCTGGCGGACAAGCAGCAGAAGCCTCCCTGAGGATGGAGCTAACTCCATTTGGTAGAGAAGAGAGGAGAGGGACTGAGTTAGGAATTAACTTCTTGGCATGAGCAGCATTTTCCCCAATTACCTGGTTCACGAACAGTGCTGATGACTTTTGTTAAGAACCTCTACAATACTGCTTTTGCAACACACCTGCCAACCTGGCTGGCCTGCTTAATATAATAAAGCCTATCATTAGAAGCCTCTTGTCTTGATTGGATTGGAAGAGCAGGGAAAGACTGGCCTACAACAGCCTAGTACCCCAGTTATACAATGACCTTCCCAAAGAAGTTTACATAGCACCTACATTGTGGACATTTCTATAATTTTTAAAGGTTGTGTTAGTGCATCTATTGATAAATCAAGTTAGAGGTCTATCGCAACAGAGCAGAACACAATACCAGACCAGAATATATTCTGCTGTACTTTTAAAATCATACCGTTAATGTAACTATTTCCCCAAACAAGCTATTCCGGAAACAGTTCTAAAGCACATTTTAAAAGAATTCCATCCTTAAAGCAGCCTAAAAGCAAAATTAAGTAAATACATGATTAAAAATAAATTAAATGACATTATCATGCAAAGCAGCACCTCCTTTGAGACAGTGTTTGTTGCTGATGCACAGGCTGGCAATGGTGGAAGGACCATCTATTGCTGCAGTGCCATCTTTACAAAGATGGATGACAGAACGATTTTGCTTGCGTACCAATACCTGTCTAGTTGAAAGTATGCCCAGAGATAACATCTTTCCTATCCTCGAGGAAGAGAGCCAATTTGTCATAAAGGACATGTTTTTTCTTTGCATAAGCTGCTGTGCAAGATC
Source organism: Varanus komodoensis (assembly GCF_004798865.1). Taxonomy (NCBI): domain Eukaryota; kingdom Metazoa; phylum Chordata; class Lepidosauria; order Squamata; family Varanidae; genus Varanus; species Varanus komodoensis. Next base: position 731,512 of record NW_025335268.1, on the reverse strand, counting down.
ACCACTTTACTTTTCTTGAGAAAGTTGCCTTTCTCTCAAGACAGAGCAGTGGTTCTCATATATTTCCTGTGAATTTAAAGCATTTTGATAAGCTGTGCACCCAAAAAGTTTCCAAAAAATAATATTATTTTAAAAAATATGTTACAGTCCCTGAGCATAGGCTTACAATTTACATGAAAGGGAAAAAGAACTAAGATGGAAGAGGGAAAAAAGCAGAATCAGACACCAATTCTTAAAGTTACATTGTCATTTGTATAATGACCAATTGAAACGCAACCAGTTTAGGAAGAGGTGGGCCCAAATAAAGTTGATCTGGAAGCAGAGCTCGGCTTACCGCCTCTCCCTCTGTTGCAGCCTGATGGGACGGCTGCTGATAGAGAAAAGCTGATGGAAAGGAGGAGCTACTGTTTTGGAGAAACAGTCTCATTCTGAACTGTAACTTGAGACCCCCTCTTCTTGAACACTGGCACTCATCCCCCCGGCTGACGAAACTTCCGCTGCTGCCCGTTCCCCTATCTGCTCACCACTTAGGTTTTCTGACCTTGGATGCTTGTGATACTGGGGGCAAGCAGCAGAAATGACAGTAGTCTGGGGTGCTGGGAACCACAGCCATCCTCACACTCCACAGAGGGATGGGAATCAGGCCACTGTTTCCACATACCTAGGAAGAGGTTTGAATAGGATTACTGTTTCCCAGGAAGAAGAGATTCCCTCCTTTCATTTGTCAAAATACTGAATTCCCAGATCATTTTCCAGAACAGACAAGGCCTTCGCCTTTGGGCTGGCACTGTATGTGCCAATTTTGTTTTTCAACAGGAGCTCAACTGTGTCTGTTGAATTTTTGAAATCTGAGATTTTGATCCATGCAAAAGAAAAACCAAAGAAGAAGTAACAGTACCCAGTTGCAGAAACAAACGAAAATAGTGCCAGAAGTGCTCCATTCTCCATCGTAAATGCCACAGAAAGAGGAAGAGGTTGTTTTTGTAGCCACAGGCTGAGGCTGTTCAGACACACGTGGAAGAGAGCAGAGGGGGGGATTCTACTCTCGTCTCTGCATTGTGTTCTGGAAGAGATTTCACACAGCCTGGAGAGAATGTGAGAGAGATGGCCAAGAACCAGGGTAGCCAGAGACCTTGTCAGACAACAAAGACGAGGCTAGCAGACACCTGATCCTGGGGAACCTACTCGAAGAGCTAACACAGCTTAGATCCATAGACTTCAGGAAAAATATTTCAGTTACACTTTTCCTAATAAATACTGAGGTGCCTGATTTTTTTAAAAACATTTTTTGCAAACTGCTTTTCCATAATAAAAAGCTAATTATTAAGAACACGTTGCTATTCTGCCTTTTAGCTTGTGGCCATTTCACACATGGGCAAAGCTTAATCTATATGCAAGCAAGCTGTTACCGTGTAGGAAAGTAATTGCAAACTACTGCAGAAGAACAGTGGCCACGCAAGACAATAATGCTCAGTGGGCACAAGCAGCGCTCTGTGAGGGCCAAATATGGACCTGAGCTCAAGGGAAGGCAGAAAATGGATCACTAAATGCTCTGAACTTCATCTCTCAGCCTTCTTAGCCACTGCCCAAGTTGGCAGGGTCTCTTAGGAGCTGAAGTTCCATACATCAAAGATGTACCTTTTGCCCACGCCTGCCCTAGCACAGTTCCCAGAATGCTCTGCAAGAAGTAGTAGTTCAGAGAAATTATTTCAGTTCAGAACGTTTTTCTTCCCTTTCCACAGAAGCATTCAAGGCAGCTTACAATATAATAAACAACAAGTCAATGTGAAAAAGTTTGCCTTTTGGAAGGTGGGGCTCTTGTCTTTAGAAAGGGAAAAGCCTATTTTAGTTAGCAAAGACACTTCAAAAGTTTCACAGTCTCTTGCCTCATTTTCAACTCAGCAATAAAAAGAGGGAGGGCAACGTATTTCTGCGGCACTCGGTTCATCCCAGGGCTTCCCAGAAAGGGTCAATGAAGAAGGAGGCTGCTCACGAAATCCGAGGACAATCAATGGGCCTGGAGGGGTGTTTCGACCTCAGACTGCTCTGCACGCTGATCAAAGACAAACGAGGGGGCAGTAGGCACCAGATCACGTCCTCTTCGACTGCTGGAGTGGGGAAATGCAGGCCGAGGCAGTGTGGTTCCATGGCAACAGGTGGAAGGGGAGCTGTCCTCGGCTGGAAAACACTTCCGTACAAATGCAAGGGGTTACACGAGAGTAGGGGCAGCAAGACACCCTTGCCTTCTGCACAAAGCCCTCTTGACATGCTCCAGCGTTTCAGCCAACAGGTAGAACAGGCTTCCTCCACCAGTTGCTGCCCAGATGCATTGGACTGCAGTTCCTATCACTCCTATGACCACCATCATGCAAGGCATCAGTTGGGGTCATGTCAGCCTAGAGCCATTCCAGTCAGAATGAAAGGTGCTCGTTCTCATCCTGCAGTGCCGGGGCGGGGAACCAATTTGATGTGGGGGACCAAACCGCCCACTGCAGGCCAAATGAGATCAGTGGACGTGGCCACACCTGCTGAAATCGCCCTGCCCCCTCCCCATTCCGCCTTTCACTGTGATGAGAGGGGCACCATGTTCCAGCTTCTCTCCGAGTGAAGAAAAGGGCCCTGGATGGTGTGAGGAAGAGCAGCCGCACCTCCCAATGCCAGATGAGTCCCCCACAGCGCACATTGTCCTCACAGGGGTGGCACATGGTCTAATCCAGGAAGAAAAGTCGCTTCTTCCAGCACCAGCTGAGTCCCTGCCCCCCCCCCCCCCCGCTGCCATTTACACTGTTCCAAGAGCAGAGACAGAAGCCGGGATTCTCCTGCAGGCTGCGCCCTTCCCAGGGAGGGATAAAGAGGTCTGCAGGAGGGCCAGAATGGGGCAGTGGCTGAAGCACCACTAAGGAGGACAGGGAGCTCAGGTTCGGGTCCCAGGCCACCAAGTCTCCTTGGCTAAGCCACCATACCTCAGCGGACTCAGTTGGAACTCTGCCTTGCAACATTACGGGGCAACGTGTTCAGCCATGCAAACCTCTCTATGGCAACACACCACAGACAAGGGAGGTGGGCTGCAGCTTAGTGGAGAACCACCTGCTTCGCCTGCAAAAGGTCCCACGTCCAGCCCTCACCATCTCTAGGTAGGGCTGCAGGAGATGCCTGCCTGATATTCTGGAGATCCACAGCCATTTAGTGTGCAGAACACAGGGGTGCCGACTTGATGGACCGGTGGTCTGATTTAGTAAACAGCAGCATCCTGTGCTCTCACTACCATGATGCCCCCTGTTCTGCTTCAGTAGTTGCCACTTGCAGGGAGAAGACAGGGAAACACCCATATAATGACACAGATTCTTCAGCTAAACGTTAGCAGAATAGTAAGGGTCAATACCATTCACACATTACCCCCTAACAAGAATCCTGGTCCTATAATACCTCCATGACCTCCCAAGCAGGTTGACCACAATGTAAGTATTGCTAATAAATACAGGAGTCATTGTAAATTGTATGGGCCTGGTTGCCTGGGCCAAGTAAAAAATCGCCTCTAGGTGACTAGAAGGTCCTGCTGCCAATACGCTTCCTTGTGACTAGCATACTTACATGCGGGCGAGCAGAGCAAGCTAGTGCAAACAATTCTGGTGGTCTTGTAACCTCTGGGGATTTGTTTGCCCCACTGCAATTTCTACAGTGCAATCCAGAAAGATCTCTGGGTAGTTCTGCTGTGCAGCCACTACACCCAGGGACACTCACAAAGACCCTCACAGGACTCAGATGCCCAGTTGCAAAGTATTCCTCGAATACACTGCTTGAGCACCTTCTGGTAATCCTGTACCAAATCCTGGTATTATACTGTAGGTTTGAGCAGATTTGATTTTTTTTAAAGAAAGCTTGTTCAGATAGGTAAAATTTGGAAGATCAAGAATGCCGTTCCAGCCATAAAATACAGCCAATCCTCCACCTGCCAGATGTGTGTCCTTCTGAACCCCCACTGGACACCCGTGCAGCAAAAAGGCGAGGGATAGGCAGAATCTGGTAACGTGCCCAGTGGACAAGAAGCATCCTGGGGAACACTGGCTCCTTGCTTTCCCCACCGGGACTGCCTCATCAATCTTCCCTATATGGAAGACCTTGAGTAGCAGAACCTGGAGATAAGCAAGCAAGGGGAGGCCTGTCACCTTTGGACCCTCCCGGGCAGTATCTGTCTGGTCATGGCCGGAGATAAAATGCTGAACTGGGGGAGGGTGGGGATTGCCAGCAAGACAATCCTTAAGTTGTTATAACACTTGCCACATGCATGGCTGGGCATTACAAGGCTGGAAAAAGGAGGCTCCAGATGGGCAGAAAGTTTGGCCGTTACGCCTTCATTTTGGTTACTATTTCAAAAATCAAGGCGAGCCAGTACCAGTCCCTGCCTCCAAATGAGCTGGAATGCAACCCAAAATCGGCATTTTAGCTGGGAATGATGGAAGTTGTAGCCCAACCCATCTGATCAGCACCAGTTTGGAGAATGATGATGTTACCTATTTGGTGCTTTAAGGGTAGAGCAGTTTTTAAATATTAAAAATAACAGACTTGGATTCTTTCCAAGTCAAAGCAAAGAGGAGAATCCAATCTGACTATTCCTGTTCCCTTTACTTATTTCAGTGGACACAGCTTTTTAACTGGGAGCGCCCCAAAGGAACGGAATCCAGGCCAAGAAGTTTCTCTTTCTATCATTCTGGACAGTCATCTGAGAGCAGCTTCCCAGCCTCCAACCAGATGTTGGCATGTGACCATTTCCGCCCCAAAGTGACAGGCAGATCAGTTTCCTTGGAATGACTTGTAAGTGAGAATGCAACAAGGGACTGTAAACGCAAACAACACGGCACGACCGAGGACTTCAAAATTCTCCGATAACCAAGGGTAATGTCCTTGGCCCCCGGAGACAGCGCTGCACCTCAGAAGACCTGGCAGCCTTCAGCTGCTTTGCTCCGCAAGCAATCTTTCTTGGTAGAGCTCAACCAAAGATGAAAGCGTAAAGCCGAAGGGACAGACACGGCTCCTTGAGTCATCGCCTCTCTCAGCAGGACTGCGGAGGCATTTTTAAAACAAGAAGAATGGTATTGGCCCCTAGCAGGCCCTCTGTGGCTGGATGAAGACAATGGGTATAGCCTTTCACTTTTCCCCATTCTGACAGTGGCCTAGAGTTCAACTGGAAGGGGGGGCAACACTTCCTGTTGCCGGTCAAGTCCCTGACGTTGGGTAGCACAGAGATGGACTCAGCCAGCATGAGGAGGAAGGCCGTTCAGCCCAGCCCCATCCGTGCCCCTGCTTTGTGCAGCCACTCTGCCGGCTCGGGGAACAGCACCAGGTAGTACTTGATGGGGGAAAGCCAATTCCCAGCTTGGTAAGATCAGCACTTTCAGCAGCTACAGAGGCTGCAAAAATAAATGCCCATGGAGCTACTAAGAAAGGGCCAGAAGACAGTCTATGAAGTTGTCAGAATAAAAGTGCATGCTGGCTGTATGGCAACTGGTTAATATTGAAATGCCAACACAGCAGATGCAACCCCCCATGGAAGGAAAGAAAAGTCAAGCAGGCATCCCGATAGTCAATGGGCAGTGGAAGCATCCCCTCAATTATTGCACTCCTTTCAGCCCTTTCCAAATACGTAACATCATCATGCCATTCTTGCAGACAGATGTGAAAATTGCCCCTCTTTGACTATAAATTTTAAAACGTATGGGGTGTTTTCTTTAGGACTCAACCACTAAATCAATTAGCGATGAAGAGTTGACTACACAATAATAGGAGTAAGACATTAGTAGAGTAAAGGGAAAGAAGCTCTGCAAGGTTAACCTGGAAGTAAAAGTGCTATAATTGGAAGATACCACAAATCATTAAGAGCAAAGATGACAAAATCGAAGAACATTTCTCTTGCACCTCGTTCTCCAGAATGCAAGTGAAGTTTTCAGAGCCTTGAATTCTACTTGTATGGTGCCACCAAGTGGTCATATCCTGCATGTGCATCATTCTCTTCCGTGGCTAATGGAAACCCAGTGCTAGCAACAAAACAGACCACTGCCACGCCAACACAGGCATACCATCAACTCTTCCTGGGAAGGGTGGGAGGTGCAGTAGCTTTGTATGCAACTTTGGAGATGACCAGAAGAGAAATAGGAGGAAGTGAGCATACAGGATGTCAGGAAAGACTGTTTTCTCTGAGGCCCTTAGAGGGGATTATGCCATTTGAAACATCATGGAGTAAGTCTGCAACAGCCAAGTTGCCGTTTTGCAACTTGAAACTATCAGAGGTATCCCAGCTCTACCCACCTGCTGTCCTAAAGGTCTTCTTTGGGGCATGAGTGGGTGATCAGCTGGTCACTGTGGGGAAAGGACCACTGATTCCCTGCCAGTTCCCTGCATGCGCTTGAGAGAAGCCCTCACTAAGCGGGAGGGTGAGAATCAGCCAGGCGGTAGTGTCCAGCTGGGGCCTCTGAAACTCAGCTTATTCTCCTGTGGCCTCCCATTCTCAGATGGGCACATGGAACCTGGCAGGCAGGATCAAGAACAGGGGGACGGGACAGCCTCTCTCTCCATCACCGCCATTTGCAAAAGGGTTTCTTTGGTAGGCACCAGGCTGGGGACACCTCTCCAGCAAGAGGGAGAAAGAGGGGTGAGCACCACCTCCCCCTTCATCACCATCACTTGCAGGAGAGGCAAGGGGCCACTTTGCTGGGGGGATCTGCTGAGCAGTGCCGGGAGCAACTGGGAAACAACACCCAGCTGATTCTCACCCTCTTTCTCTCTCTCTCTCATTCTGGTGTGCATGGAGGGAGAAGAGGGGCAATAAAAATGATGGAGCACATCCCAACATTTGCTGAGCCAGTTCAACATTTTATGTTAGCTAAAAAGAACTTGGAAATGAAGCAATATGTTTCTAAATAAATGAGAGAGAGCATACCTTGAACCCCTTCCAGGAGCAAATCAACTCCTTTCCGATAAAAGCCGTACGCAGCCTCGTAATCTTCCTCCTCCTCCTTCTTCAAGGCCAGCTTGATCAGCTCCCCTGCTTTGTCCAGGTAGTCGCGCCTGCCCAGCTTGGCCTTCAGGCTCCCAGTAAAGAGGCCACGGCTCTCTCTCTCACCATCAGGTTTGCTCCATTCATGGTCCAAAATGGCAGAGGCCTGTGCTGAAGGTTCGGTGGTAAAGCTGAGGCCAAGCGATCGGCTGGGGGAATTCTGGTTAGATGCCATTCCATCATCTAACTCAGCAAGAGAGTCCACATCAACAGTCAGAGAAATCAGGTCACTGTCACTGGAGAAACCTAAAGAGGAATTGTGTTGGAAAGAATATATTATTTGTTACAGTTCTATCATGCCTTTTCCCCTCTTGCTAGCAGAGCAAATGATCCTCACTTTCTTAACAGCCCTGTGAGATGAGTTAGTCGAGACTTTGTGGCTGGCCCAGAGACACCCAGTAAGCATCATGGCTGAATGCAGAACAGACCCTGGATTTCCTGAGTCTCAGTCCCACATCTGGCCGCTTCACCACACTGGCTCTGGTAGCTCATCTTGCCCAACATTCTCCTCTCACGTAAAATCTGTTATATCTGAAGAACTGCTGGCCAATGATTTTCTGCTGCACAGAGGTTATGAGCACATAAAGGGAAGACTGATACACAGCTCAGCTCAGCAACAAAGTCATCAGAATACCTTAGGGATGCCGTTATTGCTGAGTCGCAGAGCGTCATCTGAAACAGAGCAGCCTTTCCTAGCAGGGCTGTTTTAAGGGTTATTCGAATAACTTACATGACAGTCTTTAAGCACTCAGTACAAGATTTATATGCATACACACCACCCACACAATTTATTTATGTGATTTATACCCTGCCTTTTTCTTTTTTAAAGAATTCAAGGCAGCTTGCATCATTCTCCCCCTGCTGCTCTCAGTCTATGATGTCAACATCCCAAAGAAGTGATCATGCAAACTCCTATAGCATCTTTTTGCACAGTGCTCAGAAGAATGCAAGAAGGGCCATCCCAGATCAGTCCAAAGGCCTATGAGTATCTAGTCCAGCTTTCTGTTCCTGCAACCATCAACCAGATGGTCCCATGGGAAGCCCACAACCAAGATAGGCACACAATAGCAGCTCACCCCTTTGCTCACATTCCTCAGCAACTGGTATACAGACCCACGCTGCCTCTGAAGCTGGAGGTCAGATATGGCCACCATGACTGGCAGCCACAAGTAGCCTTAGCTGTATGCTGTGTAAAAAAGTACGTCCTTTTGTCTCTCCTGATTCTCCCATGATGCAGCATCATGAGATGACACAGCTGAGTTGTAGTATTACAACACCAGGAGAAAACTGTCTCCCTCTTCACTTTCTCCACCCCATGCCTAATTTTAGAGAGCTCTATCATGTTGCCCCCAACAACCTTTTCTAAGGAAAAAAGTCCTCTAGACCTGAACTCACAATTAAGAAATTATTTTGAATGATTCCTCTACAGGTCATTTGTGTGTATATTAAATCCACTTAAAAACCGTAAGATCTGCTTTGACTGCAAGTTTGTTTTGACAATATCTGAAAGTGGTGACTCTATCTCCACCTTAAACTTCTTTTTTAGATTACTTCTAAAATCACAGCAAATTTGCCTCTAAGTCTTTTAGCATGCCTTTTTATCCTTTCCTGCTTATCATCTTTTGTGAACTGTGATGCTCAGAAGTCAACAGACACTCCCAATGCAGCCACAGACAGTCCACAGATCAAAAGGAGGATCTTATGACACTGTTCTGTTGATTTTTTAAATTAATTGTCAAAAGTTCAATCATTGCCTTTGCTTAAACTTGTCTTAACATCAAGGTTTGTTTCTTCATGTTCCTCTTCCAGAACTGCCCTCCAGTGGCGGACAATTGTCTTTCCTGTTACAATTTCAGAGGCAACTGAACAGCATTTCTGGCAACTAAACTTCAATCCAATTTACCTATACCAGTGACAATCATTGGTTAATTAATTAAACTCTGATCTGCAGAGTTGCATGCTGCTGCCATGAATATGCAATCTCAAATTAACTGGACAGGAGGATATTCCATGTCATACAAACTTGGATTATTAATCATGTGTATTAATCGTAAGTTAAGCAATCCACAGCTAAGCCAAGAACTAATCATAGGTTAAATGTGGGTTATTTAGCCCACAATTAATCTATAGTGACCAATTTCATATGTCTCAGAGTAACCTCCTATCTGGCTGATTGGAAGCTGCATATTCAAAATGATAGCAACATATGGTGGAACAAATCATGGATGAATTAACTCATGATGTCCTGCCATTACATGTGAAATTGTTTCCAATTGGGCTTCCCATCATTTACAAAATCAGGCCCATGTATATTCTTTCCGTCAAAAGAAACTGCTATGTCTAGTGAAATTCAGGATTTCTGCTCATCTCTGAAGCAAACAAGAAATGCAGCAACTGTCATGTTTATAACTAAACCCAGTAGAAATAAATAGTCACGCTCTTCTCAATTCATCCCATTTACACTTACCTCCATATTCTGATTGACTAAGGGTCACATCGTCAAACACGCTAACATCCTTCCGAGCTTCAAAAAGAGAAAGGGAAGGTGGAATACATAAAAGCTGGCAAGGTTTTAGACACTAGAACAAGAGGCAAGTATTAAGATGACACCCACCCCTTACAGGTAGGCGTGTTTTTAAGCAGAGCTAGGATCATTTGTGGTCCAACACTTCTTACAGATATTGAAAGGAGGGGAACATCACTGGATCCATACATATTGTAGAAAGACACTTTCCATTTAGGAAGTCCATGCCAAGTCATTTCAAAGGCCCAGACCAAGCGAAAACCCAAAACCTTCATTGTATAAGAAAGGCAGTTAAGGATGCAATGCATTCGCAAGCAACCAGATGAAACCATTACAGTTCTAAAAAGAGCCACAAAAAGGAACAAAACTTCTGAAGCTCTTCTCTGTTGCCTTCTGACTAAATTTACCTGCAGCCAAATTCATGCAACCAAGAAGCCCACGGAATTCCTGTACCAGGGCATATTCCCCACACCAAAGGCTATTGTGTATGTGCACACACAAAGAGCAGTCTCTTAGTTCAAAAGTGGAGGAAGTTCCACAAGTGCAATGGAAGACCAGGAGTTACTGGATCAAGGCCTATGAGTACAAACAGATCACCCCATCCTGCAATCTCTAGCTGAATGCCCACACCCCGCTTCTGCCTTTGGTACCTTTTAGGAAAGTTGCAAGAGGGTTCCCTCCCAGATTGTGGAGACTTAGGCCACCAGACCATGACACGCATCTGAGCATGCCCAGAGCGTGACATGGAGTTGGCTTTGTAAGATATGGCCTAAGCGGAAAGCAGCTTACTAAATAAAATATAAATGTTACAGATTTATTAAAGATGTGTGGGGTACTGAAACAAGTTTGTGGCATTTTAATGGTGGGGAAAATTGAAGGCAGAAGAACAAAAGGAAGACCAGCTATAAGATGAATGGATTCCACAAAGGAAGGCATGCACTTGAGTTTACAAGAGCTTGGCAGAGACGTTAAGCACAGGACATACTGGAGAGCATTCACTGGTGGGGTCACCGTAAGTAGGAGGCAGCACCTAAAACAACAATTTGTCCAACTATAGGGCTCGTTGGGTTTCCCAGGTGGGAATAAGATGAAGAGAGGACTTTTTGATGGTGACACCCCATTTATGAAAGTGGCCTGCCTGAAGATGTTTACCTAATGCCTTCATTGTGATCTTTTTGACACCAAGTGAAGATCTTTTCAACATCTCATTTTTTAAAATATGATGGTACTTTCTGGATACGTGAACTGTGGTGGTCCCCTGCTGTTGGTTTTACTATCCTTTTCTGTCTGTGGGTCTTTTAATTCATTTTAGATTTTAAAATTATGTGTTGCTATCCAGCTTCCCCAGCCTGATGCCGCCCCCGCCAACACTTCAAACTCTCAGCATTCTTAACCACAGTCCATCCCTGGCTGGACCTGATGAGAGTCGAAGATCAAAACATCTAGAGGGCACCGGGTAGAGGAAAGGTTGGTTCATTTCATGGCTTGAACCTTCACTTTGTGAAATACCCACAAAGTGGTAAGTAGCTTTGCAAATAAATACATGCATAGGATTTCAGCATTAAAAGTTATTTTGAAAGATGGGGACTCTATAAAAAACAGTAAAGGTATGCTTCACTGCAGCCGGATTCATCCCACCTTGGTGAAGAACAGCAAGATTTGGAATTCCTTGTGTGCAATGCCAACTAAACTTCCTAGGAAAGTGTGCATGTTTGTGTGGACCAGAAAATTATAGTTGCAATGCTAATGCTGCCATCTAGAGGAGATGAGGAGTAAAAGACACATTTTAATGTCCTGCGTATCCAACCATTCTACTCATCAGAAAAGGGTAATGGGTAACAAGGTAACAGGGCAGCAGCCAACCTTCAGAACTGCAGATAGAAGCACTGTCTGTCAGGGAGTCCAGAAGAGGTTCCACCGGGCCAATCAATTCAGATCCATCATGCACCTCTCCATCCTTGAGAAAGAAAGAGAGATAAATTAATATATTTTTCAACTGTTACTGAGGGGGGGATTAGTGCATTTTCATTGAGAAAACAGAAATGACAAATGACCAAACCGCAGCAGTCCAGACAACATGGCCATTTAACCCTTTGTCTTCTCCCTATTCAAAACTAAATGGTACCAAGCAAATACGATACTCCTTTCTTGCTAGATGAACTACTGAGGACTTCTTTGGTACGGCAGAGGATGGCATCGACAGCTCTCAGTGGCAGATGGATACCAAATCTGATCATGAGTCTGCCTAAGATATGAAAGCATATTTCCAGCAGAGACGTCCACACAATCTGGAACAGTAACATTTACTCTAAAATTTCCTAACATGTGATCGGATGGCATCAGCAGGTGCAAAGTCCCTGCAGAGTCCTCTTGGTGTTGATGCAAGGACTGTATCCTATAACAGCCTTGCCCAACCTGGTACCCTTTGGATATGTAGAAATACAATCTTCAGTCATGCGGCCCATGAGATACTAAACAGAGTTATGTTTCCTGGGCAAGTTGGAGCTTGTGAGGAATGGAAATACATAATTACCGGTGTGGCCTTGGTGGGCAAAACGCACAATAGACATCCTGAATCCACCCAGAACATCTGTGGGAGGCTAATTATCAGCCATCTCATTTAACAGACAGGGAACCAAGGCTAAGGGATACGTGGACTCGGGCAAGTCATAATAATTCATAGTTCAACAAGGAGCTGAAACACATTTTTCCCCTGAGCTGTGTGTCTAGTACGATTCATACCAACTCTCAAAGAGAGAATTAAGAAACAAAGGCTTTGCTCAGCGTTGCCAAGTGGGATCAATTAAGGCTCAGCAGTATTAACCTTAAAGAAATCTTCAAGCTGTTTGCTGTTGTAGAGCGCTGGGATGTTGGCAGAAAACTGAAGCAAGTCTTCTGCACACTGTCTCCTCTCTTCAATCACTCCTTCTTCAAATCGCCCTGAAACATGAAAAGACCAACATTCCACATTAAGCCTTTTTTTTCTTGCAAAAGCCTCCCATGAGAAGGAGGCCCCGTGTCCATGAAGTTGCACAGTCGCTGCAGGAGACAGTGACAAGATTCGCCACTTCTCACCCTCAGCTGTCCCCTGATTCTTGTCTTCTGAAAGTGACTTAAATGATACAAGCTGGCAGCTGCCATCCATCTTAAGGATGCACAACGCCACACTCCAAATTAGCCAAGAGACACCGACATGTGTCCATCAACATCCAGGCAGTAAACAACATTGGGCTCACTGTGCTGTGACTGTTCTCTGCAGACCCGACCCTGAACAGACCTGAGCATTAGATACTTTAGCCAACACTGAAGACAAGAGCTTGGATCTTGAGCTTCTGCAAAGAGGATGCCATTCACAGGGTACCTTCTTCCACCAGCAGAAAAGAAACAGGCAATTTTTGCCCATTTCCTCCACTAGCACAATCTCACTTCCCACCCAGTGTCCTGAGAAAATCTGCTCCAGAGGTTTGGAAGACCCTTGAGAACAATGACAATGGAGCATCTGTAGAGCAAAGGGCTTCCTGTACTCCACTATTCACAGAAGGAACGCTTTAAGAACCAAGCCAAAATCTCATGCTTAATAGCAAAATGGGAGAGCATTATTTTCTAGGTGTTGGGACTTGTCCCATCCCAGCACACCTGGTCGCCTCTGAACCTGAGTCTGCTTCAGATTTTAGTAGGCACAATGTACAGTTGCCTGCAGCCTGGGAAGGGGGTCATTGCCACTTTTTGATTTCTCAGTTAATTACAGCGAAAACAAGAGATAAAATCTAAAAATACACCTTCTCAAACTTTGCTGGTGCCAACATCACATTTTGGTGATCCCTGAGTTATTATCAGAGAGCTCTTTCATGAGAATCAAGCTAGAAGAAAGGAGGTTGTTCAGGAGGATGCTTCAGCTCCCAGTGTCTGAGAGGGTGGAACCGAAACGCCCTGGTTCAATGTATTACTTGTTTACTGGTGGATTCTACCTAACTGCAGCTCTTCTTGAGCTTCAAAACAAGTCTGCTTGGGTCCCTAAGCATGGAAATCCTGTTTTTAAGGATGCGTCCATTTTTGCGTGAGGGTATTTCCACAGATGTTCTGAACCAGCAACAACAAAATGTTCTGCACATATAAACTGACCATGGAGATTTTCTCTGTGCAAGTTGTTGCTGTTTCTGTGAGGGAGGAATATTCAGGCAAATGACCCCCTTCCTCCTGAAGTGATGGAGGTCCAAAAAAAGCAGAACCATGTGACTCAGCTTCATGTGTACTTCATGTTAACTGCACTGACAGGCAGAAGTTCCTCCATTAGACATGGTGCTTTATCAGGGTTTCCCTTTAAAGTTCTAGCAGCAAACATAGGAGTCCTTATCCCTCCTATGGAAGGGGATACCTAGCCTGATCTTATATTTAAATACTGGCCTGCTCCCCATAGGCATCAGACATTGCATGGGGGTGAGTACATGGAGTGAGCAAGCCGGTGCAGGAAAGACTGGCTGTTCTGTCCTGTCCTGTCCCTGTGCCCAGCATTTGCAGTTAGCTTTGTATGCACTTCCTTCTGCAAATCTTTTCAAATTGTTATCTTTCCTTCCAGCCAGGGCTGGGAGGTGATAAATCACAGAATTATAGATTATTTGGGTCAGAAAGGGCCCAGGAGGCCATAGGGTCCAACTCCTTGCTGGCGTAAGATGCCAGTCACACCATCCCACTAAGATAACTGTCTATTGGCTTTCTGAATGTCTCTAGTGTGGAGAAACACACGACCCCTCTTGGCAGCTGGTTCCACTGTCATATTGCTCACATCCTTTTAAAACCTGGCTGCCCAAAACTGAATGCTGCATTCCAGGTGAGGTCTGACATATTCAGAGTAGAAGGGAGTAAGTACTCCTCTTTTTCTGGAAGTAATACTTTTATACATGCATCCCAAAACAGTGTTTACCTTTTTGTGGCAAAATATTCCCCATGTTGTATCGATGCAGCTGAGTTGTTTGTTTGTTTGTTTGGCCTCAATGGAGAACTTGCCATTTGTCTCCACTGAATTTCATGATGTTGTTTTCTGTCCAGCATTCAAGCTTGCCTAGGTCTCCCTGGATCTTCTTTAGTCTTCCATGGTGTTAGCTATTCTACCTGCTTTTAGTATCATCAACAAATGTAATTACAGTTCCCTAGATTTCTTCATCAAGATCATTAATAAAGATGTTGAAGAGCACTGGTCCCAAGACTGAGCCCTGTGGTACCCTACTTGTAAACTCTCTAGGTTGAGAAGCTACTGTTGATTATCACTCTCTGTGACCTATTTTGAGGCCAGTTGTGGATCTACCTAATAGATCAATAGGCTAGTTCTCTCGAGCCCACATTTTGCTAATTTATTTATTAGTATGCTGTGGGGCACTTTGTCAAATGTCTTGCCAAACTCTAGGTAAACAATCTCCACTGCAGTGCCACTGTCCATTTGGGTAGTAACCTAGTTGGAATGACATTACACTGGTTTAGCATGACTTAAGAAATAAGAATTGGCTTCTGTTTAGCCATGCATTTTCTTCAAGATGCATACAGACTGATTTTTTAATGATTTGCTCCAGTAATTTCCCAGGGATTGAAGTTAGACTGACTGGTCTATAGTTCCCTGGATCATCTTTCTTCCTTTTCTTGTAGATGGGGACAATATGAATGAAAAATTGCACAAATTTAATTTGTATACAGACTAAATTGGTCCATTTTAACATTCCATATTGGCTACAGTACAGAATTATGGGGGGGGGGGGTTAAAATCCTTTCAGGATAAATGGGGGCAGCAGGGGCCACATGCAGCCATGCATGTTGGCCACCCCTGCCTTCGGCATATGTCCATGTAACCCCATTCACACACAGTTAACTCTTCCGCCTGCTGCTTTTCTCTTCTGTCTGCTTTAGAAAATAATCTGGGACACCCTGGGGAGAAATGGCTGCATGGTTCAGGTGCCACCACTGCCATTGCTTTTCAGATTGGTTAAAGGGGGTGGCAAGATTGTTGCCACTGCCACATCCATAGGTACCCCGTGAAGCCTGTGGGGGGCAAAATCACACCCTGAAAATTGCTATAGAAACACCTCTGCAAATGCACCACTTGCAAATGGGAGACACAACTGAAGAGGAATTGTGTTTCAACCCATTTCCAACATGCTCTCAAATTCCTGAGCCCAAACCTCATCACCGAGGCCAAAAATGTAGCAGAAAAGACCTGGAAAATGGTTTTATCTGGGGCAGAGGAGAGAGTTTCACAAATTATCAAGCAAAAAGAGCAGAAAATCCTAGCAATCACCCAAGGAAATGTGCAATGTTCCAGTACAGAAACTAGTGCCTAACCTAGTTGCTCACCCAGGAAGAGCAATGAGTTCTTCCTGGCAACCGGCTTTCCAAACTCACTATGGGCTCAATACAAGTTGTTACTTGCAGGGCCTTCTGCAAAGCAATGCTAATGCTCAGGGGTTGCCATACAAAATGCTTCCATAAGCCCACATACAAGGAAATTTTGGAAGGAGCATAATCACAACATTAACAAGAATTGACCAGGAAGCCCACAATGGAACAAATTTGGTTGGTTACTAGGCAAAATCCAACATTTTGACCCTAAGTCCTGAATAGCCTGAACCCTGGTTATCGGGAAGCTGGGGTGCCAGGGAGCCCATACCTGCTCCAAGATTGTTGGGTTTGAACTCCCATCATCCCTGACTGTGGGCATTACTGGCTGAGGCTGATGGAAGTCACAGGTTCCCAATCCTAATCTAAAGAACTACCAACCCCAACATATCAACCACCATGTCCTTGGTATTCACAGGAGATCCTGCAGACAGAACCACCAATATTTTAGCTTCGGCAAATGGTGACCACAATTCAGCAACAGAATGTGTGCTTGACCTGCCAAACATCCTGGATTCAACCCCTATTTATACGGTCCGCCCAGGACCTTTATTACGATGGCAGCATCCTCTGGTATTCATTTCTGAAGAACTGTCGTAAGGCTACCCCATGTGCATCATCTGGAAAAGAGGCAGAGAACTATGACTGATAGGAGGGTTTTCCTCTCCAAGAGGAGTCAGGCTGCTCTGTGCCACAGTGACTAAGCTTGGTTGCAGCTCCTTTGTGCTTGCATTCATCTTGCAGGTTTGACTTTAGGATGATCCTTAAAGTCTAGAGATGATTGTCCTTTTAACTGCTTGGAAAGGTTTGCACCAGGAAGGGAGACAGACGTTTATCATGCGGATTAAGGATGCAATCACACTAACCCGGGAGTATGTTCCACTGACCTCAACAAAGTATCCTTCTGAGTGGGCATGGATAGTATTGCACAGCAGTTAACTTTTCGGGAACCACGTCTGTGATGAGGAGCCAGATCAGAAAGAAATCTTAACTGGCTCTGTTTTCATTAACTTTCAATTCCCATGGTCTGGGCCAATGTTCTGGGCACTGAATCTCTTCTTTTCAAGAAAGAACACCACCACGGGAAGACCAGCATGACTCCAAAGGGCATTAAATCCTTGTTAACAAGTCACATCTCATTTTGGTATTCTGATTGTCTTGTAGGTCCAGTCTTCAGATCAGCCTTCCAGAAGCGTTAGGCTACAATTCACATCATCCTCAACTAGCGCAGCCATTGGAAGTGGTTGCAGGACAGACTGCTGCTTTCAGGGTTCTAACCAGCCAAACAGCATCACCCTTTTCAAAGATACTCCATTCCATGTCCCTCCTTCCAGTTTTCTATTTGTCCAGTTTTCTGTGGTTGCTGAGCATGCCCAGTCCTTATTGGACTGTCTTGGGTCCCCCTGCCCATCCCTTAGGGCAAGAATGGGCAACACTTAGCCCATAGGCCAAATCTGTGGTGGCAGCAGCCAATGAAACTGGCACTTTGCCGTCACATTTCAATGGCTAATCCCTCCAAACGGCTAAAATAAACAAATGTGGTTTGAAAGCAAAGTAAAGTTTACCCCCACATAACTGTTTGCCACCCAAATTTGGTGACCACTACTGAGTTGCTCCACCTCCATCTCCTGCACATGGTAGCAACAAGACTGTGACCCCCAGGAATGTCCAGGGACCCAGAAGTGAGCTCCAGAATCCCTGGGGTTGCCCATTCCTACCTGGGAGGGAGGGGTTCTAAGGTGCATTCGTAAATTGTTTTCTATTTCTACAAGCTTTTGGGTTCCCCAACCTTGTTGATACCTCCTTGCTATGCACAACAAAGGTTATGTAGTTGGCTACATACCAAAAGGCCCTCCTTACATAATAAGTTTGCTATTTAAACCTAGACTCATGGCTGGGGCCACATTCATCCAAAGGTGAACAGTAATGCCTTCCATATTGCAACCTAATGTTTTGACACAGGGTAATTTGGTTCCCTACTCAGTAGATTCACTAAGAATCAATCACAGAATCATGGAATAGCAGAGCTGGAAGGGGCCAGAGGACCATTGGGTCCAAGCCCCCGCTCAGTGCAGGACTCCAAGTTAAATCATGCCTCTCAGATGGCTGTCTAGTTGCATCTTGAATGCCTCTAGTGTGGGAGAGCCCACCACCTCCCTAGGTAATTGGCTCTAACAGTCAGAAAGTTTTTCCTGGTATTTAGTCAGAATCTGGTACCCTGTCACTTGAGCCCGTTATTCCGTGTCCTGTACTCTGGGATGATCAAGAAGAGATCCTGGCCTTCCCCTTTGTGACAACCTTTCAAGTACTTGTAGAGTGCTATCATATTTCCCCTGATTCTTCTCTTCTCAAGGCTAAACATGCCCAGCCCTTTCAATGTCTCCTCATAGGCCTTTGTTTCCCATCCCTGGATCATCCTTGCTGCCCTCCTCTGAACCCTTTCCAGCTTGTCTGCATCTTTCTCAAACTGTGATGCCCAGAACAGGAGCTGGGACTCCAGCTGAGCCCTAACCCGCACTGAGTAAAGGGGAAAACTTCATGGGATTTGGAAGCGATACTTGTATTAACGCAGCCTAAAATAGCATCTGCCCTTTTTGCAGCCACATCACACCATTGATTCATATTCAAAGACCAGATGTATTTTAAACAATCTATTACATATGGGAGTACAAGAACTAAACACTAGAATTCTCAGAGATATTTTAAGAACTACAGGAAATCCTTATGGTAGGAGGCAAGGAGAATGCTTTCTCCTAACAGAAGATCTGAAATAGCATTCCATGTAAATGTTCTCAAAGAACAAGGCTGCAATTGCATTTCGTACACAGTAATTTGATAGTAAGCCTTATTTATCTCAGTAGGACCTTATTTCTGAACAAACATGCATAGAGTTACACTTGAGACTCTTACAGCATACAGTACATTCTGGAGGATACAACAGCATTTCATAAGTTACTTTTTCAGTATTCTGTGTTCAAATTAATCTCTTGAGAGTCTAGAAAACAGGTGTGGGGGGTTTAAAAAAGAGGGACCAAACAAGCAACAATGGTCAGCCACTTCTCCTTATTTTTATTAATTTAAATGCCTAAGAGATTCCAGTCTCACCATCTTCCTTCAAAATACCCATGCTCCCATTTAGTATTTCTCCTGATGCAGGTTAATTTTAAAAAATCAAAGAGACTGAATACTTTACAGCCTCTGTCTGAGCAGAGAAATTAAATAACGTCACCTTTCAAGTACATTTGCCTGCCTCCATCCAGTTTCTCTTCTTGCTTCTTTAGATTAATAAACTGTCTAGGGTGAAGGAAAGAGTTTGATGCTTTAAAAAGGGACTCCTCTGTCTACCATGGCTTCCTTATGAAATTATGCAAAATTGCAGCATTATGACAGTGGTGAAAATTCTACTAGGAAACCAGGATGTTTTGTTTTACTTTGTGTTTTGTTTTGTTTTGTTTTTAATGATGAAACATGGAGTGTTCCGGTCCAGGGCTTCAGCCAGCCATATCCTCTTCCAGGGTACTCCATTCCATTGTCCCCTCACTCAGCATTCTGCGCCCAATGAGCATACTCAGTCCCTGTAATTCATTGACCTGGTTCAGTATTACTTAGCTCTGTCTCTCCTAGAACTGCCCACATCTGTACCCATTCTGCCTGTCTTCAACAGAGAAAGAGATGAGACAACAAGACCCTTTCCATCAGCCTGGTGAGAAGCAACTACTACATTGGACTCTTCCCCTCCCAGAGCTATCTGATGTGGTGGCCATTTTACAGAACATTATGTAATTTCATCATGCAACAAAATGAGAAAATGGCACCAGAAGTTGCTAATCTTCTGCACTACCCATTCCTTTTTCCTTCTACAGCATGTCTTTAGAACATGTAAGCCACTGATCAAGACTATAAACCAACCTGAGTGGCTTGGCAGACAAGCAAAATGTAAGTAAAATGTTCCGCCAGCAGCAGCCAATAATGTGAAGCCAGCTGACAAAGCACGCAACCTGATGTCCCCTTCTTCCGGGGGTCAGATTAGATGGCCCAGGAGGCCCCTTCTGACTTGCTCTGTTTCTGTGTCAGAATGCAGTTTATATGTTTCTACACTTTGCAGACAGGAGTAATGAAATTTGGACATGGAAACATCTTTTATAACATCCACTTCTGCTCTCACCAACTGTATCTAATTGCATGGAATAACTGCACATAGTCCTCACAGTGGCTGACGTTGTCATGTAAAAGGAAAAGCAACAAACATGAAACAATTGAACACCATTTACCATTTACAAACCAGCTAAGAGCAAATGAGTTTAAAACAGTATAAACCGGCTGAGTGGTAAAAACACCACAATCCATCCAGCTAATCCAGCAACTGGAAAGCTTCTGCAAGAAGAAAGAGCATTGCTGTCCTCTGAAACTTCTTAAGGAAGTTATCCATTTCCAGTTCCTTAAGGAAGAGTACCACTGTGGACAGGAAGCCCAAGATCTGGCCAGTTCCGTCCACCCTTCAATGAACAAGGGAACGCTGAGCATGGCTCTCCCTGCCTAACCAGGATGCACGTGGAAGAACATCACGGAAAGGGATGATGAACCTGACAGCTGGCCATTTCAGGGCTCAGTCCTATGCCCTCCTACGGCCATCCTCCTACGGCCATCCTCCTCCTATGGCCTCACAGTCCCAGTTTCAAGGCCCTCTGACCATGGAGCTGAGACTTCAAACTGGAGTCCCCCCCACCCCCCTCACAGCTGTCTTAGAAAGAACCACACCAGCTGCCTTGTCAATTGAGCTTGGAGAGGGCGAAAGGGGCAGGGAGGGGAGCAGACTGGAGGGGAGCTATGGCTTGTGCTGTATCTCAATGGCACCCAGCCTCTTTCCCTTCCCTTCTATGACGCTTCTTCTAGATGACTGACAAGGGCTGTCTAGATAACTTGAAGGACACAGTGCCTTGCACCCTGGCTTGGATGCAGGTCAGCCTGGAGACTTGCGTGCATCGGGCACGGAGGGCACTGCTGATCAGACCTCTTGCTCTCATAACTTAACCACTGCATAGTGTAGCTAGCCATCTGAAAATAGTAGCAATCCCACAGAAACATGGCAACATTACACAAAGGGGTCTATTTGTGAATTGCACATCCTAAGCTCAAGCCGCATATCTTTTGGCACCTGAGAGAGGACTGTTCCACTTGTGCACCCAAATGTAAAATGCAAAGTACATACTCCAAAGTGATTATTAGCAACCCTTATTTCACAAATGAAATTGGATGGGCATTGTCACTACTTGTATATATCAGAGTGGGGAAACATTTCAGCCTGAAGGTCCAATTGGCCCCCGGCTGGGATGTGAAGGGCTATATACCAGCAGGAGCTGGGCCACTGCCCCAAATGAGTGGAGCCTCTGCTGGCATACTCCCCCACACACTTTTTAATATGACCAGCATTCATATATGCATACCCACCACACTCTTCATGCACACTCTTCTGTCTTTCTTCGAGACACATACACACACACACACACACACACACACCCTCCTTCCCAGCATTACTTCCTTAACTGAACCAAGCAGATCAGCTGAACCAGTGGGGAAGACACCTTCCCTGCCCAGTATCAGCGAAATCCACAATGGACTCAAGTGAGCGTTAATTTCTAAGAATCTAACCTTCAGGTGCCATGGCAGATCAGTTTTACCTGAGTCACACAGACTTCTGAATTGTTTTAATTTTATACCAACATGATCCTAGGAAAATGCAGTGAAAACTCTGAACGATAATGAGTATTTCCCCCAGAGGCTATAACATGAAGATTTGTTTTTTTCAGGGATCCACACATTTTCAGGAGTGTGAAATTGTGCAGCTCCAAAGGTGCCCAAATGTACAGGAACACATTTGCACAAAATCCAGTTCCATCAATGAGTGGATGACAGAACACAAGGCACCTGGCAACCCATGAAATAAAGATGAAATGGATGTTATCATGTTCCATCTGCAATCCTATGCAAATCTAGATAGAAACAAGGCCTACAAAAGGTCTAGGCATTTCTCCTGTCGAAATGCACAAAGGATTGCACGTTTAGTGCCTTTAAGTCTACAGTGGATGAAGGGGATTTTTTTGTACAGGGGAAAGTTCTTATTGTTAAGAAGTTTTAACAAGATCCAGTTTACTAGCTTCATTTTCAACAAAGGGCCGGGGACCAAACTCATGAGAACAGCTTGAAAACACCAGCCGAAGCAAAGTGGCTGTGAAAGAAGCATCTCTGGGCTTTGAACCACAGACCTTCTGATCACAGCCCCCCACCAGGCTCCCCACAGGCCAAGCTCATCTGAAGCCACCCTAGATTAGGTCAAGCACCTTCTTGAGTACAGTCTGCTCTGACTGCCAGTCAGTCTCCAGGGTCTCTGGCAGAGGTCACTTACATCAGCCACGACTTGAGCCTTTCAACTGAGAGCCAGCATGGCTTAGTGGTTTGAGTGCTGGACTGGGACTGGGGAGACCTGGGTTCAAGTCGCCACATGGCCATGAAGCTCAAGGGACGATTTTGGGCTCTGCCTAAGGAGGCAATGGAGCGGAGTGGAGGATCAAGTGCAGCACCTCAGACCCTGCAGCAAAAGGTTGGATCAGATTGCAACAAATCAACAAATGCAGGTGCCATGCACTGAACCCGGGAAATTCAGCATGCAGGAAGAGCATTAAATAGAGCAAAATACTGATGAAGTCCTGGAGCCTGAATCTCGGATGCCTTGAGGACAAGCCCTTCCTTTTAGTGGTGCAATTGTCTTGCCCTTTTTTAGCACCTTATGACCTCCAGTAAAATTTTTATGATGCCAATTGGAAGGGACTCTCCCCGACCCCAGGCCAGCTTTTTGTATGCAGCAGCCTCAAGTACATCCCTCAAGTTCCCAGTTGCCACGCTGAGATTCAATAGGCTTCTGTTTAAAGAACCAGAGCTGGACTAATTAGGCTTATGCCATCTAGTGGCCACATCTGACTTACAGGCCACGTGTCGTCTGGCCTCGTACTAGTCCTGGGTGGAGAACCTCTTTTCATCCCAAGTGCCCAAGTCAATTGCAGAAAGGCTCCTGGATGCTCTGTCCCACGGGTTGGAGGAGGCCAGAGACAAAGTGGGTGGGAACCAAATGTAAATCATTCCTGCAGGGTGTAGCTTAAAGCTCTTGCTGTCAGTATTTCAGTCCTAGGAGAGGCATTTCGGCCTTTTAAAATGGGGGTGAAGCTGCAGTGAAGCTGGGAAATTACCCAACAGCAGATGGCTGTGGGGAAGGAGATGGAATTGGCCACCTGAGAATCCCAGAGGTAGGCTTGCAGCCAGGCTGGGCTGGAGGGGGTCTTGGACCTCCTCAATTTACTCTCCGAACCATTTTATAATTTGTTTCTACAAATAATTAAAAAGTTTACAATGTTGTCATTAAAAGACCAGCACCAGATGAATTGCCCTCCTACTTCTTTGGCAACCAACCCCCCCCCCCCACAGGATGCTGAGGCTGACCAGAGACCTGCCCAGAGGTCTGGATGGGGACCCTGGGCAGGCCAGATCTGGCCCTGGGTCTGAGACTAGCAACCTTGTGGGACCTGTGAACACACCATGAAATCTGGGGCAAGGGGTTCTTCTGGAATGGAGGATCCATAAGAAATTGGACTGCAGCAAGGAACAAAGCATTTCACATTCATAAATGTCATTCCTGACTCTAGAAGAAGCTGTGAGACCAGAACAATGTTGCTTTTTTATCCAATGTAGCAATTATTGTCTTTTAAAATTATTTTCTTGTTTTTAAGAAAAAAATTAAATTGCAATGTGCAGGGTTTTTAGTGAAACCAGAAGAGTTGCTAAAAGTTGCAAGCATTTATTCTTCTTTGCCTCCAAATACAGACTTGGTACAGACATGATGCTGCCCAAGCTCCTAGCCATGATTAGGAGACCATGATCACTCAGTTCATTTTTAGCTGTCTGCCCCCCGCCCCCAATCTCATGGGCAACTTGCCTTCTCCGAGTCCTAACCACAGGACATTATGTCTGTACTAGCGTTTTCGGTAACCATGGTCATTTTTACCTTACAGTATAACAAGAGCTGCAAACTTTGAGTGGGAGCTAATCATGGTTAGCACTAACCCATGCTTAGCTCCAAAAAGGAAATGGGGGAAGAAACAAGCAAGTCTGGGGCATTCCTGACAACTTAACCATAGTTAGGAGATAGAAACGGTCAAGTGGAGATGCACCTAGACTGAATTTATAAAAGTGTTAGTACAAACTCTGCAAGTGATCATGTCTGTAAGGAACTATAGTCATCACTAAGTATGAGTACATATTATAGACAAGGGGAGAGGTGATTTATTCCCCCCTCCTCCATCCCTGTTATTCAGTTTTAAGGCTGAACACACACACACTTCAATTACTAAGGGGACACCACTCTGCAAGTTTAGACAGGAAAACAGGGCTGTAAGTTGCAACATGCTCCAGCCGGCTGTGCTCAGAGTTACAGGCCCTGTTTTTGTCTCAACTTGTACAAAGCAAACTTCAAACCTTTGTCAAAAGCAAACTTCTGTTAGCACAACACAGGACTTAGGATATCCACAGATGTGTTCATCCATCAGCTATTCCCACATGATTTCAGCAATTTAAAAAAGTATATATGCTTACCAAATACTATTGCTTTAGCAAAAGGAGGAAACAATTCAGTATGCCTGAATAAGTGTTTATGAATCTGCCAGAGGTCTTTGTGCAATTTCTTAAAGTCACTGTATCTCTTCCAAACGACTATCTGAAGTGAAAACAGAAAACAAACATACCCATGAAGCAGTTATTCCTGCTAATTGAGCATTTACTAAGTATGGCAGAAACCAACGCAGTAGCTTATTCAAGGTAGTCTGTGGGACCTCTTTTAAGGTGAGAAGTAGTATCTAAAGCTCTTAATAAAATCTAGCCTTGGTTGTTGAATTTGCTTCCCCTCTTTCTCCCAGATGACATTAAGGAATTAAGGATGTTAATGAAGTAAGGAGCACTTGTAGTCAAATATAGTCCACACGCTACTTCAGCCACAACTTTTGCTCATAAACCAAATAGGTGAATCCTGCTGCGATTCAGGCACACCGACAACCTTCAAGGCCCTTTGTGCACCACAAGTGATCAAGCTAGAGCTGGAAAGGAGGGCTGGTAGTAAGAGGCATAAATAAGGCAGATTTCCCCACACTGAGACACTCCAGGTCCAGTCATCCCCAGCTAGCATAGCTAGCAGATTCGGAGAGTACCAAATAGGGATTTGCAGAACATAGATAAGGATCTCTGGGAGAATTTTGGTAGACCTCCAAGAGTTTTCTCTTTCGTTTAAACAGAAACAGTGGAAATGGCAAGAAAATAACCCTTTACTGCAGCTGGCGTACTTCGCTCTTAGACTCCATGGTGTCTAAGATGCATAAAATAGGAGCACTAAGCGGTTGCTTTGCACCAAGTCTTTGTTCAGGTCTGCTGCTTGATTTTTGGGGCTTGTGTTAGAATCCCTGATCTCTGGTAATACCTGTGTACATCTGTATATATTCCAATGCACAGCTGATGGGGTTCAATAGATAATTAACCAATTTTGTGACTGGTTCCAGTTGGTAGACAAGTATTCTAGTAAAAACACAACATAGGTGTCCTGATGTTTTGCAGTCCTGATATCTGCCCAGCCCTCCAATCAAACACTTTGAATAAGAATCCTCAGTGATGCAGAATATCACAGAATCCTACAGAATAGTTGAACAATCCTAGAAGAGCTGGAAGAGGCCAAGAAGACCATCAGGTGCAACCCCTGCTGTTGCAGGACACCAATTTACACCATCCCACTCAGATGACTGTCCAGTTTTGCTTTGAATGTTTCTGGTGTTGCAGAGCCTACCACCTCTCCAGGCAACTGGTTCCACTGTTGGATTGCTCCAACAGTTAGGAAACTTCCTGATATCTAGCCTGAATCTGGATTGTTGCAACTTAAGCTGATTGTTCTGTGTCCTACATTCAGGTGTGAGCAAGAAGAGACCTTGTCCTTCCTCTTTGTGGCAGCCTTTGAGGTACTTCTAGAGGGATATCAAGTCTGCCCTCAGTCTTCTCTTCTCAAGGCTGAACATGCCCAGTTCCTTCCGTGTCTCCCCATAGGACAATGTTTCCAAACTATGGATCATTTTTGTTGCCCTCAGTTCAGGTTGTGCAAGCATCTGCTCTACAACTCCCCCTTATAATGTTACGTGCTCCCCACTTTTTAAAGATGTGCAAGGGAGGCCATTAACTTATCACTGGGGATGGTGGGATTTGCCATCGAACACATCTGAGGGGCACCAGGCTGGGGAATGCACCATGCAGTACTTGTAGCACCTATCCAGGGTGGGAGTGGGATGATAAAAGAACAGCTAGGTGTGACAAGGGCCTTCTGTCTAGCGTATGCCACTAAAAGCGAGCCAAAACGAGGACAGGGGAGAATAAGGTCAGCCAGCAAGAACCAAGCTGAAAACGCACCACTGCAATAACTGTATGCTAGGGAGAAAAGGGCTGAAAGTGTTCCACTTGTGGACTAGCTGTTGGTTCATGTAACGAACATTATATCCATCAGAAGTCAGTATGCAGAGTAAGTACAGCAGTTTGGTTTAAAAGAAAGAAGTGTGGTTCCTACTTCTTATATCCATGGAAAAAAAGTTGGAAAAGTGTGGGCAGCACTGCTGCAAGCCACAGCACGCTCCATAAAACTCTGGAAAGGCTTCTGTATATGCTGGTGTAGCGGGACTACATATTGAGCCAGTTCATACACAATAAACAGTCCATGATTTGCCAACCATGGGTTGCTCGTGAGCATGCAAGAGTGAGGGAGCTGGTTCCTGCTGCCCGCTTACTTCAGTGGTACCACAACACAGAAAAACAGGCATGCCCCATCCTTGTGCTGTTCAAACTCTGGGTTGTTTCATTCTCAATAATCCAGAGTTCCAGTTTCATATATCACTGAGAACAATCCAAGGATGGGTTGTTTAGCACAGTGGAAGCAGGTTAGAACCAGAACACTCACTTCCAAATAACCCACGGTTGGCAACCCATGTATGCTGTCAGATGTTCTCAAGTACACTGCCATATGTTAGATCTTACACAGAAAATGGAAATGCACAAGCTCACTTCTATATCACATGCACAAAGTTTCTGTCCAGCACTTGTTCAACCAACCCTGGGGCAGTATCCATACCAAGCCCCTTTGACACATTTCATTTATTTGAAGAACAAGAATCAGCTGTTCATACATTCTTTCTCCCCCAAAGAGAGCTTCAGCTATAGGCAGTATAGGAAACCAAATAAAATGAAGAACTGCAGGCTTTAGTTTATCCTTTCCATAAAATGACTACACATTTGTACCACTATCTAACAGGTGGGATCCACTATTGTGATTCTGACAGTGGACCAGATGCTGCTGCTGGAATGAGACATCCCTGTGAACCCACCAAGTCTGCACTAGAGGCATGGGAGACCCACTGGAGCAAATCTGGACAGCACATGGGGAAGCTGCGAGTGGGGCAGGAAGGATGGGAAAGTCCTGTTCTGCGGATGAAGCAACACTGGCACTGGCCCCACATTTTGTCAAAAGACACTCACAACGACAACGTGCCTCACCTGGGCTTTGAAGTAACTGGGTTCCAGCAGGATGGCAAAGGGACTCTCTTTAAATTTTGCTTTAAATGGAATTGGTAGGTAGCAAGCACAATTGTGCAAATTGACAGCAAACATATTTATGGGATGCTCTTGTAGCAGACTGGGGTGAGGGAGGAAAAGCAGATCAGTCATCTCAAAGACAGACATCACAAGACTAGAACTAGCACTAAAATGTGCACTCCTTTCCCACCCACTTTTAAGTAGCCACTCACTTAATCTTCTCTGTTACCAACTGCCTGGAGGTGGCTAGGCAGATTAGCTTTGCAAAAGCCATTTTAGACTGACAGGGTAACCGTTTTTTCTGGACTAGTTGCTTCTGCAGGTGTATTCCACAAACTCAGTAAGAAAACTCAGGGTGAGTTCAGGGGAAATGTTGGAAGAAGGCCATTTGAAAGACTTCTTCTTGACCAACCATCAAGAGAAGACTTGATACCCTTCAGAGGGTGAGTGAAAAGGTATTCCTGTGTCACAGAATGAAGGACTGAATGTACCACACCATTCATTGCATATCTACTCCCTGCAATAAACTTTCTCCACAACCCAATCCCCAAATCCGAATTCTAGCCAAACCTGCTTCTCAGAGGCACTTTGACAGGTTAATACAGTATTCCTCAGTTTCAACAATACAGTTTTGTTGCCCTAAATCAGCCTTCCCAAACCAGATCTTTTGGATTTCAATCCTCATCAGCTCTAGCCAATGGTTAGGAATGCTGGGATTTCTAGTCCAACCCTTCTAGAGGACACCAGGTTGAGAAAGGCCACCCTAAACAGAAACATGAAGAGCACCCCTGTTGCAATAGAGAAGGAAAAAATCCTCCATAAGAAATCAGAAGGGAAAATGCTGCAGGTTTCCCCTCATTTTTGTAAGCCAGTGTGGCGTAGTGGTTAAGAGCATGGGACTGGGACTCAGACGATCTGGATTCTAGTCCCCGCTCGGCCATGGAGCCAACTGGGTGACTTTGGGCCAGTCACAGCCTCTCAGCCCAGCCTACCTCACAGGGTTGTTGTTGTGGGGATAAGATG
>NW_025335268.1:564021-702775 GCF_004798865.1 Varanus komodoensis | reverse complement strand
TCTCAGCCCAGCCTACCTCACAGGGTTGTTGTTGTGGGGATAAGATGGAGGAGGAGAATGATGTAAGCTGCCTTGAGCCCTTTGTAGGAAAAAGGCAGGATATAAATCGAAAAATAAAAAATAAAAATAAATAAATAAACTACTGAAACGGCACTATAGAAGATAAATAAGTTAACTCGCACACATTTTTAATTCTTAAAAAAAATCTGCTGCATAATAAAAAATGAAATAAATTGCAACTTCTCCCAATGGAGGTATGTACCTAGTAGAGTCCCACAGAGTTTTGTATTGGGACCAACGCTTTTCAACCTATTCAGATTTGATCTGGAATTAGGAGAAAGTCATGAAGTGGTCAAGTCTACTGATGACACTAAACTTTTTAGGGTGGCTAAAACCAAAGAGGATTGTGAGGCACTCGAAAGGGATCTCTCCAAGCTGGGAGAATTTGCATCAAAATGGCAAATGCATAAATACTCTGTGTGAGTGTGTGAGTGTGTATAAGTTCAATATAAGCAAATGTAAAGTAATGCATGTTGGAGCAAAAAATCCCAGCTTCAAGTATATGGTTGATGGGGTCTGAGCTGGCAGTGACTGAGCTAAAAAGGGATCTTGGGGTAGTGGTGGACAACTCAATGAAAATGCTGACCCAGTGCACAACTGCTGTGAAGAAGGCAAACCCCAAGCTAAGCATCATTAGGGACAGAACAGAACTGCCAAAATCTTACCTCTCTTATACCAATCTTGGGAGCAATCACACTTGGAAAAAGAGATCCGTGGGGGATCCGGGAAACTACAGGCCAGTTAAGTTAGCATCTGTTCTGAGTAAACTGCTTGAAAGTATTATAAAGGCAGAATCCTGCCACCCAGGAACCAACACTCAAGTGGTGTGGGATCAGATGTTGGAAACAGGTCTCTACCTCCTCTAGACTTAGATGAAATCTTAGAAGCCCAGGCCTTGATCAAGGTCTACAAAGAGCATAAATCAAGGACACAATCCCTTCGATATGTGGGAGTAAATGTCAGCCCATGTGAAGAGTAGAATCCAAACCAGAACATTCCCTTCCTGCCCTCCTTTACAGCTGCTTGATCCACTCTCAGGTTGGCTCAGCCTGCTTAAGGACTAGAGAGCAAAATGTGGGAACAATACTGAACTGGTCCACTCTTTTGGTCTGGCATCTCTTAATAGGGCCTTAGAACGCCCCCTCGATCTCTCCCGCTCCCTGCTCTATACTGTTTCCCTCCTGTTCCAAGATAATTCCCAAGCTCTGCCTGGGTCCTTCTCACACAGTGATCCTGATAGTGCAGAGGCCCCCAATTCCTGCTAGTACCCCTCGCATATCTGAACTAACTAGCTGGGGAAACTGCAATGTGGGAGGGCTGGGCCTCCTCAATACAGCAGAAAAGAAAAGGAAGACACACAAACATGAAATGCTAATGGACAAGGCAATTCTAGACTTTCAGCCCATCTGTGAGATCAAAATGTCACATCAGTGCAGGAAGCAAGGAACATCGATCAGGTCTGGCTATTTTTATGTAAGCACATTTACAAGAGAGCAGTGCAATAGTAAAAAAAATCCAGTTCCAAAGAGAAGAAGGAGAAACCAGAGGCAAGAGAAATGCTCAGAGGCTTGTAAAATAAACTGGCTACTGAGCACTGTTCCAGGCTGCCTGCAGTCCACAGGGGGTGACAGGGGAGCTGATCCGTCACCAGCCTGTGGATTACTGCAGATCACAGTTCAACAAATCTGGAGAGCACCAAGTTGCCCTAGTCTATGGGAAGTCTACCCTGCTGAGGCCCACCTGGCACCAAGGCTGCAATCTTTATGGTACCAGACTTATTATTATTATTATTATTATTATTATTATTATTATTAGGCATTGTGCATCAATCAGCAAATTCATTTGCTCAATTAAAATTTGTGTCTGTCATCCTTTACATTAGTCATGCAGTTCCCCTCTTCTCTGCTAGACTACAAGTGCACAAATTCAAATTTAGGTTGGATCAATACAGCCTAAGGACCAGATATGCATAAGGACAAATAATCACATATTCAAAATACTGAGGCCCTGCAGGAGCAGTCCCAGACATCTAGCCCATTTGGCCTGCCTGGGGTCCCAGCTCAACCCTCTGGAGCTTTCCAGACAGCCATGCTCCTTCTCCAGGCTTAGCCCCATTTCCCCAGACAGCCAATGGTTTGGTGGTTTCCTAAGTTTTGCCCAAACTTTTCCCCAGTCTGAAGTGGTGAAAATGCACCTCCTGGGACTTAGGTACTAACAGTAAGAGCTTTAAGTAATAGGTGGTTGTCTTCTGCATTTTGGCAGCAGCCCCTTTGTTCCGGCCCTGCTTTGCCCATGGCCCCACCTGCCACAGGAACAGTGCCCCGAAAGCTTCTCCTCTGGCTGAAGCAGGCCCAGTACACCTGTCCTAAAGTCTCACAATCATTCTCAAAGCCAGCTGCATTTCAGGAGTGGTTTTCTTTCATACCATCAGGTTTAGACATCAGTTTGACGTTTCAAGCCGTTCACATTGGCCACCTTTGCTGCTGCAAGCAAAAGCTTTCTACATGCTAACATGGATTATCTTTTCTGCTTCTGAAGTTCCCACACCATCCTTGGGAGGTAAATGTTGTCCCAGAAAGGTATGTTTGAGGATATTTATTTATTTATTTAAAGCTTTTGTATGCCGTCCCATCACAAATGTCTTGCTGGATCCACATGTGAAAAAGAAGCGTCCTGATCAGCAAGTCTCTCCTGAGCTAACATTTGGATTTGTACAATATGGCATCTTAGGAGTTTGTGGGCAAAGAGAAGATTTAGAAGCTATTTAACCCATACAGTGATTTTACCTTATGCTTTCTTAAGCATGCTCTGCCAAGGTTTTGCTCTGGTGGCACATCAAAAGAAAACAACGGCTAAGAGTTTTGTTTTGCTTTCTTAAAAGAGCAGATTTATGCTTCAGGCATTATGTCTTTAATTTTAATATTGAACTTAGCTTTGAAAAATGGCAATGACACTGCATGTCATGTATTTAATGTAACATGGAGTTGGACCCTCAGCTCTCCTTTCCATTCTCTTCAGACCTTCCCTTCTTACTCCACTGCTGCTCAACCACAGTTGTGGCTTGTCTTATTAAGAACCTACACATGCGTGTGCAATGGAGACAGGGAGGGGGAGAGAATGGCCATGACATATCAGGATCCCAGAGGCCATCAAAAGTAGGGTGCTAGTTAGCATGCCGATTTCCCTGTGCTAAGCTGGAAAGGCATGGACCTCCCGCTGGATGGATCCCCTCCAGCATCGGGATCCTGGCTGCTATGGATTATTCCTGAAGAGGAGCCCCCGCCACCCTTTTCGCAACCAGTGTGGTGCGGTGGTTACAACGTTGGGCAGGGCACCCGGGAGATCCAGGTTTTAGTCCCCACTCAGCCATGAAGCTCACTGGGTCACTTTGGGCTAGTCACTCACTCAGCCCAACCTACCTCACAGGATTGTTGTTGTGAGGTTAAAATGGAGCTTTGTAAGTCCCCTTCAGTTCCTCCAAAGAGGAAAAATTATGGGATAGAACGGCAATGTGATAATAAAAGACCA
This sequence comes from Varanus komodoensis, assembly GCF_004798865.1. Taxonomy (NCBI): domain Eukaryota; kingdom Metazoa; phylum Chordata; class Lepidosauria; order Squamata; family Varanidae; genus Varanus; species Varanus komodoensis. Next base: position 699,187 of record NW_025335268.1, on the reverse strand, counting down.
AAAGTAGGGCTAAGGCACCTATGAATTTAATTAGAACAGCATTAGATAAATAGTACACAGTAGAAATACATTTTGTACAACCTTTCTGCTAAGCACACCAAGTTAGCAACAGCTCTCTACCTCTTTCAATCTCCCTAGTTTTCTAATATTCTCAACTGTGACTGTCACATACCAGATATGACAGTAATGCACACGCACACACAGCAGAAACCCTAGATTTGGCCTATGAGCAAAGGACCAAATGAGTGTGCAGGACCATTTTAAAGGAGAACCTAAATGCAGTAGACATTAGAAAATAGAGAGAACAACTGAGATACAGTAGTCTCTGGATATACATTCTACAGGATGCACTGGTAAGGACATGAAAAGCATGCATCAAAGAGCATCAAGCATCAAGGAGATGCTTGATCAAGCATCAAGGTATTAGCATCAAGGAGACCAGAAAACCTAAAAGAGGCAGACTTATACACTGAAGCACCTTGGCTGAAAATATGGGGCTCCAAAACTAATCGGGTGATCTAGAGAAAGAAGACAAAATCAGGGAGGCCTTCAAACAAGGAAGCACTGCAATAATGGGTGACCTCAATCATCCCCAGTCTGCCTGGATGAACACATATTCTAGTCATGAAAAGAGGTTAAGTGTCCTGAGACTCTAAATGTGTGGTTGATCATGGAACCCATCAGAGAGGAGACAACCCTGGAGTTAGTCCTAAATGATGTTGCCTAGATCCTAAGCGGCACCATCTCTCAGATTTAATATACATTTCAGTATCAAAAATAGTCAGGCAAGTCTAATACAGTCAAATTTGACTGAAAAAGAAGGAACTTCTCTAACATGAAGGAACTGGTAAAAAGGAAACTAAATGTGGAAGCCAAGAAGCCAAAATCCTTTCAAAATGCTTCCAGTTACTCACAAATACAATGATAGAAGCCCAGCTAGAATGAAGACCACATGTTATGAGAGGCAGCATCATTGTCAAGGAAGCTATTACAGCAAAGGAAGTCTTCTTCCAGAAAATGGAAGCCTTGGCCAAATGAGGAAACCAAAAAGGAATGCAAGGCACTCAAAGCAGTAAACACAAAAAAGCATTTTAAGAATATATCGCTAACAACATCAAGGCCAACAATAAAGAATTATGTAAATATATCAGAAGCAGAGGACCAACTGGAGAGGCAGTTGAACCACTGGATAATAATCAGATGAAGAAGAACTAAAGAGGGATAAGGATATTGCAGTGAAGCCGAATGAATTCTTTTCATTGGTCTTTACTGCAGAAGATATAGGACAGTTGTCTGTGCCTGAAATGATGTTTTCAAGATGGGAGTCTGAGGAACTGAGGCAAATAATGGGGACAAAACATCAAGTTCTCAACATTATCGAGAACTTTAAAGTTAATAAATCACCAGGCCCAGATGATAGTCCATCCTAGAGTTCTTAAAGAGATCAATGAATGTGTTGATCTTCCAAAACAATATGAAATGTGTCCCTATAGTCAGCTTCAGTACCAGATTATTGGAAAATGTAACACTAATTCCAGAGACAAGATTAGCCACCACAATTTATTCCCTAAGAATGGAAGAGCAAATTACCAAGTGCTTAGAATTGTAATAGACAATTTTCAACTATTTCCACTTATTACTGTGGATTTCTGCCTGGTCTGTTTTGCAATATAAAAGACAAAACAGACACATGCATAGGTTTGTGCCATACCTATGTGTGGAATGAATATGATTAGAGTCAATGATGCTTTTAAAAATCAAAACAAAAAACAGAAAGTGAACTCAAATGTTTTCATAAATGCAAACACATTACCTCCTGGACATCTTCTGGATTTTTTCGTGAAACAATCTGAAAAATAAAAACAAAGGCCTTGTCAGTGCTGGAATTCATTCCTTTTAATAAAAGGGAGAATTCAGTGATTCAAATAGATCATGGAGGTAACCTATTGCCTTCCAGATGCTTTAAACTACAACTTCCATCGTCCTTCACTAATGGCTATTAAGCAGGAAGATGTGGGTCAAAAAAAAAAAAAGAATGACCAATGGAACACTGATTTTTTAAGATATCTGGAGAGATTTGAGAAATTACAGGCCAGTCAAAAGCATTATTAAAGATAAAATTAATAAACATATAGAAGGGTAGACCATGTGGAAAAAGAATCAACATTGCTTCTGCAAAGGGACGTCCTGTCTCACCAACCTTTTTGAATTTTTTGAGAATGTCAATAAACATGGACAGGGGTTATTCAGTACCAAAAAGGGAAGTAGCATTACAAAGGGACTGGAGCAACTCCCCTATGAGGAAAGCTTATAACACCTGGGATTGTTTGGCTTAGGCAAAAAAAGGTGGTTAAGGGTTGACATGGTAGAAATTAAGCATGGTATGGAGAAAGTGAATAGGGAGATAGCTTTTCTCCCTGTCTCATACTGCTAGAACTCAGCGGGATCATCCCATGAAGCTGGGAACCTCAGGACAAATAAAAGGAGGCACTTCTTCACATAGCGCAGAGTTAAACTATGGAATTCACTACCTCAAGATGCGGTCACCAATTTGGCCAGCTTTAAAAGGGGGCTGGACAAATTCCTGGAGGAAAAGGCTATGCATGGCTCCTAGTCCTGATGGTTATATGCTGCCTCCGAAATCAGAGGCAGGGTGCCTGTGCGCACCAGTTGCTGGGGAACATGGGCAGGACGGTGCTGTTGCTCTCGTGCCCTGTGTGTGGGTTTTCTCTGGCCAACCACTGTCTCAACAGAGTGCTGGACTAGCCAAACCCTTGGTCTGATCCAGCACAACTCTTCTTATGTTCTTCGAACAAACAGGAGGGTCACACATTGCCCACCCCAAAGTAAATAAAAACCCATGTAGGCTTTGTTGGCATGTGTGGAGAAGCAGATTAACTTTACACTCACCAGCTCTATTGCTGATGTTTTCACATTGGAGCATCGTATTTGCAAAGAGGCCTATATGAGTAGAACCCATTGTATGCATTTTATTTTTATTTATTATATTGATAACCCACCTTTTTTTCTTTTCAAGGAACTCAAGGCAGCTCACACAATTCTCCTCCTCCCAATGTTATTCTCATGAGAACCCTGTGAGGTAGGTTGGGCTGAGAGTGTGTGACATACGCAAATTCACCTACTGAGCTTCATGGCTGAGTGAGAACTAGAACCAGGATCTCCTGGATTCCCAGCCTAACAGTCTAACGACCATACTACATGGCCTATCTATACATGCAGGCTTCAAACATCACAAACAGTTCATCAGAGAGGGCACAGTTGGGCCCTACACATCTTGAACTTGATGCCCCTAGATCTATGGGGAATGAGGCTTATGTTAGGGATGGCCCATCAGCTTGGATGGCATTAATAAGGGCTTTTAAACATCCATGGAAAAGGTTATCAATGGCTACTGCACATGATGGCTCTCTCTCTTTCTCTTGCTCTTTACATATAATATCTCCTTCAACAAATGAGGCCATACCTCCCCATATACCAGCAAGAGGATCCTATTACACTCATGCTGCTTGTGGGATTCCCAGAGCAGCTGGCTGGTCACTGTGTTTATGGAATCTTAGACGAGAAAGGCCTTTGGTCTGATTCAGCACAGCTCATGGACACTTGAACCATCTCCCTTACCACGTGCAGCCTGTACAAGATGTCTGAGAAACTGCAAGTCACTTTCAGTGTGTATTTGTAATGGTAGAAGAAACGCAGATGTGTGACAAACGTGAAAGGCAATAGGAAAACAAAGCATCGCCTGCTCACCAGCTTCCTTCCCTCTTCAGCCATGCCTTGCAAACCTCCTCCTTTCAGCAAATGTGTCCCACACTGGTTAGTTTACTAAGAAACCACCCAGATCCATCACTGTCTTTGTTATCTGCCTTGGAAGCCCTGAGTACTACAAAAGGTTCTGGTACATGTTTCAGGCAGTTCACAAGGCTCATTGGCCTAGGCAAAGCAACTTCATCATTGCCTCGTAAGAACTTAATTTACACCCTCACAAACACAAAGCAGACACATGTGGCTAAATTCAGAAGAAAGACCATGGTTGCCTAGCTGTCTGTCAGGAAAGCATGTCCACCATTACTGATCTTCTCCAAAGAACCTGAGAAGTTTCCAAGGAAGCCCAGAGTTCTCCAAACATTATGGCCAGGGCTGCTGGGAGCAGCATTCCAAAATATATAGAGGGCCACAAGTTGCACACCCTATCCTAGAGAGCAAATAACATGCCATGCTCCACTATAAAACGCCAAGGTGTACTGCATGCTCTTGAAATGAGTCGTTCATTTCTGGAATATCTCACTAAGCTACCTTCTGCACTTCCTATTTCAACTTTGGGTTAAGTCTTGCCACCATTTAGACCTAAAAGCTTGACACCATGTTTGTCACCCCTTAAACAAGCTCCTTATGGCCACTTCACATAGATCTATAAATCTATGGACAGAGAAGTGCATGTATCATGCTGCAGATCACCACCATATTTGGGCATGTCTTCCAACAGGTAAACAGCAGGGACCAAAGGGAGAGAGATGACTTAAGTAAGCCAACTGCAAGGCAACTAGTCTTCTGTGGAAATTTATTCAGGACTGCAAATCAGAATAGAAGATGTGGAAAATCCATCCTGAAAGTTTTCCTTCACTTACTTCCCAGCATTTATAGAGATACAATCTTCCTCTAGTCAATAATGTAGTGCTTACTTATGTGGTGATCGATGTAAATGAACATCTCCTCTTATATATATGCCCAAGTCAAGCCTTGAGATCTTATAAGGAGGCCTTACTGTAATACAACACATCTTGAGGCTACCAGCTTGAGAAGGACTTTGCTACTCTGGTGGCACCATCTACCGTAGTTGCTATTGGTATGTAATCCTTAGAGATAATCTCATTCCCTGAAAAGCCTCATGTGATGAGACAAGAGAACTAGTTCAGGTGACTCATTCATCAAAGGGTTCAGAGGAGGGCAACAAGGATGATCCAGGGATTGGAAACAAAGCCCTGTGAGGAGAGAGTGAAAGAACTAAGCATGTTTAGCCTGGAGAAGGGAAGAATCAGGGGAAATATGATAGCACTCCGCAAGTACTTTAAAAGCTGTCACAAAGAGGAGGGCCAGGATATCTTCGGTATTATCCCAGAGTGCAGGACATGGAATAACAGGCTGAAGTTATAGTAAACCAGGTTACAGGCAGATATCAGGAAAAATAACTTGACTATTACAGTCACTGCAACAATGGAACCAATTATTTGTTTTTCGGCGCCAGGCTAAGACCTTTTTATTTAAAATATTTTAATAATGTTTAATATCTATAGGTTTAATTGTGCAGCCAGGGTGTTTCCAGATTTTAATTGTATTTTGTACTGTTTATTTATTTATGTGAGCCGTCCCGAGGCTATAAGTGATGGGACAGCATACAAAAACTCTAAATAAATAAATTACCTTGGGAGTTTTGGGCTCTTCCAGTCTAGCAGCATTCAAGATGCAACTAGACAGCCATCTGACAGGAATAACCTGGAGTCCTACACTGAGCTGGGGATTGGACCTGATGGCCCTTTGGCCCCTTCCATCTGTACTATTCTGTGATTCTAAGATTCAGGCCTGCTAATCTAAAACATCCTTCCCCAGTTTAGTGCCCTCAGATGTTTTGCCTACAACTTGCAGGATTCTTGACCATTAGCCATGCTGGCTAAGAATGAGTGTTGAAGTTCAAAACATTTGGAGACCACCAGGTTGAGGAAGAGTTGTCTCAAACACCTTGATGCACATAATACCTCACCTCTTTCACACATACTGAAAACCCATCCCAACCACTCAAGACTGTCCCTTCTGGTCAACCAGTCTTGGTGAATGGTGAGTTCTATTAGTGAACTTTGGCTTTGTACTGTAAACAAGTGGGAGCTAAAACAAAACGAAACACTTTGTAGATAATGATGAAGATGCTCTGACCTTTGTGGAACAGTGCAGTGTCAGTATTGGTTTAAGAAAGTCCAGTTCTTCATTTTAAGCACAATTCATAGTTCAAAAACTGATATTAATACCTGCACAAGGGGAAGTGACCATAATCCAAGACAATTGTTTAAGGATAGTGTGGCCACACTGTCCAATTATTCTGCACTGGGCTTTTGAACATGTCTGAGTCATAGTCTGTAAGTATCTCCAAACTGAGCTATTTTAGGTTCTGACTTGTGCTTTCCTTATTCAGAGTATTAATGTCAGCATACAGCTTGGCAGAGGTGGAGAGGGGAGACTGTGTCCTAAACAAGCACTAGGCAGGAGAATGACTTGTGCTGGACCTGCAATTCTGATGAGTGTTCAAGGAAGGAGAATCTGATTATCACAGACTGATTTGGAAACGTGTCAGCACAGGACCAGGAAGATCCAAATCCAAAACCCCATCCAGACAAAAAGGGTCACAAACTGATCACGGGTCATTCATTATTTCTTAACCTTATCTGAGAAATTGTTTTTCAACCTTCTCACAGCTCTGTTGCAAAGATGAAATATGTCAGTACACTGCTCTAAACATCTTAGAGGCAAATAAAAATGTAATACATTAAAAATAAATGGGACATTCTGCATACACACAAGAACACTAGTACACCCCATTGCATTTTTTAAAATTTACATCACCAAAGCTATTTTTTCAAATGCTAAATGTCAATCCATAGAGCATTGTCTTGAAAAATCTGGCAACATGGAGAAGTTTGGGGATCTGCAGCGGAGATTTTCAGACGTGAATGCAGAAGGAACTGAGGTTTCAAAACATCTTCAAGAAGGTATTGCAAAGGTTGCCTTGTACCCATTCAGGTGAGATGCTGAAAAACATTCAGCTCTATCGCCCATTACCTCAGACAGCACCCCGTGTCACAGAGCTGCGTTTGGTTCTCAGAATGAGGCCTAAGGATCCCTCATGCTGTTACTTTACTAAAGCTGCAAGGTCTCAGACTGACTTTCCTATGGATGGGAAATGCAGCCAGTTCACAAGAAGGGTATGATATGGTGCAACACAAAAATAAGAATTATGCTGGAATCTCCTCATTCTTTTTTCCACTTTGCACACAGGGCCAGGCCTCAGGTAGATGCTGGAGCCCTGGAGCTTTGCCAAGACCCACTTCTGATATTGGCCTTGAAAGCCCCACACAAGCAGCTTGATCTTCAAGCTGCCAGCCATGTTGGATTATACACAAGGCTCCCAATGTAACATTACCCCAGGGTATTGTGCGAAATTGAAAGGGGTCACCATTTTACTGTCCTAAAATGTCCTGGAGAAAAACAAAATCAGGAGCTGTGTGTGAGTAATTAACACTGCTGGTGACAACCAGAAGCAGCCTTTTCAGCAACACCCAAGTAGGCGGGGAGGTGAGCACAATTTTGGAGAATGACCACTAGAGGGCATTTGACCAGTTTTCTGCTTCCAATGTAGGCAATAGATCTTGCTGTGCATGTGCAAACAGCATGTATTAAAAGCAGGAAGGAAGATCCATCCCATAACATCTGGAAGAGCTTCTTATAACCCTACAAAGATGGAGGGGTTGATGCAGACACTTCCCCCTCGCAACATTTTAAATCACTATACCGACAACATGGGGGCTGTCTTGGTTTCAAAGCAGAGTACCAAGTTTCTAGTTTTAGGGGTTTTAAAAGAAAAAATTGTCATTCTCTTTTGACATGAATTTAAACCAAACCTCTAACTGTATGGCATAAAATCTCACAAACTCAAAATGAAAAACCTTTCTGTGTATCAGAGCTTCAGGGGCAGGAAAGAGAAGCCTATTGGGATAAGAGATACGGAAATCAGGGGACAATTCTTATGATATGTTTTGAATGAATAACAATAGAGCCATGAGCTGGTCTTTGACCGTAATAAAGTTTTATCTATCTATAGAGCCAATGTAGTGTGTCCGTTATACTGCTGGACAGGGAGCCTGGGCAATCGAGGCTTTAGTCCCCACTCACCCAAGAAACATTCTATAGCATATGTGTATGGGCTTCCACGGGAGGCGGTTGAGGCCCCATCAGTGAGGGTGTTCAAGGATAGGCTGGACATGCACATGGTGGGCATGTCGTGAGCGGACCCGGCTAGGGCCGGGGGTCAGACGAGATGGCCTGGGAGGCCCCATTCTGACTCGCTCCATTTCTATGTTTTTATGAAACCCAGTGGCTGATTCTGGGCTACTCAGAGCCTAACCTAGCTCACAGGATTGCTGTTGGGAAGATAAGATGGCATGAAGGAGGCCTCTGTAAGGCACCTTGGGTTCTTTGCAAGAGGAAAGAAAGGCAAGATACGAATGTAATAATAACAAAATATTTGTAAATGATGGGAAGATGGAAAGATTTCTTTTTCTAAATGTCTGGCGAGGGGGATTCAATATGGAAGCTGTTTAGAAACAAGCCAGCCTGTATCAGTCGGTCTCCCTAGGCATAGAACAGAAAGTTTAGCAGCTGAATCTTCCTTCTACATTGGCAATCAGACGTCATACCTGAAAGCAAAAAGCTAGTTTAAGAGAAGCAAGACTCTCTTACAACCTTTGCTGCCACCATCAAGCAGCTGCCGCCTGAGCTGACCGCCTCACTCTACCTAATGGTAGGGCCAGCCCTGTGCATCACCCATTCAAGTCAGATGAACCCCACAAGGTATATAAGAAAACCCGTAAGAGGCTACATAAACTTACTGGCTTTGCTGCCCACTTGCAACTACAAAAACAGTCTGTTCAATCCAACAGTGTCCACTTGCCAACACAGTGATTCCCTCCCCTCATAGCCCCCTAAGTCTACTCTAGAGGATTGAGGGGTCCTCCAGAGTGGAATCAGGGGCACAAAGAGAATAGCAAAACAGAGGTCAGGAAAAACACATTTGTGTGACATTGGATATATCTCAGTAGGTTCCAAGCTCATGCCAGGGCACAGTCCATGAATGCTGATCTGCATTCAGTTTTGTGTGTCCCAAAACCACGCAGGGCCTACCTTGTAGCTCTCCAAGTCTGTGCTCTCCACAGTGCAATCTTTGACAGGTCTCCACAGACCTAGATCCAGCTTTGCTCAACAGCAGCTTAATCTCGTTCTCTCTGTGTGCGCACAGAATTGCAGTCTTAGGATGCAACCCTAGGCCTGCGTAGACAGATATAAGTACGGTATAGCAGCCAGCATGCTGAGGACTGCACCTTAAGCCTCAGGAAAGAAACAGATTTGTCCTCCTCACTTCCCCTAGCTGTGACATATAAATGTAAAAGCAAAGGAAAAAATAGGGAAACAGAAATATTCAGGAAAAAAAGGGGGGGTTTCCCCCCAAGGATTTTTGCAAAGTTTGGGGGTAAATTAACTTTTTCCCTGAGTTTTTTCTGCTTTTCACCCATTTTTCCCATTCTCCCTTCCCTAGGAGATCATGTCAAGAGAAAGATGGCAAGGGGGAAAAGCTGTTTTTGCATCCAGTTAACAGGGACTAGCACAAGATTTTACATGTGAACAGCGATTTTTCATCTCTCGGTAAAGGGAGTTTGTTTCCTTGGGCATTTATATCCCTGTGGAGAAACCTTGCTCAGCACACGCATGGCGTTTGATGGATTGGAGCAAGAGCCTTTCTACCCTTAGGACAACTCCGATTATCACTAATGAAAGTGTCAGTGGTATTTGGAACAAACCAGATGAAATGTGCTGAACAAAAAGTGTTGGCACCCTCTATTAAAAAATCACAGTTTGTACACATTAGGCTTACATACTTTGATTTAGACCAAGGTGTGTAGGGACTTGAGAATTTTAATTCCTAAAGGTTTCCAGTCCCCTTTAGCCCTTGGCAGCTACCCCATGACTGCATGGCCCTTCCACATCAGAGCACTTCAGCCCATGGCAGCCAAAGAGTTTGTGATTGCCACCCATTGCTGAGCACGGCATGGATGCTCGTAGTTAATAGCACTGAAGTCTTACATGCACCTTTCCCCTCCTGGTTCCAAACTTAAGATGCATCAGGCTAACTCACACAGGAACCACATAAAAACCACACATACATGGTACAAGATGCCTTCAGCTGCGCAGGTGGAGAAAAAGAATCGCAACCTCTTTTCTACTACTTTTTAACCTACCTTTAGGTTAATCCACTTCATATAAATGGAAACTGCCTGCAAATATTTACTTATTGATTTCAAAGTATGTCTCTCTTAATTGCAAAACACCTCTAGCTTTCCCTATTTAAAGTTCACAGACTTTGCACAATTTATATGGGGTTTGTGTGAAGTGCACAAGAAGAAGGCAGTTGTGAAGGTCTGAAAAAACAAAAGGAGCACACTTGTGAAGATATCCTTGTAGGAGAGATTGTTGAAGGATATTTTTCACCAAACATCTGGAAGAAGAAAAGCGGCCCCAGCAAAGGAACCCTGACTTTCCAAAAGGCATTGGATACTATAAACATCTCTAATAGATTCTCCCTTCCTTCTTTGGATGCTTCCGTTCCTGATGAATGAGTCTTATTATCCGCCCCCCCCCTCGCCACTCCTCTTCCTGCCTACCTCCCCCCGCTTTTTTTCCCACTAGCACCTCAAGCTTCTGATGAAAGAACTGAACTGTCTCAGGAAAGTATGTGTATGTTTTTTCTTATCTGCCATCCTTCAAGATAAGCCTGCTTTATTACATTTTGGGAGAAAGACACCATGGTTCATTCCAGCCACACAGAAACAGAACAACTTTGATGGAAGCAGGCCAACAAATCCACATTACTGCCAAAATGGCAAGAAGAAAAACTCTAACAGACAACACAGAAAGGATCAGCCCATTAAAGTTACTAGCCTGCAAAAAGATAATGACAAGCCTGCTTTTGTGTCTGCCTGCAGTTCCTTGTTGCCTCTTGCAAATTCCTTGTGAGATAAGGCTGGGATAAGGTCTCCTTTTTGTGCCAGCTGATTCACAAAAGCAGAAGAGGAGAGAGGGTACTAGGGCAAACCAACCTTAGGACAGACTCTGTCACTGTGATGGCCAAGCAAAAGATCAGAATTGGGTTTCTAAGGCCCATCAGATTTTTGAAGGTTGCAGTAATCTGTAGGAAAGTAATCCCCTTATTTTCAAATTAGTACAATTCACTAATTCAATTCAATTAGTAAAATTCAAGTTACTGTGATTAATCCTTCTGCACCAATTGCATTGTAGAATATCTAGTCCTTTTAAGTATCAAGATCTTCCTATAAATTTCCAGTTTCACTTTCAAAATGAAAACTTGAATTTTGAATCTGAAATTTATCTTGAAATTAGAGTGGACTGGAATCACTGCCATCTCTTGATCATTTTAGCAGGCCTCACATACAAAATATCAAAAGATGTCACCCTAACCCTAAACATATTATCCATCAATTATAAATGCTACATTTTATTATAGTTTGACCAATACCAGCACGGTAAAGTACCAAATACTGAAATAAATTATCACAAATGGCTGAGTACACATAAAAATAATTGGGTAAACTTTTGATGAAGACTTGTGTATCCGGAGCATATTATTCCTTCCCTTTCCAAGGTTAAGGTTTGAGTGTCATTGCCAAAACTACAGCATTCACACACACAAGAGAGATATCAGCAGCGTTGATTCCAAAGTCTGCACAAAGATGCAAAATTGCTAAGGGGGGAATCCTAAGGAGGGGAAACCCCCAAAGTAGCCCAATGAGGGGGGAACCCCCAAAATAGCCCAATGAGAACTGAACATGCTTAGTGGCCCTGCTAACTTATTGTTGCAGCAGGGAGAAAGGAAAAAAGGGTGGGGGGAATAAAACAGTCTCTCAAGCCTGGTACCCTCTAGATGATCCAGACTTCAACTCCCATTAGCCCCACCCAACATGGTCTATGGTGAAGAATACTGGGAGCTGAAATCCAAACCATCCAGAGGACACCAGATCGGGAAAAGCTAAAGAAAGTCTAATGGAGGACAGCACTGAACAGGAGCGCTTGGCACTACAATATTTTGCTGCAATAGTCTGGAGACTATTTGCCATTGTGAATGAAAAGCTCATAAATTCTTATGCCGCATCTGTCCTAAAGGTGTAAGCTGACCACAAGCCAATGGATGCTGAGCTGTGAGGCTCGCCCTTCCGCAGCAAGAAGCTAGAAGCACACGGCATCAGGAACTGGGAAACACGTTTCCAGCAGTAAGAACAGTGGGGTACTCATAGCAGAGGCAGGGCTTGCAGGGAAGCAATACAGCCCCTTTCTGATGAGCAGGGATGCTGATACAATCTTCTACCCTTCTGCCCTGTACCATCTGGACTTACCTATAGTCCTCAGGGTAACTAGGTGAAAATTCATTTTCCCAGCTGCCCACCCTCACCCTAACCACAGCAAATTATTGGAGGAATTTCAATTATTGTGGCCTGATGATGTGGACAAGGTACTTGGATGAGTACGTCCCACCACTTGCCTATTGGATCCTTGCCCGTCTTGGTTAATAAATAACTCCAAGCACGGGATTGGGACCTGGATCTTGGAAGTGGTTAACGCTTCTCTGAGGGAGGGTCGAGTGCCTGCCCCTTTAAAGGAGGCGGTAATACGACCGGTCCTGAAGAAAGCGTCACTGGATCCAGAGATGGCCACTAACTATAGACCTCTGGCCAACATCCCGTTTCTGGGCAAGGTGTTGGAGCGAGTGGTGGCGGGACAACTCCAAGCACTCTTGGATGAAACTGATTATCTGGATCCTTTTCAGTCCGGCTTCAGACCCGGGTACAGTACTGAATCTGCCTTGGTCGCCCTGTACGATGACCTGTGCAGGAAGAAGGACAGGGGGAGTGCATCCCTGTTGGTTCTTCTGGACCTCTCGGCGGCTTTCGATACCATCGACCATGGTATCCTTCTGGATAGGCTTGCGGGATTGGGGGTTGGAGGCACTGCTTTGCAGTGGTTCCGCTCCTATCTCAACGGTCGATTCCAGAAGGTAGTGCTGGGGGACCATGTCTCTACGTCATGGCAGTTATGCCATGGAGTACCACAGGGCTCCATTCTATCCCCTCTGCTATTTAACATCTATATGAAACTGCTGGGAGAGGTCATCAGGAGGTGTGGGCTGCGGAATCATCAATACGCTGATGATACCCAGCTCTACCTCTCGTTTTCCACTAATCCAGGTGAGGCAGTGGCTGTGCTGAACCGGTGCTTGGCCGAGGTAAGGGAATGGATGAGGGCCAATAAACTGAAACTCAACCCAGACAAGACGGAGGTCCTGTTGGTTGGCGGATCGGGTTTCGGAGAGGGTGGATTTGACCTGGTCCTGAATGGTGCAACACTCCCTCTTAGGGATAAGGTCCGCAGCTTAGGAGTACTCCTCGACCCGGAGCTTTCTTTGGAAGCTCAGGTGACAGCGGTGGCGAGGAACGCCTTCCTTCAGCTTCGGCTGATTAATCAGCTGCGCCCCTACCTGGAGTACGACTGCCTGGCGACGGTGACACACGCGCTGGTGACTTCCCGCCTAGACTTCTGTAACGCGCTTTACGTGGGGCTTCCCCTGAAGACAGTCCGAACACTTCAATTGGTGCAAAATAGAGCTGCCAGGTTGCTGACGGGGACGGGGCGTTATGCTCACATGACTCCAGTCCTCCGTCAACTTCACTGGCTTCCCACTGAAGCCCGGGCCCAATTCAAGGTGTTGATTATGACCTATAAAGCCCTAAACGGCTTGGGTCCTGGCTACCTGAACAAGCGCTTACGTCCGTATATGCCCGACTGCCCTTTGAGATCTGCGGGAGAGTCCCTTCTCCGGGAACCCTCCATGAAAGAAATTAGGAGAGTAAGTACTCGGAGGAGGGCTTTCTCTGCGGTGGCGCCCAACCTATGGAATTCACTCCCCAAAGAGGTCCGCCTGGCACCGTCGTTACTGGTTTTTCGGCGCCAGGTAAAGACCTTTTTATTTAAACATCATTTCAATTGTTAAAACATATGATCTGGCCAGGGCAACTTCTTCTTCCTTCTCTTTTCTCCTCCTATATTTTTATTTACTTATTTTATACTGATAATTTTAATTTTATATTTGTAACTCAGTGTATTTTTTGTATTTTTGTATTTAATGGTAATTTATTATGTTCTATTGTATTTCAATGTATTTTATTGTGTTGTAAGCCGCCCCGAGGTTTCGGCAAGGGGCGGCATAGAAATGTAATAATAATAATAATAATAATATTCTCTGTTGCAATCCAGAAGCATTTCAGGATAGTCTGATCTTGAAAGGGTAAGTAAGATCTATTAGATTTAGATTTTCTCAACAGTCCTAAGGATGGTCCCTGGTGCAACCCAAAAGCATGACAGCTCCTACTACAACACAACGTCAGTATCTGTAACCTTTTATATCCCAACTTAAAATAGGAGCTTATGGTTTTAACATCAGCCAATTTTCCCCACTCCTGCCTTAGCAGTCAGCACAAGGACAGAGAACCTCTTTCAGCCTAGGGGTAATATTACTTTCAGAGAAGTGTTCAAAGGCTACATGCAGGTGCCAGTAACTAACTCTTAGAAGATGCATTTCAACCTCTTGGAATGGGAAAAAAGGAGAAAAGCTGGGAAACCACCAAACAATGTGTAGTTGGAGGAAAGGGGAAGTAGCCATCTGAGGAACCAGAGGGCCAGATTTGACACTCAACCCTGAGGTTCTGCTCCTGTGTTCTAGCCTTAGGAAGAGTTCTGGAGAATCATAGAAAAGTAGAGTTGGAAGGGGCCATGAAGGCCATCAGGTCCAACCCCCTGCTGGTACAGGACACCAATATACTCCATCCCACTCAGAATTCAAAACTCTGCACGCAATTTTGTGATCTTGGATAGGCCTAAATAAAGGTATTGCCCTCATGGGTATTTTGGACTTGTACAACCTGGATCAGCAGGGCACTGGTCAGGATGGGATTTGGAGAAAAGCAGGGAGAGAAACCAAGGCCCACTAGATGAAGATTTCTTCCAGGTGCTCACATCTAATAGGGTGCAGAGCAAAGTTTGAACTACATATTTCAAACAAAGCACACACAAAATGAACTGTACAGTGGCTTCACCACAATGGGCTGTTTTTAAATCAATCCTGCATTTGGACTGAAAATAAATTTCCTGTTCTTTAGGGTAGAACAGGAAGGGCAGAGCAGGGCAGGACATCACTGATCTTACGAATTTCTCAGCCTTCATCTGGGTTAGGTTTGAATTTCTACAACAAACATGTCTTTTATTTAATAAAACATTTGAAAGGACCCACAGTATTCTCTTGCACTGTGATCAAGGACAGACGGTCTGCACAATGCCATCACAACCTCCTTTTGACCTCTGAGATGGAAGCCTGGATCCAATCATAACCTCCTGTTACCCTTTGCTGTCTAGGCCCAGCTGCAAATTTGGCCCTGTTCTTCCACGCTAGGTTCTCTGTACCTGCAGTGATAGATCTTGGTACATCCCTTCTGTTCTAGCCTTACATAATGCGACTATATTGCCTCCCCCCCTCACTGCTGCCATCCAGTATCTTCCAAGTTCCGTCCTGAGGCTGACCCTATGAGTAATCCTTCAGAAATCAAGCCGCCTGGGTTCACATAGGGCTTACCCCAGGGAAGTCCGCAAAGGCGGTGATGTTATCTCTACAAAACTTTCCTCTCAGTGGAAGGGAGTCATAAAATGCAGCACTTTCGGCTGGAAACACACCAGGGCGAAACATGGGATGAAGAAGAGGTATTTCTTTGCTCCTTCTTCATAGGACAGATCTGAGAAGGGGACAATTCTGCATTCCCTGCTACCCACGGAAGTAATGCTACAGTGGGGGCAGAGCGGGGATCATTCTCCCTCCATCCTATATAGCGAGACACGTTTATGGAAGAAGAGCTGAGGGGGCAGGGAGGAGTCGAGGAAACCCAGGCTCGTCGCCACCTACCCTCTGCCAACGGACTTGGGATGGGTAAGGGTGGAGAAGTGGATGTCTGCCAAGGCGGAACTTGGGGGAAGGGAAGCGCCCAACATTTCTCAAGACTTCTAGGAGGCCTTTCGTTCTGTGGCGAAGCACGTGTTCGGGATGCAAAAAGACGCAGATCCATTTTCGGCCATCTCCGGCACCAAAAGGTCGGAGAAAGACCCTAGAAATTCACCATCGGGAAGATGCACGGATGGCTGGGCTCTGCATTTATACGAGGCAGCTTAGGGGAAGCACAGATGCAATAGAGGGAACGGATCAGTGCCCTCCTCTGGGGGCTGATAGTCCGAAAACGTCTCCCTTCCTCACTGATCTCCCCCACACCCACGGCACCGAGCAGCCCTGCCCGACCGCCACTCCAATGGGCGGCAGCAGGTTGGGGAGAGCTGATCCCGGCAAGCGCGCCTGCCGCAGGACGATGCTCCCTCCTCGCCCGGCTCCAAGCTTCCCTTCCTTCCCAAGAAGCACTCACCCTCGCCGTGACCTTATACAGGGTGTATCCGCGGGGATGGCGCTTGGGGTCGGTGACCGTGTAGAATCGGGCCACGTCCCCGCCTCGTTCCCGCGAGGAGCGCATCCTGGCGGCAGCGGCCGGTGGCCGGGAGCCGGTTGGAGCTGCCGATCGAGGCCGCGGCTTCCCCGGCGACGCCGCCTCCCCCCTCCTCCTCGAGCCGTCAGATCCACTCCCGGGTCAGGCCCGAGCCAGGGGCGGAAGCGGCGGGCTGCGAGGCGGCAGCCACGGCGACAGCGGCTCCCTTCCGCTGGGATCCGCTGCAGCAACCCGGCAGTAGCCGAAGGCGAGGGCGACCGGCGGGACTCGCCCCCAGCGTTCCTCACGCTCGATTCCTCCTCCGGCAGCGAGCGGAGGAGGGGAAGGACGCCGGCTGGATGTTCCGCCCGTGTTCAAAGACCCGGCAGAGGACTGGAGTAGTTTGATTGAGTTATCTATTTAAACATTTATATGCCGCCTATTTCGCCATGGCATCTCTAGGCGGCTAGCAACAGATGCGTAGGAAAGATCCGAATGGGTATAATATAATTAGAGTAAACGTGTGGAAATGGAGAGGGGTGAAGGTAGGCATTTATATTTGCGTTTTTAGGGTTTTTAGGCATTTAGGTACCTAGGTTTATGTAAAATGAGGCCCTGCCTATGAGAGGGTCTCACTGGGAAACAGGATAACTTAAATCCCATACATTTTAATGGGAACAGTCCAAGTAGCACTAACTCTGGATGTTACCCTATGTGTGAACTTCTTTAGAATCGAGATGAAGAGGCTTCTGTCTGCAATGCTTAATGTTTCTAGAAAAAGAGCAGAGAAGACACAATGTTAACCTAAACCATCCTTTTGATCCAGCAGATTGGCTAAATCCATACTATCAAAAGTCCCATTGAATTCAATGGCTTTCACTCCCAGGTAAGTCTGCATAAAATTGAAGCTTTAATCATAATCCCATCTAACAACAGAATAGGAATCCTGTACTTTCTGATGTGCTTTGCATTCTACATACACTGTCCTGTAAGGAAGGTCAGTATTATCCCAAATATCAGAGTTGTTTTTAAAAGAGGCAGAGACAAAGACATGCCTAAAGCCACCTAGTAAGTTCAGGACAGAAGTCCAATTTTAACCACGGTCTTAATAGCCCAGATACTCTTAGCCATTGTGCCTGATCAGCTGTTTTATTTACTTAGTGATGAGTGAAATCGACACTGCACCTGCTTGGGTCACTTTACATCTATTTTTACTGCCTGCGTGCCTAAGTCCTACTACTGAAAATGAATGCCAAGACTTATCCTGGCACAAAGGAAGCCCTGCCTATATGCCTTTTTACCTTTAAAGCAAGGCTTGCCTGCAGTGATGAGTAAGTATGTTATTTATGGAATGGATGCACTGCCTTTCTAGAATACCCTAAGCAGTGGACAAGTACAATTTATTCTGAATAACTGTACCATCTGGCACGTATCAGACTTTGAGTGAATTTATTCTCTATGCATTTGTTTTAGTTCTCTTTTCACATCAGGGTAGTCCCTCTGGTTTTTAAAAGTGCCCAAAACATACTCCCTCCACTCAAGGTTAGGAAGGGCTGTAGAACTTAGATCTGGGATGTGAGAAGTGCTGGGACACAATGCCACTTGTGGTGCTCCCAGATCAGGAACTCCTGTCTTCCTGAGATTTGGGAAGTCAGCTGTACTTACCTGATGGTAAGGGAAAGGGATTCTGTCCTTGCCCAGAATTCCTGTAATAGTACTTCATGATGATGAAGCCCATGCATTCAAAACTGGCTAATTTAAGTTCAGTTCTCACATTAAATTATGCCCTGCCACATTGAGAGTCTACTCTGTGGACAGTATACAGTATTTTTCTGAGTGTGTATATAGATTGCATCATGTGACAAGTTGTACCCTTCCAAACTTGTTTTTATTGGCTGCTCTCAATTCAAAAGCATAGACAACCTGCAGAGTACCTATTTATCATTATAGGCTCTAACCAAATTCCCAAGTCTGAGAATGGATGAGAGAACTTCAGGGTCAGGGCAGGAGAGACCTTAAACCAGGGGGTGAATTCTAATTCAAGAAAAAGGCAGGAAGAGTTGTGTCATCTTAATACAATAATCTCCAACCTGGTACCTGCCAGATGAGTTGAATTAAAATTTCCTGAAGGGCCTTTTCAGTGGTGGCCCACCCAACTTTAACATCTTTTCAGCACCAGGTTATGTTAGTCCTCTACTACAGGGGCTTGTTACCTGCTTAAACAGGTCTTAATATTTACTTTGTATAAGCTATTGTATTTTATATGCTTTTAAATTTTCATGTGATAACTTTATTATGCTTTTAATACTGATTGAATTTTATACTGTGTGTGTGTGTGTGTGTTGTAAACCAAGCAGAGAACTTCAACTATTGGGCAGTATAGAAATAAATACATTTCCAACCTCCCATCAGCATTACCCATGCTAGCTGAGGATGATAAAAGTTTTAGTCCAACACATCTGGAAGGTACCAGATTGGAGAAGGCTGCCCTGGATGTCAACCCTATGCATGTTTAGACAGGGAAAAAGTCCTACAGCTTCCAGCATACCCTAGTTCTAAATGTCTGGCTGGGTGAGATGGGAGGATGTAGGACTTTTTACTGTCTGCACACGCATGGGATTGCATATTTAATAACTCTGGCAGCAAAAACAGCACTCTTGTGGCACCTTCAAAACTAACAAATTTAAGTATATTTAAGGCACTGCAACACACTCTGTGGTTTTTGAGAACCAGAATCCACTTTATAAGATCCATGAAATGTTATTCAAAGTTCTCAGAATGTGTGTGCGCGCGCGCACGCACTCATGTGGGAACACATACATTTATACACACACATAGTGTGTGTACAGATCATGGGTCCTCAAACTATGGCCTGCGGGCCAGATCCAACCCCCCATGCCCATTTATCTGGCCCACCTCAGAGATTTGGACTCCCCGTGCCCGCGCCCGCCGCTGCCCGCTTTGCCGCTCACACACTCACTGCTGCCTCGCTCATTCGGAGATCGTCGCTCAGAGAAAGCGAGCAAGCCGCTGCCTCACCATGCACACCCGCCGCCGCCTCACCAACCCACGCCCATGGGCACCCCCACCCGCCACTGCTGCCTTTCAACTGGCCCCCTGTTGAAAAAGTTTGAGGACCCCTGGTATAGATCATAAGCCCTGAAGACAAAAGGAAAACTACATGTGAGAAATGGTCTGTGACAATTACACATATGCTACAGCACATGCAGTATTGTAAATACCTGTTGGCTCAACTCAGGCCACAGAATTCAATTCTAACTCCTGTGCCCTGAATGGTGAATTTTGGTTTTGTTCTTTAAATGTCACTGTTTAAATTAAATCTGTTGTACTTTATAAATGTTATTACATGTTGGGGTTAAAGTGTCCAAAAATAAAAGTTTTGAATAGATTTGTATAGATTTGGATGCATTTACACCTACCTTTTTGATCAAGATCATTTACCTCTGTGCAGCCTGCATAACAGTTCAGGAAACATTAAACTAGTGGTGCTTCTTTTTCTTATATTATGACTCTGGGAAAAAAGGGTAGTCTCTAGTGACACTAATTACTCTACCGAAAGGGGAACAAAAGCAGTTAATTCTCTAACAAAAAACTGATTAGTGAATTGTTTCTGATTTTACTTTGGATCATTTAAAATTGGTAGATTATATAACTGTAAATTTAAGACCAAGCTACTACTTTCAAATGCAAATCCAATAAGCTTTTAGGGCACTTTAGTAATTATCAAAACGTCTCTGCGCATGCAAGTACATTCTTAGAAATTCGTGATAATTGAGGGTGTGCATTTTTAGACTGTTAGAACACTGTGACTGGGCTCACATGACATGACAAGCAATCATAAATTATCAACAATTTCCAAACCCACGCATCATAAGAAACAAGTTTTCTCTAGGATTTCTTCCTATCACAACTGCTTGTTGTGTCACCCAAACCTGGATAACACAACCTACTGTGGGAAATCCCCACAAGAAGACAACTTCTTGGCAAGAGCCCAGCTCTCAGCAGGGCTACCCAACTGATGGTTCCTCACTCCCCAACTCATGTGGTGAGGCTTCATCTCAAGCATGAACAAGCCGCTCCCACCCTGATGCACTCCTGCTTGAGAAAGATGCTCAAGCAAGAACAGGGAAGGAAAAATGTGGACTAAGTAGTGATGTTCCTTCCATTCTCGGTAAGCTCCAGTCTAACCTAATCGCCGCTCCTGCTTGAACAGCTCTCTCTCCAGCAGGGGGAGCAACTGGACCAGGGACACACCAAGAAGCAAGCATCCTTGCCTGGCCCGACTCCCCGCTCAGTTTGCAAGAAAGCCTCTCGGGCAGGAGTGATAAGCTGAGTGGTGCTGTCTCCTTTGGCAGCACTGCCCAACCGATGGCCCATCCTTGTACCTGGCCCTTGCCTCCTGCTCTGCAGCAGGAGGCAAGGGTGCCTAATCCGCACCTCCCTCTCTGAGTTCTGTTTGCACAGCAAACTGATTGACAGCCATGGCAAACTAGAATGGGCGAATGGTCACAGCTGTCAAAGAGCACCCTCATTTGTCCCATCAGTGTCCCCTGGGACATCACTAGAAGGAATGAGAAGGGAGGTGGTGTCTGAAGCAAAACAACTACAACAAGCCTGGTCACCTGTTCTGCTCATTGTAGCTGCTTGGCGCTTAACAGTTACCTGCCATGGTGATTTACCACAGTGGGATTCCATTTCATGTGAGCCCACCCAGGATGTTCTGAACCTTGGTTTGTCATACATTGATTTGCCATTAAGCTAACCATTCCTTTTTAAAGGCACATACTCATGTCACATCAACATCTTTTCAGCTTATGCAGTAGGTAGACACAGAGTTCTTCCATTTGAAAGTTAACTGTGAACATAAGAGCAGATATTCCTTGGTTATTGGTACAGGTTTGTTGCTGGTTTAGGCAATGCACACATATGTGTACAGCTCTTCGGGATTTCCCTCATTTTGGGTTGTGGTTACATGATCACTGCAACAGAACAATAGTTCTAGGCATGGCAGCCAACACTGCCTTGATAACTACAGTTGCCAGGCAGTTCTGATTTTGTTTGAAGAGGATACATTCCAACTTCATTGATACTGCCTGGTTTCATTGACAGTTAGGACTTGATATGGCCCAAGACCATGGATCTAAGGTTGGTTGTCTGTTCATTAGACAACCAGAACTCTTTTACTTGTGTCATCTGGTTTTGTGTTCGTTTGGAAAAAAAATTCTTAAAGCATATCCATGTTTACTCAAAAGTAAGGCCACCTGTGTTTGATGGGATCACTCTTAATAAATTTGCACAGGATGATAACCTGAATAAGCTAACTCAGAAGCTCTTCCAATGTTAGAACCCCCACAGCCTTCTGCTGTTATGAGCCATTCCTTAAGAGGGGCTTTGCACAAGCCTCAGTGAAACAGGTCAGAGCACTTCATTTTGATTTAAGTTGATAGAACATTCCAGTGCATAGCATCACCTTGCTCCTTAGTGAAAGAAGGGATTACTTAAAATTACATTCTACAGTTCTAATAGGTTATCAGCACAGCTTAAATTAACCAGTTTTAAAATACATATTTTTAAAAGCTTCCAAATAGCATATCTATAAATGCAGCATAAAAACAATACCCCCTCAGGTAGCAAATGTCTCAGGGCCAGCCCTGCTCATCCTGTGTGCATAAGTATCGATGAAGTATCAGGCAGTTGTAGTTGTCCATTCGTGTACAGGAAAACTTATCCTACAACACCATCACTTTGTGTTAGAGTTGCTTACAGTGAGTTTCTACCTGTAATGAAGAAATTCATACGATCCATCAAAGGCACAGTCGAATATGGTCTGATGAAGATATTAGAGAATAAGCAACATGCCCAAGAATTATCACTGGCTATGCTGAAATGCACTTGCAGAGGTATTTCGGGGAGCATAACAAACCTCTCCTACACAGAGAGAGAAATCTTATTCTTAGTTTTCAAATAAACAAGTTAAAATCTAAAAGAAAAGGAAGATAAGATATCTCAATTCCTAAGAGCTATAAGCAGCCCTAATAAACTGAAGCTTTTTCAATCGCCCTACTGGAGAGATAACAAAAGCAGCATTTAGTCAAATGTCAACATAACTAGTAAAGACCGAGAACTCTTGAAAAGGTCCTACAGCTTTCTTTTTAGAAATTAAAAATAAGCAGAGGCTATCTGTACCTATGCTATAAATCCATTTTATCTTTAGAAACAGGAAAGCCAAGAATGATCAGTTTCCTGCTATGGCCATAGGTTCAAGTGTATATTAGCATACCCTTAAACTGTGAAGTACTTTATTTGCATTTGTCTTTATCCACAACTCAAACCTGAGCCCACCTTACAGCTTCCACTCCTTACTAAGATAATCACACAAGTTCATACAAATACTGGGGGGGTATAGCAACCACCATATAGCACTTATCCATTGCATTTTTACTTAAAAGCAATAAGCCCCACTGTGTTCAATAAACTACTAAGCGTGTTCAGGAATGCACCACATTTTTTTTTAACAAAACGAACATATTGCTATAGAGCACTGGCTGACTAGGCAAGTTCACTGTTTCTCAGCCTAATCTAGATACTACAAGAATCATGCACACTTGCCTAAGCTCCCTGGTAATAGACAATGAACAAAAATCAAAGAATAAAGTTGGCTGCTTAAGTACAAACATGTGTGATGGAAACTTGTTTATCTGAAGTATTTCTGTGCCACTTCGTACAAAAAGTGGGTTCCCAGCACAATTTATGCAGCGGAAGAGCGATGCAGTCACTGCACTCCTCCAAAGTTCAGACAGCAAAGAGGATCTAATGGCAGCACCAAAGTTGAGGCTCCAGACCCCATCACTGTGGGGGCAACTTCAGGTCAAGAAAAGCGTGCCTCAGCCCAACGTTCAGACTTCCAGGCTCCGTCACTGGAGGTTGCGACTCAGGTAGTCCAGAAACATGTTACCCAGCTGGGGCAGATTCTCCTCTCCTTCTCCCGGGTGCATCTTGGCGTAGCTGAGGAACTGCCTTCGAAGCCGGCTGAGCTCAGCGAGGCTGACGGGTCTGTTCAGCACCAACCCCGATGGCTTTTCGCTGCCGCCCCCCGCTCCCAACCCGTCCACCGCCACGGGGATGAACTGCCCCGGCTGGACGCCATTCCTCTGGGCAGCCATGAGGGCAGCCAGCACGTCCTGGGTGAGGCGGTCCAGCTGGTGGAGGAAGCCGGGGGCCTGCAGGGGCTGCGAACGCGTGGACTGGTTGGGAGGAGGCGGGCGGCGCTCGAAGAGGGCGGCGCGGATCTCGGGCAGCGGCAGCGGCTGGTCCGGGTCGAGGGGCGCCGTGAAGAGGGGCCAGTCCCAGCGGTTGCGCGAGTCCGGCGGCTCCAAGGGCGGCCTGTCGGGCCGGGCGGCGCCCCCCGGACACAGCACCAGGCAGTGCGGCGTCCCCGCGTGCTTGCTCAGGCAGTAGAGCTCGTAGCGGAAGCTCTTCAGCTCGCTGCCCGCGTCCACAATCACCACGTCCCGCTGGCCCAGCAGCCGCTCGACCCCCGCCCGCAGGGCTGACCTGCCGCCGCCGCCGCCATCTCCGGCCAAGTCCTCCTCGGCTACCACGAACGCCTGCCGCTCTTCTCCCTTCTCGGGGCCCAGCGCCGCCCTCAGCTCCTCGGCGCGCCGGCTCTTGCCGCTCCCCGGCAACCCGCACAGCACTACGAGGGGCATCGCGTCTTGGCTTCACAGCGAAGGAGGAAATAGCGCCTTCCCCATCGTTCCTGTTTTATTTCTATGGCTTTTCCTCCCAGAACCAGGATGGCGCCGACTGCGTTTCTTATCAAAATCCCTTACCAAATATGGCTCCCTTGCTTTTTTAATTTTTTTAACGCTCGATTATGGTTCCCGTGGGCAATTGCTTATCCATCGATATAGAAAAATTAGAGTGACAAGCACGACTTTTAGATGCAAAACTTCCGAGTTTATTCTTACATCCGTCATGAATTATTGATTTATATCCGTGGTTCACTGAAGGCAACTCAGAAGCACTAGTTTATAGGACTAGTTGCAGTCAGTGGGACTTACTCCCACGTCAAGGAGTGTACGGGATTTGCAGTTTTGAAATGATTTAGACTGTTTTAAAACAAGCAACGTTTTAGGTTTCCGCTGGAGAGGAATTCGACCTCCCTTGCTGAAATTCAATTCAGAACTTTGGAAGTATAGCTGTGAACGTTATTTCTTGAAAACAAATGGTCGAATAAATTTTCGCTAATAAGCAAAAAGGTACCACTTCGGTGGGAAGGTGAAGCGTTCCGTGCACTTCGGTGTTTCGTCACGCCGGCCACACGACCACGGAGACTGTCCGCGGACAAACGCTGGCTCCCTTGGCTAGGAAACGGAGATGAGCACCGCCCCCAAGAGTCAGACATGACTGAACTTACTGTAATGGGGAAACCTTTACCTTTTTTTAAAGAGTCTATAGTCTTGTTATCTAATTAACTCGCGCGGGAAAAAACTACAATTCCCAAGATCCCTTGCGGTAGTCCAAACGAGACGCGCCGGCAAGCAACGACTGGGCTTTTCTGAGTAGGCGGTGCTACCGGCTGCCCTCGCCCGCTTGCATCGGTGCGGGTCGGCGGGAAGAAAGCTGAGGCTGAACGCGGTGGTGAAGCAGTCGGCGACCCTCTGAGATGACCCCTCTGGGGGGTCGGTGTGGGGAGCAAAGCACTTGCCAGGGGCGCCTGGTGAGGCAGAGGGGCGCTGTCCCACCTGGAGGTAACGCTACAGGCTCAGGCGGGGTCGTTGGCCTAAGGCAGCCTTCGTCCAGCCCAGCACCCTCGAGGGGAGTCGGAGCGTAGTTCCCGGCATTCCCTGCTGGGGATGATGGGACTTACAGCCGAACCCCTCCGGAGGGGCCTGGGTCGGCGGAAGCCCGGCCCCAAGGGTCGGGGTGATAAGAAGGACAAATCCTTCTGTGCTTACCTGACAGATAAAAGAAAGAGTTGTGGGCTGATGGACGGGGGGGGGGGGGGGGTTGGCCATGATACCTACGCGGAGTCTCCATATAACAGTTTAAGTGTGTTTGGCAGCTGACTTAACCACAGTGATACATGTCTTGATCACAGTCTAGTTAATTTACTGCCCTATGTTCTATGTGGGACTACCCTTGAAAATAACTCAGAAACAACAACTGGTGCACAATGCCATAGCACAGATGCATCTGGGAGCTATGTATCTGGTATTTTAGCTCTTGTAAACTGCCCTGAGAGCCATTTACGGCTAAGTGGCAGTATAATTTAACTTAATAACTGGCAGCCAACATTATTATTTGCAGGCCCAATTCATGGTGCTGATTATGACCTTTAAAGCCCTAAATCAAAGGTGGCCAGCAGGTGGGCTGTATGTATCCCCACTAGCCTCTTTTACAGCTCTTTGCCATCTCCCAGATTGTCTCAGCCAAACTGCAGCAGAATGTTGGTGCTGTATCAGCAAAACGGCTGCCTTTCCCCACTGCAACAGGACACAGAGAAAAAACACACGCCTCATTTCAGTGACAAGTCAGCTTCTGGAAGCTCACTTAGCCAAACTTTGTGGGGGCTGCTGCTGCTGCCACACCATCAGAATTCGGTAGTGCAGTGGGAGCAATTCTGATGATGTGGTCTATCCTGACCCTTGTGGGAACCGAATGCAAAAAAGGGGTTCAGGGCCGTCAGAGTTGCCCACCTGTGCCCTAAATGGTTTGGAACCATGTTAACTGAAGCCCACATCAGTATGCGCATGTCCAGACTTTAGTGGCCCTATTCTCTGCCCCGCCAGAGAGAACTATTAGGCTGGCATGTGCTAGGAACAGAGTTTTTCTCAGTAGTAGCCCCACAGCTTTGGAAATTCCTCTTAAAAGAAATCTGTATGCCTTTAAAATAATGGAAAAACATTTGTTTCAGTCTTTATTTGGTGATGGAAAACTATTAACTGTTGCTACTTCCTGTGTATGTGTTTAATAGTAATTTGTACGTTTGTGTTACCGAAATGTAAGCTGCCTTGTGTGGACAGTGTGCCTGAAAGGCTGAATACAGCTCTTTTGTATGAATAAATGTGCACATATTAATCCTTTTGCACATGCCATCAAATTAAACCTTTAGGCATTTTTCCAAATATCCTCTTCTTATAAAGGGGCTTCATTAATGTGGTTTTATTTCTAGATATCCCATGCTATCCCGCCATGTACAGAGGCTGGGTAAAGATTGGGTTTCCCACTGGAATCTTGCTTCAAGATTTCAAAGTGGCCAAGCTTTTTGGTGCATGAAGTATGTTAAATACTATCCTTGGATGTGTTCTCCACATTTGAATCCTTCGGATTACCTGGTTTGCTGGAGACTTCCTCTTTTCTGGAACTGGCAGCTTCCTAACCTTGTACAAAACCGTTCCTTTCATCTCTGCACGGCTAAGATGAAATCTGAGGAAGATGAGCCACCTTTAAAACGAAGGAGACACAGTGGGAATCTGGACTTTAATTGCAGTCCTACTGAAAAACAAAGCAGCTCTTCTTCAAATGAAACGCTTTCACCTCCTCCAACAAAATGTGAAGAAGAAGGAAGTCCCAAACCCAGAGGTATGATGACCCTTTACTACTGTAATATTTTGTTCTTCCTAGAGAGGGTGTTATTCAGCTAGGAAGTAAAAAGCTGTTATAGTTGATCTTGCATCAAGGAGGGCATCAGACCCCATGCCCTGCAAGCTGCCTTGCTTGGATTTGGCAGACCCGGGTTCAGATCCCCACTCCGCCATGAAGGCTACTGAATGACCCTGAGCCAGTCAGCCTAGCCTACTTCACAGGATCAAGGACTCTGAATTCCTGGAGGAAGGATGGGATAAAATGTGGTAAGTTCATTTCCCTTTAATCTCTTTCTTATTACAAAAATGGGGACCGCAAACCTGGGGGTCAAAAGTGACCCATCCAGGCTTCCAAGATGATCAGACCTCTTTCTGGCTTTTGTGCAGTCCCTCCTTCAGCTTCCATGCTAAAGGGTAGAAATGCCCCTGCTACTATTTAGCTACTGACAGCAAGCTATAGTGGGCTGGTATTTTTGGTTGCCATCTTTTTCCTGTGGTCTTTCCCACCACTGGAATGCAGCCCTGAGAACTCCTTTGAAACAGAATGCGATCCTTAGTCTGAAAGAGGATTAGCATCTCTGCTTTACTAGCTATGCTGAAATCCACTCACTCACATACTGTACAAAGGGAGCCCAGCTCTCTCTCGTCACAGCCTCTTCAGATAGATTTGTCTGATTCTGAAAAGTAGGTGGAGGGATAGGTGCCTTGGCAGTGCCTGGTTACCGAGTGAAGATTCTCAAAAGTGTGAGAACCAGTCAACTTAGGAAAAGAAGGGAAACATTGCAGAGCTGCGGTGAGGAGGAGATGGGGAGGGAGTTCCTTGATGCTGTCAGGAGATGGCAGGTGAAATGAGCAGACCAATTTAGCAGTGTCTAATGTTCCTACCATCTAGTCCTCAAGCAGGAGGAGCCCCTTGAGGATGGAGGCAGACTCTATCTGAAGGGAGAGGTTTCAGTTTGGATTCAGCTCTTCACATGGGCAGATGCTTCTCCCACATCACAAGAACGCTACTTTGCTTTATACTATTTTGTAACCTATTTAGAAACACTGCTTTTTTGTTAAAACCTAAGGCTCATATTTGTCTGCTAGAGAAGAGGGAGGGAAAGACCTGCTCACAGCAAATGCCATATTTGCACAAACAAAAATATTCTCAAGAGTGCACCTTATTTCTGAGTGTCTGTGAGTATATGCTGTGTTATCCTGCAGGAATTCATAGTTCCTAGCTGGGTATATTTAGCCTGGAGAAGAAGAGATTAATGAAAGATGTGATGACCGTCTTCAAATATTGGAAGAGTTATCATGCTGAGAATGGAGCAAACTTGTGCTGTGCTGCTCCTGAGGGCAGGCCTAGAACCGACAGGTAGACATTTCATGGAAGCAGATTTTGGCTTAACATTAGGAGACGTGTCCTAAGGGTGAGAGATGTTCAGGAGTGGAACACGCTGCCCAGCAGGTGTGGTTCTTCTTTGAGGGATGTATCTGAGCAGAGACTGGATGGCCAGTTGTCAGGGATGCTGTAGCTGAACCCTGCAGGCCAAGGCCTTCACTGAGCAGAGGTGATTTCTGAGGTCCTTTCCAGCTGTATTGTTTTATTTGTTTGTTTATTTTATTAAAAGCTTTTCTAACCTGTCCACTACAGACATCTGTTTTAACTTGAGCTTTTCATGCAAACATCCCTGCACCCATGGTTGTGTTTCATCAGGTTCAATCAAAAGACACTGGGAATATTTTTGTCAACAAAGTAAAAAAATGAAGATCCTCAAAGATGAGGAACAGATCAGCCAGGACAGCACAGAGACAAATGGGAAGTTTGATTTCACTGTGATGTCATACAACATCCTTTCCCAGGACCTGTTAGAAGACAACTCTCACCTGTATAAACACTGCCGGCGGCATATACTAGCTTGGAACTATCGCTTTCCTAACATTCTCAATGACATCAAGGAACTGGATGCTGATGTAAGTGGACAGGCAGCCCACAACTGCCACAAATGAATCAGGATACCACTTTTACAGTCCCTAAGTGAGCCCTTCTCATTCCATGCATTGCATTCTTAGCTAAGGAGGTGCCACACTCTCCATTTACTCTAATACCTTAACAAACCCTGCCTTGGTGGGGCCTGCGGGTTGTTTTGTTAAAGCACAATCGTATGCATGGAGACACAGAAGTAAGTCTCTTTCAGAGGAGAATATTTACAAATCCATGTGTATGACTGGAGTGGGGGAACCTGTGACCCATCAGGTGGTGCTAGTCTGCAATTCTTATCAGCCTCAAGCCTTGGCCATATTGACTGGGGCTGATGGGAGTTAAAACCCAACATCTGGAGGGCCAGAGGTACCCTGCTGAGCCTGAAGCTGCAGCTTTATGCACACTTAGCTAGAAAGAGGCTGCATTGAATACTATGAGGCATCCATGTAAACGGGCAAAGGGTTTGTGCTCTTAAGGGTTTGCACCCTCACTGATTTCACTGTGAGCGCTACTGAAATCAGTGAGACTTGGCCATGCTGAACTATTGACTTATATACAGTTTCTTATGCTACCAAACCAGTCATAATGTTCTATTACAGTATCTTTTTTCTTACAGAAAAAATGTTTAAAATTACAGACCAATTCTTAGCTTAAGTCAGCAAGGTAATGTTAGGAAGTGGTATAGATTTGGCTGTTCTGGATCAGCTGTTTCCTCTCTCCCCACAGATACTTTGTTTGCAAGAGGTACAGGAAGACCAGTATGGAATAGAGATCAAGCCAAGTTTGGAAGCCTTAGGTATAACATGTCTGTAATATATGTGGATATTTAAATTAGGTTATAATGTTTGAACAGAGCCAAACCAGGCATGCATGTGTTTTCTTAAACAATGTCTGCTATCTGGTCAGGTTCTAAATCAGAAGTAAGGAGGTACTTTTTCCTTCAAACTGGGTGCATGAAATGTTCCTCCCCAACCTTTGTTCTCATACTTCGCTGCTGGCAGCTATTTTCCTTGGAAAAGGGAAGGGCAGGGCACAAGCATCAGGAGGGCTTTGCTGTGCCACTCAAGCACTTTTTTATTTAATAGATCCATCTGCCCCAACCTGTTGCCTTCCAGATGTTTTGGACTCCAACTCCCATCTTTCCATTGGCCATGCCAACTAGCGAGAACCGATGGGAGCTGTGACCAAAACTTCAGGAGGGCATAAGGCTGTTGAAGGTTGGTCTGTAGGCCAGTGTGTGTGCATTAAACATGGAGGTGGATCCAGCGTTGTCATTCTGCCAGTGGAAGGGTGCTACAGGTGGAGCTGTACTTCCGTGTCCGTGCTTCCCATTCTGCAGCCCATTCACCAGCCCCCCATGCACTGTCTGTCTGTTCAGCATGGTTGGAGAGCATCTGATTTATCTAAGTTATTTGCATCTTGACTGTTGGAAGGTAATATCATATCTTTATTTTCAAGGGAAAATGTGGTCAGCAAAATATTATGCCTGTTTGTCGATGACAACAGGTAGATGTTAACATTTCCTTATTCATATATAACTGTGAAATATTTCTCTTGAGCTGAAAATGGAAGGGAATTAACCATTGCTCTTGGGAAGCCAGAATATTGCATGGTTCAAGAAAAATAAGGAACAATGAGCTGCAGTTGTTCCAATCTATCCAGTGCATTCATCCCCTTTTTATTTTTTTACAGGTTATCATTGTGAGTACAAGATGAGGACAGGAAGGAAGCCAGATGGCTGTGCCACGTGCTTCAAGTCCTCCAAGTTCAATCTGCTCTCATCCAACCCAGTGGAGTTCTTCCGTCGCAACATCCCGCTCCTGGACAGGGATAATGTGGGCCTGGTCTTGCTCCTGCAGCCTCAGTTTTCCTGCAAGGCCGCCAGCACCGTCTGTGTGGCCAATACACATCTTCTGTACAATCCGAGACGCGGAGACATTAAACTCACCCAGCTCGCCATGCTGCTGGCAGAAGTGACCAACGTCGCTCTTCGGGAAGATGGGCGCTTCTCTCCCCTTATCCTCTGTGGCGACTTCAATTCTGTCCCCCACTCTCCACTGTACAACTTCTTAAGGGAAGGAAAGCTGAATTACGAAGGACTGGCGATAGGGAAAGTAGGTACCCATTTCTGCAGCTAATGTCCAGACAAATTTATGTGGCCCTAGCACATGTAGAGTAACTTGAATCGCAGCATGAGTCAGCCTGAAATGTGCTTTTTGGTACACATAGGATGGGGTGTGCAGCAATGGTTACCGAAATGTGTTCCGGGAAAGTTTTATGGGTAGTGGCAGACAAGCTTCCTTGAAAAATAGCTGGCCACAGCCATTCACATTTTACACCATGCTGCAGTCCAGGAGCGCTAGATTTCTTCGGAGCCCCGCTTGCAGTCGTCATGGGGCCATGAGTGAAGTCCACAGGTTTGTCCAGCGCACAGTGTCTGTTCCCTAGAGCCGCCCTCCAGTCCTTTGCAGTGTGCAGGACTTGCATGGCAAACTCATAAGAACTTTGCGGCAGCGTGGGAAGCGTTCTCTTCGGAGGTGCAACCCGTGAAAGCCACAATGCTGCGCAGCAGGATTGGGCTGCAGCGACCTGAGCTCCGTTGTAGCCTTTTGTTAGCCATCCTGAGCTCCCCGGAGGAAAGATAGGCTAGGATACACACCATAATTTAGAGGTGACAAGGAGCTCAGTGCCGTGCGATTCAGTGTACTGGTCTGTAATGCCAAAAAAGAGTAGTATGTGTTATACCCAGTGTTAGTTTAGCCTCAGCCCCTTTCCTTTTACTGGATCTGCTCTTAAGTAGGATTCATACTGGCTATAGTGCATCCCCTGTAGGGCGCAGAATTTATGGTGACATGGCAGGGAGGTTCAGGCAATCCCAGCCCCTACGCTGTGAAGTAACACGAGGGGCTACATCAGCTCACGCTGCTCCCATCGTGCATCACAGCTGTGCACGTGCTCAGCCAGCCCTGGCAGCACCTGGCACCCCTCCCATGTTCTTCCGGCCATGGGGGAGGCAGCCGAGTGCAACAGCCGGCATCATTAGGAGAGTGGAGCGAACTAAAAGTACTAGGGAGAAATGTGCTAGTTGGGATCCATGAAGGGGACTGGTTAATTGCTGAGGCGCCTTCCACACTCCAGCTGGAAGCAGGCTGGGCCATCATCCCATCTTTCCTAAGCTCTGTAATGGGATTCACAACACCCTCACAAAACTGCATTCCCCAAGGACTCCATATGGCAACTGAGGAGAGCAGGTTAGGCAACCTTCCCCAACCTGGTCCTCCTGGCTTAGAATTATGGAAGCTTTAGTTCAATGTACATTTATCTTAGCTTTTCTCAGTGAAGAAGAGCTGAGATCAAGCACTGCTCAAGAGAAAGGATGCATAAATTAGAACTTCCTGAAGCATCAAAACAAGAATTCTAGTTAAGTCTGTTATGTGCCATCAAGGCATCTCCAACTTACGGCCACCCTATGAATGAAGCCTTGCAAAATGGCCTGACCTTGACAGCCCTGCTCAGCCCTTGTAAATTTGAGGCTGTGGCTTCCTTTATGGAGTCAACCCATCCCATTTGGTCAGTCTTCCCTCCTTCCTTCAACCTTCCATAGCATGCTTGCCTTCCGCAGGGAGCCTTGCCTTCTCATGGTGTGCCTGAAGTACGACTCCTTAAGTTCTGCCATTTTTGCTTCTAAGAGAACTGTAGTAGCCCCAAAAGGAAAGCAGGTTTACCCATATTGCAGTCATAAAACTAAAACAGCAGCAAGGGCAACAAAATAATCAAACCAAACACCGATAGCAAGGATAAAAATATCAAAATAATGCAATATTTAATGCTGCATTTTTAAAACCAACCACTGAGGCACACAAAGCCTTCGGAGTGTGTATCTGAAGTATGTCGGCGTCGCTGGCTCGTGCTTTCTTTCTACCAGGAAGGCATCCCACGGGCTGAGTGTCACAGTGCTTGCTTTCTGCACTTGTAGGTGTCTGGCCAGGAGCAGTCCCCACGGGGCAATAGGATACTCACCATCCCCATATGGCCTCAAAGCCTTGGCATTTCTCAGGACTGCATGTACGAGGAGCAGCAGAAGCAGCTAGAAAGAGAGAGAGGTAACTATATGCTCTGGTAAACAGAGTGGTTTCCAGAACACATGACTTCCTTTGGAGAAACGTTGGTGTTTGCTAGGGGAGGAGGAGGACGAGACCTACAGATGTAGAAATCATGGGGAACTCCTTGGTCGTCAAGAAGGGCCTTAAAAATTAATCAGAACTAGCTGAGGACATAATTCCCAGCTGTTTCCAAGCTTGTCAGTTTTGAGCTGAGTGGAGAAACAGCAGTGCTATCATCCCCTCTGTTACTCTGTGCAGGCAATTGTCCATAGCTCAGCAGTAGAGCACCTGCTTTGCACATGGAAGGTGCCAGGTTCAATTTTTGTTTTGCTAACCCTAAAAGTTCAAGGCTGCGAAAGACCTCTTATTGAGATCCTGGAAAGCAGCTGCTGGAACTGACAGTCCTGGTCTTGCTGGACAAACAGTGTGAGCTTCCTGTGTTTAGGCCTTAATTCAGCTGCTGTCCCTTTCCTACAAAAAGAAGTGGAGCAAGACTTATTGCAGACTAGTGTGGCTCAAAATGAAGACATACAGATTGTTTCTGGAGCAGACGGACACCTCGGGGCTCCCTGTGTTGAATGCAGGACTCCAGTTGCCCAGACACTCTCCAGTCCCACGCGGCTCATGTCCTCGGCCCTATAGGCTTTCCCCAGCGAGGTGTCCAGAACAGCACAATGGGGATTGCAGCACTAGCAACAAGGGCTGGACGCACATCTGAACCTAAGGGCCTTCAAAAGGCCAATTGGCAGGAGGGATGTGCCCTCACTTCGCATTTTTAATTTTGTCTCGCTGGGATGAAAAAAGAAACATCCATGTAATTTTATTTATGTTTTTACTGAATCTGTGACTATATGCAATCCTTTTTGTGTGAAGTTGTTATCCTTTGACATTGTCTTGGGACCATAGAAGAGCACCAGCTTCACTTGTTGATGGTCCCTTGTTCATCCCCCATGATAAGGATTGGGATGCAGATGATGGGATGGCGCTGGACAATGGCTGCAGTCACCACAGGTCATCCTGGGCTACAGGAGCAGACAGTCTGATCTGACCTCACAAGGTGGTTTTCTCAGTTTCTATAATTGCTGTCCTTTTTTTCCCAGAGAGACAAGGGACCAAAGAAGCAGGTTTGGAAAATTCAGAAGAGATGGTAATGGTTAAAAAAAGGTAATTTTTGACAAGTTTGTGATTGTCAGCTTGTTTACATGCATCAGTGCATGAAACGCCCAGGTTAAGTTGTGTAGTCTGGGGTCTAAAACTTGTATCTTAACTAGATATCAACAGCTCATAGTTGTACAAACAAGGATGCATTATCTTATTTGGTACTTGATCCCAGTTCACACATGATGCTTGCTAAGTTACAATTTAGCATTTCATGCAGGAGCTTTAGGCTGCTGTACTCCCCTCCCATTTTCCAGCACAGCCACAATGAGGAGATGGAAAACATTAGTATCTGCCTTTCAATAACTGCAGGTGTTCTAGCTGAACCAGGAGGAACCATCCTTGGAATTAGCCATGGATTTGCCAAACAACCCAGAAAGATTAACGGTGTTTCAGAAATGATTTGTTTGTGTGAACCATAGCTGTAACTAACCACAGGTTGTCTTGATCCAGATATGAGCAACATGCTTCTGATCTTCTTGCAGGGGCAGTAGAAGATGAGAGCAGGCATTTAGGCTTGCTCTGGGCTGCAGGGTTGTTGTATTCTCACGGAAGCATTTCAGTTATTGGATATTACAGACATAAAACTGTGACAGTCATAATAATGGCAGAGGAGCAATAGCCAGGACACATGCTTCCTCTTCATACAACTGTGGCATGGGGCCACCCTGTTCCAGACCCCTCTGTACTAATGCTGTTCTCACCCCCTATTGCAGTGTGTGTGTGTGTGTGTGTGTGTGTGTGTGTGTGTGTGTTTGGCGTGGGGAGGGGGGTAGTTAAGCAGACAGAACAGTGGAACTGGTGGCAGAATGAGTGTGTGAGGATGCTCAGTAGCAGGAACTTCCCAGCATGGGCCTGGCTTCCTGTGTGATCCTGTGTTGTGGCAGATGTGGATGCTTCTTCTGAAATGCCCGTCTTATTTTAGGTTACCCACAGATTTGCACCACAGTTTCCGGTTGTCTTCAGTCTACTCCCACTATCTGCCCGATAGCAGCATCCCAGAAGTAACAACCTGCCACTCCAGAAGCGCCGTCACTGTGGATTACATCTTCTACTCTGCAGCACAAGACACGAGGGCTGAAGAGCCAGGTGATAAAGTCTATGGCAACTATCCATTCAGTTCACCACATTCTCACCATTCTGGAACTCCGTCATAACTCTCCAAACCCCAAATTGTGTTGCAATGGATGTGCTAAATGCATCCATCTGACTGATGATCTTAACTGGGACTTATTTTTGGGGTAGGGCTTATATTACGGGCATCCTGAAAAATCATGCTAGGGCTTATTTTCCGGTGAGGTCTTATTTTCAGGGAAATGGGGCATACATTTCAAGGCAGCAAGAGCAGTTCCAGCATATGACCACCAGAGGGCCCCAGAACATGTGCCTTCAGACTGCTCTTGCCATACAAGGCAGCGCTGAAGCTGGTACTGGAAATGCTTTGCGTTGTTTGGGCATCCTAGAACCTGCCGTTCCATATGTTGAGTTGATGACTATTTGTACTGATGCATCAGGATTGCCAGTGCGTGTATGTTGGCAAAGAGAGTGTGCCGCAGATGAGGGAGCCTTTCCCTTTAAGCTCAGTGATGAATTCGTGGGCGTAAGCTAGCCATGTCATTCTCATCCATTTCAGGGAAGGTCCTCAGAATCTTTCTTACACCTTTGCATGCATTATGCAGGTTGAGCAGCCTCTTCCGCAAACTCACCTGGTGGCCTCCATAGGCCATGCTTTCTCTGCCTCAGCATCCTTCCCCCGTCCCGCTCTTACAAGAGAGCAAAATCATAGCCCTTTGCTGGGGATTGGGGAACCTGTGCCCTCCAGGTGATGGACTGCAACTCCCACCATCCCCATCCATTGGCCATGAATGACAGGAGTTGCAAAGCAATATAGCTGGAGGTCACCAGGTCGGGCAAGGCGGAGAGATTATGTGGGGAACACTTGGAAGTACTAGAAAAACATTCATCCTGAGTTCGGACAGGTGGATGCCTGAACAGAACAGTAGACATAACTCTGATTGCCCACTCGCTCATTTCAAAACGCCACCAATATGACCAGATCCTGGTGCCCTCACAGTTCTGATGTGATTACCATTACCTTGTCATTCAGTATCTCTGTTCACAATTGCCCATAGATTTTCCCCACAAGCACACGCCTGAAAACCTTTGCTTTTCCTTACAGGAGCCGGCCGCCTATTTGATGGGGGCCTGAATCTTCTTGGCCGATTGGCGCTGGTAACAGAGCAAGATCTGTGGGCAGTCAAAGGGCTTCCCAACGAAACCAACTCCTCTGACCACCTCCCTCTCCTGGCTAAGTTTAGGCTGGAAGAATAGCACCTGTCATCATGATGGGCCGTCTCCCCACCCCCCTACAACAGCAACAGAGACTGGAAAGCGTGTGCCACCTTAGTGGAGATTTCTGTAAACAAAACCTTTTGTAAATTGTCAAAGCCACTCAGAGAAGAGCCAGCAGCAGTTTTACATTGGGAGACCTTTTTAATAATGGAAAGTATTTGTGCTGTATTTTTTTAAGAAATGTAATTGCTTTTCACAGAGATGGTATAAAATGATTTTTTTAAATGGTGATCAAATTTATAGAGGTGTTTAACATATTCCAGTGCGGATAGTCCATTTGGAAAGATTATATTGGGTTCAGGCAAGGTTTGTTCTCTCTTCTGTGTTCTCTCTTTCCCTCACTTCCTATGCAAGTGAACAGAAAAATGTTTGCAATTATTTGCATAGGGCGAATAAAACTGAGGCTGCTGTCTTGAGGATTGCCCTCCTGCAGCCAGTTGCAGAGAGGTTAACCTGAACAAAAGGGGAGGGGGGCTCCCTCTTTGAACAAAGAAAAAAACTGAACCAGAGAGGGTTTTTCCCTTTGTGTAAGTTAATGGAGGAATTGCTCTGCTGACTTTCATAAAGGCCCCCTTCAAACACTCTTGAGGCAACAAGGTGATGGGGGAGTGATGACTGTGTGTCATCTGCTGCCGCAGCCAACCAGTTGTCAGCAAACAGAACTGTTTTCCTCTCCTAAGAAAATGGAGGTGCTGAGCCTGGCCTTGCGTGCAGCGCCTGTGGGTGCGCTGTGCTGGCAAGCACCATATGGAGGAGCCCTGGGCCATGAGCAGCCACTCCTCTGTGCTTCCAAAGGATTCGGTTGCGACGCATCTTTACCTGATCTCATGCTCTCAGTGGGTTCAACTAATGGAACCCCTTTAATTCCCACAATCAATTCTCTTGGCTTCAGGACTATGTGGGAGCCTGAATGTGGGTCTCTTACACTTCTGAACCTATCACTGGTCCTGGTTCTGTTCTGATAGAGTCTTCATTCCAGTTTGCATTTTTTATGTTCCCCAAACAGCCTCAGCTAACCTTGGCATTAGCCTTGGTGTTCAAGAGCTCTCCATCAGCTGTGGGGTGCGATTTTGATAAGGAGAGCCAAAATGTTAAAGATTTCATCCTTTTCCACTACCACTGCCCAGCCAAATTTGCAAAGAGAGGGAGAAAAACATAAACAGATAAACTGCATTGCAAAAGTATTTCCCTTTTGACCCTTTTCACCATTTTGTTGTGTTACAACATGGAACGGAAATTGATTTAATTGGCATTGTTACCAATTGTGTTTGCATAAGTATTCTGTGCATGTCACAGTAAATACCGTACAAGTGTTTACTGTGACATGCATAGCCATGGTACAGCACACTGCCTTCAGAAATCACATCCTATCAGAAGTTGAATGGCGCCCACCTGTGTCAGTTTAGTGCCACGTGACCTCATTAAATGCACCCATTTCTGGAAGGCCCTGGAGTTTGTTGGAGAGAGTATCTAAACAGCTTCATGGGGACTAAGCAGTTCAAACTACTCTGGGATAAAGTTGTCTAGAAGCAGCAATAAGGGCTTGGTTATAAAATGATGTTCCGCACGATGAACTTCCCCAGAGCATCATTAAAGCCATTATTGCCAAGTTGAGAGGCTATGGTTCAACTTCAACT
Source organism: Varanus komodoensis (assembly GCF_004798865.1). Taxonomy (NCBI): domain Eukaryota; kingdom Metazoa; phylum Chordata; class Lepidosauria; order Squamata; family Varanidae; genus Varanus; species Varanus komodoensis. Next base: position 660,937 of record NW_025335268.1, on the reverse strand, counting down.
GCCTAGAAACGGCTGTCTGCCAAAACTAAGGAGGGCATTAGTCAGGCGAGCAAGCTGGGGGCAATGGTAATTCTGAAGGCGCGCAAGAGCTGCCGGCTGTGATGGGATAACTATCACTCAGGTGCCCCACAAAGCTGGGCTTTATGGAAGGGTGGTAAGAAGGAGGCCATTGTCAAGGCAAACCTGTATCAGAGCCCATTTGGCCCTTGCAAAACATCATGTGGGAGATGGAACAAACATGTAGAAAAAGGTGCTTTGCTTTGACGAGACCAAAACTAAACTTTTAGGCTTTGCTTCCTTAGCATTATGTGTGGTAGAAAGCCAACAGTGCTCCTTGCTCCAAGAACACCATCCTCCCAGTGAAGCATGGTGGTGTCAGCATCACGTGGGTTATTTTTCCTTGCCGGGGACATGGAGACTGACCGAGACTGAGAGCAAGATGGATGGAGCCAAATGCAAAATAATTTGGGAGGAGAACCTGTTTCAGTCTCCCAAGTGACCTGGGACTGGACACTAAACGTATTTGTTTGTTTGTTTGTTTAAAGCGTTTCTCCTGTTGCTCAGTCCCAGCTCCTGTCAGCCTTGCAGTTCGAAAGCATGCAAATGCAAGTAGATAGAAAGGTACCCCTTCGGTGGGCAGGTGACAGCGTTCTGTGCACTTCGGTGTTTAGTCATGCCGGCCACATGGCCATGGAGGCTGTCTGTGGACAAATGCTGGCTCCTTCAGCTAGGAAACGGAGATGAGCACCGCCCCCTAGAGTCAGACATGACTGAACTTAATGTCAAGGCAGGGGAAACCTTTGCCTTATACCATCCTCTTAGCAAATAATCTCAGGGTGGTTTTACAATAGAACAAAATAAAGCACAGTATCACTTCTGTACAATAAACCCCCAATTAAAATAGCAATTTGAAGCTTCCAAAGCAACACTGGGGTGGTTTAACAGCAGGAACCGGAATGTCTTAGAATAGCCCAGACCTCAACCCTATTGAGAATCTGTGGCCCTGCCTGAAAGTTGCTGTTCACCCATGGTCCCCATCCAACCTAACAGAGCTGGAAGTAATTTTGCCAGGAAGAACAGGAAAACTTCATAGCAGGCAGGTATGAAAGCTGATGGGGGCCCAACCAAGCAGACCTGTGGCTGCAATTAGTGCCGTCAGTGCTGCTACACTCCAGACTGCAACTAGTGCTAGTTTGTTTTTTGTTTTCTTTTGCCGAACAACATTTTGCACCTTTGCAGAGTTGAATATCTTGCATACATCAAGTGGTAACCAGGCCAATTTGGTTTCAGGGTATAACAACAAAATGTAGAAAAATGGAAGGCCAGGAGAAGCTTCTGCCCGGCATGGTGCTGTCCAGATCTCCTGCATGATGTCCAGCTGGCATTGTGGGGATACTGTCTCGCCTCCTGGCAGAAGGTGAGAAGGTGCTGTTTTCTCTAGATGCTGCCATGGTCAGCAAAGCCAGACCTGCTGATCGTCTGCTTTGCAAATAAGTCTGGGTCTAATTTACCATCTCACCCAACTGCGTTCAACTCTGTAAGCTATTTGATGGCTCACTGACGGCCTAGAAAAGGGTCCTGGGGTGGGGATCAAATGAAATCTCTTTCCATTTACAGTAGTTGTTCTGTCTGGCTTGGTTTCCTGGATGCGATCCTTGGCTGCCACAGGAATGCCTGATGCAGCTGTCGAAGCAACACTAGTTCAGAGGAACATGGTCGAACCCTTTACTAGGAGGAGCCATTCTCCAGCACCTGGCTCCTGAAAGGCATCCCTCAGTGCTCTCCAAGAGCCCCGCAGGCTTTCTTGACATGCAAAGATTTTTTTCTAGAAAAAGAGGGCTTCAAGTAGCTAATTAGCTCTACTAGGAACACAATGAACCTTTGTATTTGCAAGTTGCTACTTCAGAAAATGGAGCAGGAGGACAAGATGGATTTTCCCCATAGGTTTAACTGAACAGATGGAAACAGTTTGCTATTGTAGCCACCCCATAATTATAGTTCGGCTGTCTGCAGTGCAGCTAAAAACAATCCTCCTGCTAATGGCTTGATATGACTGACTGAATACGTGCAAGACTCGAGGGACGTTGTTCACCTCCGAAGGACCCGTGGCTTTCCTGCAATGGACTTTCCTTCTCTTCTGCTCCCATGTGTTCCAGTAAGGCTCATAACACAGCCCATCTCCTTGTGCGGAACCTTCAAGGGCTTGCTTCTGCCTTGACCTTTTACACTCGTGCCTTTGATTTCTAAAGCAATTGTGTGGAAAGATGGTAGCTCAGCGGGAGAGCACAAGCTCTGCGTACAGAATCCACACCATGAGGTAGGACTGAGAGAGACTCCTATCCGAATCCAGCCAACACAGAGCAGGAAGGAGAACCAGGACGGGGGTGGGGGGAGCCAAAGGACCACCCACTCAGACATCCATGGGCTGAATGACGCCATGGGCTGCAGCCTTCTCCACTGATGTCATTCCATTCTCGGTGAGTGTATCAAGAGGAGGGTTCTACCATTGGACACCCGTCCAGCGCCTCGTCCCAGTGAGGTGAAGATGCAGGAGAGGCAACGCCGCCAAGCTGGCAGCTGAAGATGCAGCCCTCCAGCTCCAGCTTAGTGAAGTGGCTTTGCCTGCATAGTGGCTTCCCCTGGACCTCTTGGCAGACATGGGAGCGTGCCTACCTTGGATCGGGACCGTTTAGCTTTCAACAGGTTACACCAGCATCATTTGGGAAGAAGAAAACCTCAAACAGTGCTATTTTTTTAAAAAAGTCCAAGACATTTTATTAAATTCCATGCTGCACTGAACAAACAAATGATGAGGAAAGCAAAACAAAAAACAAATCAAAACAAAACCATGCACGTTTCTTATCCAGAATATAACAACATTTGACAAAATGAATGTAATCAAAACCTAGTTATTGAGATCACAGTTTTTAAGATTAAAAAACTTGCAGGTATGCGCTGCCATCGAATAGGAGTCACCTGCACATAAGGAGAACAACACAATGCCTGGATACAAAATAGCACACCCCACTTTAGAAAAGCAGTCAACTATGCAAGGGATTTGGAAGGAAGGGTAAACTGCAGAGTTGCATGTTTGGCACTACTCTGGTTAATTTCAAGAGGATAAGGGCAAGGAGGTTCAAAACAGACTGTGCCACAAACACGTCTTCTATATTCAAGACAGACAGTATTTTAGAAATATTACGGAATGCCAAGCTCCAAGGTTTTGTGGCACAGAGCCTGCTTACCATAATAATAATAATAATAATAATAATAATAATAATAATAATAATAATATACACAATTTATGTGGATTTCATCACAGGATGATTCCAAATCATTGTGGTAAGACCATGTTAATCAGCCCTCAAAGATGATTACTTTAAAAAAATGCAGTCCTTATTTAAGTTCTCAGCAAGGAGTTGGACTTCTGGGGAACACAATGATTCATACAGGTGAATCGAGGGCAGAGCCCATCTGCTCCATTTCGTAGGCAGTGCACTGAGCCCTTCTCTTCTCCCCACCAGCCCTTTGCAAGGTGCACCTTCGCATTGCCAAGCACACTGTGCCACAACTGGCTGTTCCCATGAACAGCAGATCTTGCCATCATCAAGCAGATCCAGTACAGATGTAAAACTGCTGATCTCTTGACCAGGGTGAAAAGGTCAGAAGCAGACCACCTGCTTGTATGGTCCTTCCTACTCAGCCTTCAGATCCACTGCCCCCTTCCTTTCCTTTCCATTCTCAGTGCTAACCTTGGCTTCACATTTCCCATGCACCGATGCAAGCCATGGTTCACCTGTAAATCAGGAACCGAGGCTACGGTTTGAAGGCAGTTGGGTGACTGTGTTTTTAGCAGAAGCTGGTCTGCATTAACCACAGGTTGCTTCACATAACAGAAAGTCGTATCTTATGGTGGAAAGGAAAGGGAGGTGGGAATTGAACCTGATGGGAAGGGAGTGTGCATTAGGCTGCAATGCAGGGCTGGGCAAACTCGACCAATTTCACCCCCTGAGCCCCCCAAGGACTGTGAAATTTCAACAGTAATAACATCCGAACACCTGACAAGATGCCACTGAATTTCAGCAGCGAACCACAGGCATGATCCTTAAAAAACACACACACAAAAACTCCCCCAGAACATTCATTTTAATGCAAACTTTTGTGGTTTGCTTGCAAAAATCATTTTTTTGCTGCTGCTTCCACAGTAACAAATGTGGCAGGAGCAGGGATACACAAGGCCAGGGTGAGGGGTGGGGCCCACAGCACACACGTTGCCCATCCTGACTGTACACACATGCTCGTTTATGGTTCCATAACGGCACCGTCCTGCCCTGTCTGTTCAGGAGCCGCTGAGGAGGGCTTGCATCCAGGTGGGAGTGCAGAGCAGGAGCAGACACCCAGTGGCCAGAGGGCAACACACAGCTCTCAACCCAATGCTGTGCTTCAGTTCGACTAACTCCAAAGACCCTCTGCCATCCATCAGTTCAGACCTCTGGCAAGAGCCATCTATAGCCTGCTGCGGAGGGAGGGAGGGAGGGAGGGAGGGAGGGAGAGAAAAGGCTGTTGGAGAGAAAAGTCCTGTGGCACCTTAATGGCAAATACACTGATTTCAGGCATAAGTTTTGGTGGACTGTTGCCCATTTGATAAGATACATCAGGTATCATGGAGTATTTATATATATATATATATGAGAGATTAGGAATGGAGGAACAGTATACAGCAAGGTCAGAAAGAAATCCAGCACAGAAATAATATCCTGAAACTTTCCAAGTCTGCAAAAGTGCATGCCAAAATCAGTGTTTCTGTTTTTAAGGTACCTTAAGATTCTGCTGTTTTTGCTGTAAGAGGCTAACAGCCTTGAGAGATTGTTACAGAAAGAGAGAAAAGAGGGTGGCAGAACAAAAGAAAGCAAGAAAGGGCTCTCTGAACCCACCCCCCACAAACCTGTGACCCTCAACTGGCTATTCACAAGAGAATGGCTGCTGGCAGAAAAAATGTTCTCCCCTTCAGCCTCCCCTTCTCCCCTTCTCCCCTTCAGCCTCAGTCTGTTCTCTTATTTAGGAGAACAGTGTTATGGTCACATTAAGCCATTAAATTATCCAGCAGAATGTTCTGCTCCAACCCCCACTGAGCAAGCTTCCTTCAAAACCAAGATGTCATTTCTGCAAGTGAAAATACATTTCCTTAGCCACCAATTTATTTCTTCATTCATTTTTATTGGAATGCAATCCATACAAATGGTTGGTTCCTCCAAACCTATTGGCTAAAAGAACAGGCAGGATGTCTGATCTTAATATAAGATGACAAGACATCACCAGCGTAAGGGTGTCAATATTTTAAAGACGATAATTATTGGGGGAAACACAAAGGAAGAAAAGCACATTCTCAAGGGAAGCCCATAGATTCTGGCATTAAACAATGTTCAACACATACGTTAGGACTATTATGGAAATGTTCATTTGGAGAACTGTGATCTCCAGTTCTTCAGCATGATCCAAAGCTCCTCCGGGCTCTGTGCGCACATGGAACGCAGCACCCTGCTCTTCTCTGCTCCAAGCATCATGAATGCCCACCTCATGCACAGAGGAAAATGGGCTCATACTTGTACGCTCAAAGCTCTGTGAGAACATTAGAGCTCAGGGATTTACACCAGAAGGGTTGGATCATACCACTTGTGCTTAAAGACTGTATCCTGTGAAGGTTAAAAGCCTGTAGCAAAAATGTTTTAAAAACTGGTCCATTTTTTGTTTTCAAATCATCCCAATGGATCATACTTTAGATGGACAATTAACCCCAAAAGTTTGCTGTATTTCCAATGTAATAAGATGTCAGTGCTTTGAAGAAGTCACTTGCATATCATGATAGTTTTCGATTTTTTCATCATACGCATGCACATAGGAGGAGTAAGGCGGAATGAGTGGGATAGGGGAGGGGGCAGTAAATATTCAGCTACCCAAAAAACTGGGAACACAGTATAAAACCATTACAAAATTAAAACACTGTCAGTTTTTGCATATCTCGTGTAAAGGTTCTTGAGGTAATACGGATATTCTGAAGGGTGGGGGAACCCACTAGTAACTTTCGGGCTGCTGCTTTTATTGCTGAAGGTCATGTGTTAAAGAGTGGAGCTGAGATCTGCCCCGATCTGCTGGCGATTTCTCTGGCATCGAGCTCCACCGAAATGAATCGGGTTTACAGACATTCCATTCTTTTCAATGGGACGCGGGCAAGGTTTGATTCCCTGCCAAACTGTGCCCTTCCAGGACCTGCAACTTGCCACACCAACCCCAGCACTTCCGAACACTACGGAGGAATATACTTTCATTGTTGCCACTCCTAAAGCCTACAGACATCACACAATGCTCCAAGCCAATGCAAAATAGCAACACAGCGACAATGATCCCAATTCAAACAAAAACCAAGCCACAGCAACATCTGCTCCCCCTCTAAACTGGACGGAGAGTAACACCATTATCATAGGCAAAGACAGCTTTTTAATTTCCCTTTTCCTTGATTCCACTTCATGAATTGAAAAATAAAAAATAAAAATACCACCACCATCACTTCTAGGATTCCTAATACCTAGGGGAAACCTTAAATAAAATCCTTATGTTCATAATAAATAGTTGCAGCCCCCTTCTTCACCCCCCCCACCCTCCCTTCAACAAAGATCACAGGGTAAAGTGCAGGAAGCACCCTGGAAGCCATCTTGCTCAGCCTCTGGTTTTGTCAGATCCGCAGCTGGTAACCGACTTCGTTCAGCGTGGAAAGGTCGCTTGCCTTCTTGTCCAGCACAGCTGGCCTACAAGCAAGAAGGGGAAGGAAAAGCAAAGGTTAAACTTCAAAGGTTAAACTTCAAAGAGAAAAGCAAAGGGTTGAATCAAGGCAGAAGCATCTTCAGAAGGCAACGGGGACCAACAGAAGCTCACATGGAATCTGCCCCGTGGCTTCTACTGTTTGGGGAGGGATTCATTGACACAGCTAATCCACAGGCCACCTCCAGCCATTAGCCAAGCTGAATGACCACAGTCAGGACAATTGTGTGGCTACTGCGGGCTCTGCCGGGCCCTGGATTCCACTTAAATGATGACTGAAATCAGCCTGCACATGAAAGCAGCTCCAGAAATACCCTGAAACTGCGAACCGAATGAGATGTTTCTTCCCTTGCATCATGAGCTACCAAGTCTGGAAATGATGCTAAGTTGTGAGAGGGCTATAAATGTGCCATATGGAGGGGCAAGGTCGAACCCTCTCCCCAGCCACTGCCCACGTGAACTGCCCTCTCACAGCAACCGGCATGCAAGGCTCCCACTGGCCCCCAGAGCATGTCTGCTTTGCCGGGAGACCCTGGCGAGGAGGAGATGGCGTTTCCACAAGAAAGGGCCCTTCGAAGGACAGTCGCGGGTATTCCAAACGCATAGCAGTGAATGAATAGGCCCTAGCTATGATGCTAGTACACTCATCCCTGGGGCTCCCTATTTACCAGGATCATTTTCTGGAATCGCCTTTTTTCCCAGGAATTTTCAGAGGCTCTTGTAATAGCGTTCATGTCATTATTTCACCATACTGTTCATTATGGAACATTCTACCACCAGAGATTTGCCAGGTGCCTACCTTACTGAGCCTCAGGCATCTGGCAAGAACTTTCCTCTTCCAGTGCACCTTTGGCACAATCTAGACTATTTACATCAGGGCATGGTTTTAATTATATTAATGTAAGTTTTGTTTGTATTTAATTATTTTATCATGGCTTTATTTTGTTTATCTATTATAAGATTTTAATTGCATTATTTTATTAAATGTTCTTTGTTGATTTTATACTGTAATGGCTGTCCAGAGAGCTTATTGCTAATGGGCAGCCATTAAACTAACTAAATAAATAAAATTGTTGCACTGTATTGTATTTTATGCCTTTTGTTCATGACCCGCCCAGAGATCATTTGTTCGTGGGAAAATGTCAAATATAACAAATACATATTTTAAACATTAAATGCACAAAGACATGGATACACACTCAAGCAACCGTCGGCAAGCTGGTTCTCTCTTGGTGCTTTGGACTCCAGTCCCCCTCAGTCCCTGTCAGCAGGACCATGAGTCAGGAATGCCGGGAGTCAGGATACAAAGCCGCGTTCTCCCCTTCCCTGTTCCTCTCCAAGGATGAACTCTCAGGAGCTCTTTGACTCAAAGAAACATTGGCACATGGAGGGAAGAAGCCAGTGCCTTCCTAGCTTAAGCCCTAGGCTTAAGTCTGGCTCAAGTCCTATTCATTTAAATGGGTCTACAATAAACAGTACTAGCATTCGATACAAGCCCTGGTCGCTTACTCCTGGCTGACACAACGGTGGCCATGGAGGGCAGTGCTGGCAGCTTTAGAATCTGTGAAGATGGACTGTTTGCAGTATTTATTGCAGCTATTGGGCAGAGAGGCCTTGACGGGAGCTCCTAAGAGCAAAGCCTCTGGCAGTCATATGGGCCACCAGAATGTAGCCCCGCATCTCTTCATAGCTTGCCAGCCAAATGACAGTTTTGGGGGCAGGTGACCAGAAACACCCATATTTTCCAAGTTACTTCCAAAAAACCCCCCAATCTAAGTAGAAAAGCACTTTGCTCTTGTGAAGCATATGTATTTTCAAAACTTCACTTGGTATCAAATGCTAAGAGAATTGATTTTGTGAAGTGACATTTCCCAGGCAGTGGTGGCTGCAGGCTTCATTACATCCAGTTCTCAAGAACAGGAACAGAAATAGTCTTGTTTCATAACCATGAAATCAGAGAGCCAAGCCAGAATGTGGGGCCGGGGCTATGGCTCCGTGGGAAACCCCCTGCTTTGCAGCAGAAGACCCAGGCCCGATTCCCAGCTCCTCCGGGTTGGGCTTGGCAAGACCCCTGCCCGTAGGGAGCCCAACCACTCAGTGCTGGCAGATCAGCGACTCCACTCAGCATGGGGCAGATGCCCATGTTTGGATGAGCGATGACCCAGAGATGGCACGGATGCAAATACCTGCCAGCCAATCTGCCCGCAAGAGGCCTTCTGTGCTTCTGCCTTTCCTGCTTCTAGTGCAACGGCTCACAAGCTCCAAGACTCAAGCAACTCCGAACTGCCTTCCCCATGTTGGGCAAGTCCTCAGAAAGACGGCCCTGGATTTCAGCGTAGCCACTCAAGCTTTTGGAACAAATCTTCCAGTCCAGCTACGGAGTTTCAGGCCATTTTAAGACCCTGCATCCATTTCAATATCAAATAAACAATGAAATGAATATGCCCCAGTCACTCCTTCTGTTTCAGTAGCAAAATGAATAGATTCATGGACACATATAAATTCTGATGTTTAAAAAATATATTCATTATTCCATTGTTCTATTTGTTTTTCAACTGTTTTTGTTTCTAGTTATATGGTCTTTTAAACTCTGAACTGCTCAGGCAGCCTTTTGGCTATTGGAAGTACGGAAATGAAATAAACAGGTTGCAGTGGGATGAAAATTGTCAATGTATTTCATTGTTTTAATTATATTTATATTCCATCTTTTTTCCTCTCCTGGAACTCGAGGTGGCTTACATAATTCTCTTCCTCCTCTCAATCTTATCCTCACAACAACAACCCTGTGAGGTAGGCTAGGCTGAGTCTGTGCCTGGCCCAAAGTCTCCCAGTTTGCTCCATGGCCAAATGGGGACTGGAACCCAAATCTTCTGAGTCCTAGTTCCACTCTTTTAACCACTATACCATACTGGCTCTCAGTGCTGCTGAAATAGTCTGTACAGATGACAGAAAGTATGCATGGGGATGGATAGACAGAAAGCAAGGATCTTCATAGAGATAAAATGCGGTCCATATTTGACTGAGAATCTTGCCATGCCTGAAGGGAAGAGAGATATAAAACTGAACATGTTGCCCCTTGGAATATATGGAATTAGGTATCTGATCTAAAGGGACACATGCAATAGCTCCAGCACCGAGGTACACACACTTGAAACAAAGGGTGAACATATGATGGATTTTCTCAACTTGGCCCTGCAGACAAAATTGTGCCACTCCTGCACTAGTGTGACTCAGTCTGAGCTGAGCTAGCACACGGACTTCCATTTTTTAAAGAGATTCTGATTAGGATATTTATTCAAAAAACAGCTAGAGAAATGAAAGCCAGCTAGCCTTCATTCTGTGAACTGCATACATTTGTGCAAATTTGCACAAATTGCAGAGCAGAGTCCTGAATTTGGCACAAATCTGAAATTAACTCTCAGAAAATTCAAGGAGGAATTTCTCGTGTTATATTGTACAACAAGAACAGCCACAAGAATAGGAACGACACGAGCTGGTCCCAATTTGTATATCTTACCCTAAATGTATTTGTGTATCTTACCCTAATTGTACTAGAGAGACACCATTCACAACTCCAACTTTGTACAAAGTTTTGAGCAATTTCAAAGAAGCAAGAAACAAAAAACCAAAAAACCCCTTAGTGTACTTTTAGCCATTGGGTTGAAAATATGTTGAAAGCCCATTGGGTTCAAATGGAATGAGTTTTCCGAAGTGCAGCACCCCTACTCGGCATGCGCATGGTCCCAGTTTCACATCGTGCCATCTCAAATTAAAGCGTCTCTGTAAGGGCTAAGAAAGAAGCCTTGGAAACTGCCACCATCTGTCCAGCTTTCCATTGACCCTGCTGACTGGCTACGATGGGAACTGTAGTCCCACATTTAAGCAGTGTGCCAAGACTAGGGTAGACAACTCTGAGAGAGTCAGCCTGACAGGCAGACTTGATACAACGTGACTTCATGTATCTGTCGCGGACACGCAGACATGCAGGCACCCATCCATTTGACAGGAATACAGACCTCTGTATTTTATCACTGGCTAAGATAAAATGGAAAGTGAAAGGCTTACATAATGCAGCCTCTGGCAGAAGGACTGACTCATCACAGCCCGCCACTAAGAGGGTGAAGGTTCCATCGCACTGAGTGCCAAGCCTCGGATTCAGCCCTTGCCAGGAAAATCATGCAGCCTGGGGAAAGGTGGCTAAATTGCTGACTGAGGGTCTGTTTCCTCCTCTGTAGCTTGATCAGCTATAATTAGCTTGCCCAAATAAAAAATTTATAAACGGGAAAGCAAAGCACCCTTTCCAGATACTCATTATTATCGCTAGAGGGAAACCCAAGTGGTGAAACAGCAATCTTTGGATTAATCTTACTGGAGTAGTCCCATTGAATTTAAAGGGTTTTCTCTGAGCTAAAGGGCTTGCCAATGATCGCTTGAAAAGATTACTATCTGGCATGTCAGGGGTTCTCAAACTTTTCTTCTTTATAGGCCACTCAAACATTGCACAGAGACCACATAATAGACTTTTTGTTCTTGTTCTGTAGGCATTATTCTGCATGATAGCAGAACCAGCATCGCCATCAACACCAATGCCCTATTTTGAAAATTACAGGAAATACATCAGGGTGTTGTTAGCCTGCTGGCTAATTCGATGCTCATCAACAAAGTGATGTGGTTGCCAAAAGGACAAATGCTATTTGAGGCTGCATTAATAATTGTATCGCTTCCAAATGGCTTGAAGTACTAGTTCCCCTCTACTCAGCTCTGGCTATCCTTCATCCTGAACACTGTGTCCAGTTCTGGGCAGCACAGTTGAAGAAAGATGGCTTTTACGAAAAACCTGAACTAGAAAGGTTTTGAGGAGGGCAACAAAGATGTCAGGGGAGTGGAAGCATAGCCCTTTGAAGAGAGACTGGGAGAACTAAGCATGTTTAGTCCTGAGAAGAGAAAGCTGAGGAGAGATACAAGTGTGCACTGAGTCCTTGAGAGGCCATGACCCAGAGGAGAGCTGGGATCTCAGTCATTATAGAGTGAAGGATCCACAACGGGCTCAAATTACAGGAAGTCAGATTTTGGCTGAACATCAGGGAAACCTCCTGAGTGTAGAACAATACAACAAGGGAGCCAGTTACCCCAGGGAGGCACGGGCACTCCCACACTAGCGGCATTCCAGATGTCGCCGGAAAACCATCTGTTAGGGACGCTTTATCCTGAAGTCCTGCACTCAGCAGGGGTTGGACCTGATGGCCTTCCAATTCTACTGTGCTATGAATCTATGAAAATGGCCTCAGTTTTGTTTCTCAGAAGAAAATAAATCAACTGTAAGTGCAAATGCAGATATGCTTGCCTGTTGCTTGGTGGTTCCAGTATTAGTAGGATGACTTTGGGGTTCAGGGGTTCAGCTCCACCACAAAAACATACCCTTGCTTCAGGACCATGGACAGCTCCTTTAAAGTTCCACCCGAAGCCCAGAGTGAATGCAACACTCTATGGATTTACTGTATTCTTTTTACTTTTTACTGACCATTTACTGTATTATTCAGTCTTTTTCTTTGGATCACCAGAACACCATTCATGGACACTGGTGGTCCACAGACCAAAGTTTGAGAATCTCTGCAATAAGTACCTTGAAGCTGTTTTGATATACCAGATATCTAAAAATTAAAAACTAATCCTGTGTTTGCAGCCTAACAGGTCCCTTCATCAAGGAGCATCAAAATTCAAAAGCAGAGGAAAGGAAGACAGATGACTTGCAGGAAAGGAAAGATAACATCAGATGACCCAGACCAAAAAATAAAGTGAGTTGAGATGTGGAATGAGGATTTAAACTGTGTGCAAAAGTTCATTGCTGGTTTGCCTGCTAGGGAAGAGTAATCACTGCCATTTACCTGAAGGGCACTTACGTCCATACGTGCCCTCCCGCCCCTTGAGATCAGCGGCAGAGGCCCTTCTCCGGAAGCCCTCTGTGAAGGACATTAGGAGACAGAGTACCTGGAGGAGGGCTTTCTCTGCGATGGCGCCCCGTCTATGGAATGTGCTCCCCAGAGAGGTCCGCCTGGCGCCGTCGTCATTTGCTTTTCGGTGCCAGGCCAAGACCTTTTTATTTAAATGGCATTTTAATTGTTGATTTTATTTATTGATTTTAACAACTTTGGCCAGGATGTCTCCAACTGTATTTTATTGTATTAATAATATTTATTTATTTGTAAGCCGCCCCGAGGCTTAGGCGAATGGGGCAGCATATAAGTCTGCTAAATAAAATAAATAAAGAATATATTTAGCCATATATACAGACTTCTTGGGTAGGTGAGCAACTTACAGGTCTCCAAATGGGTTGGCCTACAGCTCCCCTGACCCTTCACCAATGACTATGCTGGCTGAGGTTGATAGAAGTTATAGGCAAAACATCTGGAGAACCACAAGTTGTCTTTCTGGATCTACCAGTTTTCACAAAACCCAGAATTGCAGAGTGGTGATTGGCTGGCCTTTGCAGCAATCACAAAGGTACCCCTTTCTGTTTCAGTGAAAGGCTGGGCACAGCACTTACTGTACATGTGACCCCTGACAGGGGGAAAGCCCCCTTGTTCTTTCCCTGTGCTGTAATCTAATCTATGAAAATTTCAGGTTTATTCTAAAGTTCAGCCAAATATATGCAGTATATTTATGCAGGAAAAAACTGTACAGTTGAAAGTTGTTGCATAGTTGCAAAGATGAACTTGTATGTTGTATTGTTTTCCATGAGAAAAAATCTGGGAGTACTTGTGCATTGTTGCTGGGTGGGAGGGGAATGCACTGGATTCTTGTGCAGCTGAAAACAATACTTTGGATCAACTATTGTCAAAAGCTGTAAATAATGACAGCTGAATAGCACTTTCATGTCAAAACACAATATAGCCCCAGAAATTCTGGGAAGAGGCAACAGGGAAGGATTGATGCCTTCATGTCCAGTGTGTGAGCTCCCCAGAGGAATGGGGCTGACCACCATCAGAAACGGAAGGCTGGAACTGATGAGTCTTTGGTCCACTCATGCCATTTCTATACTGCGCAACAGTCAAAGCTTTCTGGACACATCCTGGGAATCAAAACCCTAAAATACAATATAAAACCTTTCACATACAAAACTGTAAAATGATTTGAAACAGTTTAAAGTAATTAACCATACATGACCAGGCTAGATAATATATCTAACATTAAAAGGTCATCCTGTGCCACCAAATACCAGAAGTAGAGGAAAGTTTCAACCTGACACTGAAAGATGACACTGAGGGCACCAGGCAGACCTCACCGAGGAGGACACGCCACTCTTGGGGAGCCACCACCAAAAAGGACCTCCTTGCTACTACTCATTGAACCTCCCTGGGAGGAAAGCCCCAGTGGTGACCATCATTCCAGCGAGCCAATTCTTCCACTCTTAAAGCTCATGCTATTAAACGCAGCATACAAAATCTTGAAAGGGCCCACGGAACCCTCTCCTTTTATGCAGCAAAGAATTCAAACATACTTTTTCTGGAGTACAGACTGCAGTTACTGTTATGCACACAGCCTGGCGAAAAAAATTGACTGTTGACTGCAACAGAAGGCGAGAACTGCAGCCACTGAAAATTCCACGGGATCTCCTTCAGTTGGCTCGCCCCTGCCTAAGAAGAGGTCTAAACGCCGCTGGGCAGGAGCTGGATCCGCCGCAGCTGGTGTTAGCTCTGCAGTTGGCATCGGGAGGCCTCCTTCGCTGACATTTCTTAGTCAGAAAGCTTCCTCCCCCCCGAACACTTGTGCCACCCTAGCAACTGTGAAAACAGCCACAGAAACAGAACGATTAAATTATCCCCGAAAAAGGGCGCAAGGAGGCAGGAAGGAGCTTTTGCTGCCTCTGACAACTATAATTATCCAGACACAAAGGGAGGACAGATACTCCTACCAAGAAGAAGCTCTCGAGAATGTGATGCAGCATTCGCATGAATCCATGTACAAAATAGAAACCTGTGGTTAATTCGGCAGCTGCTATGAAGGCTGAAGTATATTTAGAAGGCGAGCCTGGCGGCATGATTAGCTGTGAAGTGACAGCAAAGAGACCCTTCCGGGGGCCCTTTCAGGTGGGAGTGGGCCCACTTGTTCAGCCCAGGGGTTGAATTCCAGTCCGGAGAAGCTCTGGGAATTCCGACATGCCAGTGGTGGCTGCGGCCGAAGGAAAAGGGCCAGGGCCAGATGTCCAACTTTTAACATTCTTCAACTTAACATTTAGCCACATTCAGGCAGCTCTAATACATGTAGATCTATCTGAATGTGGATTTTGGAACTTTTCTAAAGGACCAGTCCAGCTTGCTTTCGTTCTAGATAAATAGATAATTCTTTAGAGCTGTATCAGTTTATACACAAAATATAAATACATAGATATGGACACACAGTGTGAGTTAGTAGCCCTGCTAAAAATTCCAAGAAAATCGAATGACAAGGTCATCCAACAAGGGGAAAATGCATGAATGAAACCAGCATTCAAAGCCAACAGAGCATTGTTATCCCAAGTTGCGATGAGAAAATTTAGAAGGCCACCAATGTGTCCGTAGCAAAATGTTTTGCCAGGTGAGATGAAAGGTGAGTACTAAAATTCTAGCAGCTGCAAATAAGATGGATGTTGAGTGCAACTTGAAATCTCTGGGCCTTACACCACTTCGCAACCCTCCAAGTAAAATGTACTCCAATGGACATGAATGGTGGCTTACCAGAGGAGTCTTTTCCAACAAGGTGCTTTCCAGATGGGTAGTACTACATCTCCCATTATCCTTAGCCAGCACAGCTGAACTCCAACATATCTGGAGGTATCAGATTGTACTAGAACCTCAGTAAACCTGAATGAAATGTTATCCCTCCTTTCCAGGTCTGCAAAAATTGTGGGGTAGAGTATGTGTCAACTATCTAGAGGACTATAACACACAACCAGCATGGAGGCCGGTAACTCCTAAGATTGTGGGGCTCCTTATCCTACTATTCCAAGCTCTAGAGGAGCTTGTCATGCTGCAGAACTCCATCCCCCTCAAATAGGGTCACCAGCATGGGGCACCATGGATACCTCCTCCAAAGCTCAGAATAAAAGCTGCAGTGGGGGAGAAGCCACTGTGGATCAGAGTGCTGAGTTCAGCAGAGTGAGTTAAAAGCTTGTGCGGCGTTGGCTTAAATGGTGGCAGGGCTTGGTGGTTTTCAGATTTGTTTCAGTACAGACCAAGTGCTTCCTCCAACCCTTCCAAGACCCAACTGATCCCCAAGCATCTGAGCAAAAGCCTCTGGCCGGCTTATAAGGCTACGGCGGCAGAGCTGGGTCTAGCCACCCTACAAATGTTCATTTCCAGCAATGCCCTGAAGTGATGCTACATTATGGCATTGTGGGAAGCTGAAGGATTTGATCTTTCCAGCTGCTCTGCAAGTCCTGGAAAATGAGGCCTGAAAAAATTAAAAGGAGGCCTATAGCAGGCATCGGCAGTGGGCCCTCTCATGCCACTGGGGGGCCATGGCAGCTGCCCAAGATGCTGGGGGCTGCCCGGCACCAGCGCTCCTCCTGGGCATTCAGCAAACCTGCATGGACTCCTCAATTATAGGCTGCAAACCTGGTGTTTCTCATTTCAGAAACTTAAGCCGCTATTTCTAATGCACTATTTTCCAAGCCTCTAAACATTCTGCCTATGAAAACATGTGATATCATTCGATACCTGAAGACTCCGGTCAGCTGGATAGGATTCAGTTTCTGCCTAAAAAGATCAAGAAGTAAAGTCTACTGTAGGATATAGCCATTGACTTTAAGACCATGTGTGCTACATTTAATCTACCCTTTACTTTTCCCTCTTTCATGCTTCATGACAGTTAAAACTCCTTTATGTGCATTGCACAGATATAATAAAATAACCTGAGCAGTTTTAACTCTAGGTGACATCTTCACTTAAATATGCAGAAAAATAAAATAAAGCAGCAACTGAGTTTGTTTGTTTGTTTTGGGGGGGGGTTTTGGCCTTTCTACTTTTGCGATAAGTCCCCTCTCTTGATCTGACTGCTGAGAAAGCCCTAAGTCAGGCTTTCTCATTCTTAGAAGAGTTTTCACCTCATCTGTGTTGGACTGTTGTTGTTCAGTTGCAAAGTCGTGTCCAACTCTTTGCGACCCCATGGACAACGTTCCTGCAGGTTATGCTGGACTACAACTCCCATAATCCTCAACCACCCTGCAGGCTGGATTCCTAGACATCCAAGCTCATTTCACTCCATGGTGGGTTTCTTCAACACCCCAAGCTGCAGTCCAAAACAGCTGCAAGGTACGAAGTTGGGGAAGGCTGCCCCGGCCTCGCTCTATATGACTGAAGGAAGGCCTAGAAGCTGTTCCAGGACACACATTCGATTAACACTGCTCCTCAGCTTCGCTTCTTGGCCCTCAAGTCATCTTGCCTCATCAGAGTGTCTACCCTACAACCAGCATAGCCAGAGCTTGTGGGGTCTACATTGTATGTTGCCAAAATGTGAGATGAACCATCCAGAGCCGGCAGCAAAACAATGGTTCCCAGTGTGGGTGTGCTGGTGGAAATACAGACAAAATTAAGGCACGGGAGGTCGCTTAGCTATATGGTTTGTCTTCAAAACCAGAGGGGATTCCAGCCATTCCTCTCGCCAATCCACTCCTGGTTCTCACCAGGCTTTCCTTATTTCACCGGAGGAAGAGAAGCCTTTCTTAGTAAATAGTTTCTCCTGCTCAGCCTGCCAGCAGAACATGCTTTTTCCATCCTTGCCCCAACAGAGAACTTTTCATGGCCATGAAAGCACTTGGTCTTCACTTGGTTATTCCTTGGGGGGGGGGGGGTCCCAGTTTCTACACCCCCCCACACACACACATTTCTGCATCCCTCTTTCTCCACTGGCCCCACGGCTGTAGTAACACAGCACCCGCGAGGGGTCCGAGGGCATCCAGTACCTGCAGCAACGACTGGGGTGCAGCGCCCTCTGCCCACAAGATCCCAGCTGCCCAATTCGCCTTGCACTAGCTCCTCCCTTCCTCCCCAGCAGCCACCCAGTGTATTCAGTGCTTGCTGGGCAGGTCTGGCATCTCTTCCCATTGGGGTTTTCCTTTTTTCTTTACTCCCGATCACCTTGGGTTTTCCCCAACCCTGCTGATACCTCTTCCGGTGCATGAATGTTGGCGACATGCGCAATGCCGCTCTCCAACTGAGATCAGGTTTTATGGATGCTTGTAAGTCACCTTGGGTGCCATTTTTCTTGGTAGAAAGGCGGGGCACAAGCCCAGCCAAACAAACTACAACAAAGTAATCTGGTTTGTGGCAACAGATACACATCTGCCTTCCACCCACCGGTGTCGTTGCAGGTTCTCTTTTCTGCAGCTCCGAGTGGTAAAAGAAAGCCCCAGAGCACAGTCTACAGCAAGGTGGGGAAAGCTTAGGGGAATCTGAAGGTAATTCTCCTAGACCGCCCCCCCCCCCCGGTGGACTGCACTCCAGCCACTGCTGGCAGCAAAAGTCCACTTACTTTTGGACTGAGTGGCACATGGCATAGCATTTCCACAGCAGTGCTAGCCTTCTCTTGGAGGACTCCCAGGAACCCTGAGCCCAGAACGCCGCCTGAAGGGCACTGGGGCTCAGCTCGCTTCCGGGGTCTGACCCACCTACCAGTGCGCAGCTTAGCACGACAATACTCACGATTTGTCACGCCGGCAGGCCCGCCTCTGAGGGCTGGCTTGTCTGCGTCGAGGCGACAGGGACTTCCCTCGGGATCTCTGCTTGACTGGAGAATGGGCGGGCTTCAAAATCTAAAACAGGGATATGAGTTAGTGAAGAAAACAGCGTCCTCTATAATGGTGGGCTTTTAGAGGCACCTTTTTACAAAATATGTCTTTTGCCAAGCTTGTACTGATATGTTGAGGATTTGCAGAATTCAGTTGTGGCCGAAGGCGTTCTTTTCTTTTTGCTACAGATGCCAATCATCAAGGGCCATTGGCAGGACCGTAAGAACGTAAAAAAGAACCCAGCAGGATCTGCCTACCGAGGCCAGCATCCTGCTCCCACAGTGCCTACCAAGTGCCAGGCAAGATCTCAGCCCCCCGCCCCCCAGTCATGTTCCCCAGCAACTGGTATACAAGGCAAGCTGTCTCTGACCCTGGAGGACGTTCACAGCCATCAGCACCAACAGCCACTGGTCCCTT
Organism: Varanus komodoensis; assembly: GCF_004798865.1. NCBI lineage: Eukaryota > Metazoa > Chordata > Lepidosauria > Squamata > Varanidae > Varanus > Varanus komodoensis. Next base: position 641,940 of record NW_025335268.1, on the reverse strand, counting down.
TCACTGATCACACAGGTGTCCCTCACTGATTCGCAAAGCAGCATTTGCGGATCTGCACATCCTTCTGTGGACTGAATTTATTTGCTTCTCTGCTTGTGCTCCTTTGGGTGGACAACGCTTTCGTTTCTGCATCCTAAGGGGGGCTTCAGTTCAGAGAGTTTAGGCAGTGTTTGCAAGGCCCTTCTGTGGGAGCATCCCAAGCAGATTGTGCGCAGAGTCACCGCCGGGGACCACGAAGGATAAAGAGGGGATTCCTCCTGGAAAGCATATTGACTTGGAAAGAAATCTCAGCAGTCTCAATCATGGCACTTCCTTCCTAGCCATGATGTACTCAGGGTTATAACCTGGGTGGGGAGGGGAGGTGAAAAAGCCCACATGCAATTCATTTCTTCATCGCTCTCAAAGGAAGCTGCCTCAGAGAACTGCAAGGGTGCCTATTTTGCTTTAATTGCCAGCAGATGGTCAGAAATGGACCACATTCTGTTTGCAGTCCGGGATATCCGTTCTGTCCTTCGCAGGACTGGCAGAGGAAGCTTGGCTCAGGTGGCAGCTTTGGCCAGTGCCCTGGCACAGCCACTGGGGAGCTGCACCATCTGGATCTGCTGCGTTGGGCACCCAAAAAGTGTCTTGAGCCATCTCCTGTTTGTCAAGTCCTGGAAAAGGCTCTTCAGCTCAGCCTTCCTATTAGAGCAAACTAAAGGAAAATTCACTCTGTTCCAGTTTCTACACCATATCTGACAGTAGCAGGCTAGACATTAACCTCCCTTAGCTGAGGAAGTTAATCTTTCAGAACTTAGAAGATGTTTTAAATATTTAAAATACACGGTCTGTATGCTTGTGGCTTAGTGGAAGGATTGAGCCTATCTCAAGTGGAAAGATTTTCTCATGTTTGAACTGTAAGGCCACATGTGCAAGGATCCCGCTGTACCAGATACACTTTACATCCTCTAGGTGTGCAGAGAGAGTCACATGGAAACTACACCAGTGGCTGTGGAACGTGGGTGGAAAGACGCTGCTGCGCTCACGTTCGGGATTCTGTGGGCAGCCTGTGAACCACGGTGGATTGCATGGCCCTTCCTATGGTCTTACATTCTGAAATGTCTCACACAAAGGAAGTGGAAAATTATTAAAATTTTCAGAGCCGTGAATGCAAATGCGTGTTTCAAAATTGATACAGTCAATTGTACATCCCATATACAAATAGCACACTTGTTCTCTGGGGTATGATGTATGCACAGGCAAAACACTACCATTCACAAATGAGAGGGAGCGATTGGGAGACTTGAAGGAACTCCAAGGGTTGTAAACTCCCCAAATGGGGAGGGGGGCAGCCAAAGTAGCTCTGCAGTTTTCTCACAGTGCTGCCTGTCTCTTGCAGTCAGACGGAAAACTGAGGGAGGAGCAACCTGGAAGAGAACAAGGCTGGCTGGAACCCGACGAAGAGCACGTCCAACAACAACTTTTGTTGCAGGACACACTTGCATTCCTGCAGTTGCCGTGCATCGGCCCCAGGACCTACATGCAAGCTGTCGCCCCCCAGAAAGTGGGCTCAGGTAGAAGACACGCCCAGGAGCAGGTGAGGCTTTCTCCGATACTTCCTGTTCTGTCATGGGTCAATCGAGCCTGGAGTGGCTCCCAGGTTGCCCCATCTGGTTGGCTACCCCGTCACCCCTCAGCGTGGAAGCTCTCCCTGCAAACCCCTGGATGCCCTTCACGTGGCCACCAAGGCACCGCTGCTGGCCCATGTGGCTGGCCGGCCCCTCCTTCAGGGGCTCAATGTGTGGGGCGCATGGTGTGGGGGAAGGAGGCAAATCAAAGCTCCTTCCTCCTGCCCAGGTATCGTATCTCGCTCTAGTAGGAATGGAACTGTCGGAATGCCCTTAATGGAGATAAAGAGATTAGAGCCCAAACTAGGCATTACTTTAAATCCATATCTAGCAGATTTTTCTTCATTTTTTTACTATAGAGTAGTTGCAAGCCTCCAAGTCCAGACTGGGTTTATAATAGGAGGGAAAGAATTTAAATTGCCTACAAGCCCCATATATACAAACCCCATATACACAAAGGTCTCAGTCCAGATCAAAGTTGACTCTGGAATAACAACAATGCCGCTGCAAGAAACAGATTTAAATATACTTCTGTTTGGCCCTCAGCCCATCAATTCAATGCAACGTTCAGTGCCACGATTGTGTTCAGTGGAGTTATCAGCTCCGAGGTGCAGCTTCTGACACTATTGCAGGGCATTTTTATGTGTATTCATGCTGGTCATGTGAATGGGAACCCAATAATCATTTTCCTGAATCTGCCGGTAAAACTACAATCAGACTAACTGCAGCACCCACGCTCTTGACTTGTCTTTTAGTTAGAGCAATCAATGCTTTGCAAACCTCTCATTTAGCCTTTTCTTTTATGCCCCTGCCAAACAAGGTGAAGTGCACTCAGTTGTAGAATGAACTCCTCCAGGAGGCCTCTCTGGTGCCTACACTCTGGTCTTTTCAGCATCGAGGGAAAGCTTTGTTATTTTTTCCAGACTTTCAGGGGCCCTTTCCCCCTACAAAAACTATGTGCTGGTGCATTTTTAGATCTTAGCCCTGCTGCTTGTTTTCATCCTGGCTACAGCTTTGATTTTGAAACATAAAATCATGGTTTCACATGGTTTCACATTCTGTTATGGTTTTAAGCTTTGCTTTGTAAACTGACCAGAAAGCTACATCTAAAGGGCAAAACAGGCAAATAGAGGGATACTACTCAGACAAAATCAGCTGGACCATATAGGAGGCTGCTTGGCTCAAAACTTTCCCAAACACCTAAACTTCCCTCCCTCCCTCCCTCCCTCCCTCCCTCATGAATACACACCTACAAACCCCTCTCCAAACACTATAGAAACAGCACATACCTTCATTCTCATATCCCTGGCGTATTTCTCCAACTCCTTCCTTATCTCTGAGCGCATCATCTTCGATATGTTGAGCACCAGCTGCTTCCACTCAATGGGCTGAAAGCTGTGCGGCTCGTGGGGGACATACAATCCAATTTTCACTTTTTTTACTGAGTGCAAGTACTTTTTATAGGACTCTTCAAATTCAAAGATGAGGTCACTCAGAGTCCGGTAGACCAAAGGCTTGTCCATCAGCTCTGATCTTCGACTCATTCCCAGTGATCCATATCGGCCATTGAAATAAATCCCAAGCACCACATGATGAAAATTGTTCCCTGAGAAGTGGGACTTAAAGCTGATCGGGAATCGCTCCACGGAAGGCTGCCCATTGGTTAAGTATCTAGTGAGGTTGTGTCAAGGCTGCAACACAGGAAGGCTCCCGAAGGAGGGAGTGCGCTCCGGCCACGCAAGATGCTCATGCGGCATTGCCGATGCTGTCAGCCCCTCATCCCACATCGCCCAATGGTCTAGCTTTGGCCCAGGAGTGGGCGAGTGTTGCTCTGCTGAGGACCACATTCCCTTGCAGAGGACCTGCTGGGGCCACTGAGACTGCGGCCAAAGCCAGCCATGGCAGGGCGGACTCCAAAAGTGAAATAGCTCAGACCTCTCTCTCAATTTCCCTCTCTCTCCCCCGCTTTCCTGTTCAGTGGGCAGCCAGATCAGAGAAGGGGCAGGTCATGCTTGCCAAAGGTCTGAACTGATCCCACAGAGGCTTTTGAAAGTGGGCTGCAGGCCGAATTTAGTTTTAGGGATTCATGTGGCCACTGGGCCTCCCCTGCACTAGTCCAACCAGGAATGGCTCTCCAAGAAGGCAGAAGGAGTGCTTTCTAAGGTGACTGTGTGCATTTGAAGGCATCCTCTATTTGAAGGGGGTCCAGTGCACCCCAGCTTAAAGATCAAGAACCATCAGAAGGGAGTCTACAATGACCTTGAAGTGGCCCATCAACAAGGAGCACCAGCACAACTTCTCCATCTCTACAGAGAGGGATTGTATTGCTCTTTACCTTGTAGCCTTTATTTCTAAATGTGCACCTCCATACAAATTAGTATCTACAAGTTGGTGTTCTCTGTGGTGCTTTTGCTTTGCAAGGTGAGGCCTAAGCAGCCATCCTGGGTTCTTCCTAGTACTTCCACCTAAGATCTTCCAAACTGGCTATGACAGGATCGGACTCGGCATCTCTTCTACATGCAAGGTATGTGTGCTCTCCCATGAAGCTGCAGCCCCTCACAGTTTCTAGTTCATCACAAGGCAGGATTTGGCAGTAGATCTTGCTTGCCATCAAAGACAACATTATTCAATTCACTATTAATGGCAGGGTTCAGAAAACACAACCTACACTCAAGGGGTGAGTATGGATTGAGTGTAGATTGTCCAATGACAACATCGTTCATGTTGTTGTTAAAATGTGAGTTACCAAGTTAACTGAACCCAGCCACATGAACAAATCATGATTTGTTGACCTCTCACCACTCACAAAAAACCCCTTATCTTTTGTTGTTAGCTCATGATCTATATATGGGTTGTCACCTTGGTCTGTTATCAAAGCTGGGTTCAGACATCACAATAACCCACAGTTCAAAAACAGCCCACAGTTCAATGACAGTCTGCGCTCACGCCTTCCTTCACTGTGGGTTGCCATGCTGTCTGAGGTCTCCATTTGGCTTGTATATCTCAGTGGCTCAAATGTGGGGTTGGCTGTAGGCCTCCTCTGAAAACACAGAGGACTTCCAGATGCATATTCCAACTTTCATACTGCCTCCATGAGGTTAAAATCAACTAATCATAAAAAGATGGTGTTTGTTCTATAAAACAAGAGAGTTCAAAGAAGATAGTGAGAGCAATGAACATTTTAGCCCATCCATCAATTGAGAGATGTGCACTTTTCAACAAATGTATAAAGACTTCCTATGATGTTGCTTTATTCATCTTAAACTCACTGTAACTGATCCTTTATTTTTATATCAAAGGTTTAAGATGTACCACTAGTCTACTAGTAATGGAGATGTTTGAACTCCTGGGATCCTTTAAATTCTTACTGAATATTGCACTCTGTATTTTATAGTGGTCCAGGTCATCTGTTAGGATAATTGCCGACAAAGAAACCTGGGTAGAAGATTTAACTGTGCAATCCTAAACCTGTTTATCTAGAATTTTCAGCTCTGTTCAGAGGAAGTTGTTGTCAAGTGTTTCTGAGTGCAGGCCAGTTATCTTGATGACTGAATTCTCCAAATTCTTCTGAATTTGACAGACATATAAGGCACAATGGAAAGGAAACATCTGCTCTGCAACTCCCAAAACTGGAAAGAGATGACAGTTAATAAATGTTGTGACAGAGGATTTGCTTCTCATAATATACATGCTTATTTTGGTCCCACTGAATAAAGTTACAGATTTTGCGGTATTTGTTGGGAGGGGGCTGTTTTCTGTTTTTGCTTAACTCTTTCCAAACCCTGCTGACCCTGCTTAAGTAGAGGTGAAGGTACAATGAATGTACAAACTGTAAGAATCAATCCATTTTCAACTGCTTTCTACTCACTGTCAAAAAAATGAACAAATTACCCATCTCTAGACATAACAATATCATGTAGTACAGAGAGCAAGCGCTTTATTCTGTCACCCTCCGTCACTCCAACCTGGGACTCCTTCACAAGAAAACAATAGGCACAGAATCCAACTGGGAAAAAATGTGCCTTCTCTCTCATTCTGAGGTAAATACATGCTATTCCTCCTGCATTCCCTCAGTCTTAGAAAGCTGCTTCAGCCTGCAGGAACTTCTTGACAGACTTTTATCCAAAACAATATCTCTGTGACCACTTTAGAAATGCATATATTTTTTTGATCCCATTTGGTCTCTCTTTTGTAGCTTTCAGACATCTTCCATTCCATCTGGTCTGCTCATTTTTTAGGAATGCATGCAAATTTCATTCTACCTATGCAAATATATGTTTGTGCAAATCCTCCCCAAACGTTTTTTAGATGCCTGCATGGAATCCATGCAACTCAGAAAAGACTAGTCTGCTGCAGAATCTGCAGGCCATGTTCTTAGAAATCCTAACTCATTTGAGTTCATTGCAGATTCCTCTGACATCTTTTACTGGTATGTACGCATGGCAGCCTGATGCCACTAAATATCATTTTGGAGTAAATTAATGGCAATGTATTTGCTGTGAGTGCCATGGACTTCAACAGTGCCACATCTGATCCTTTAGGCAGACTAGATGAAGGCATGCATGTGGAATGCAGCATCTCACCCACTTTTCTCAAGGACATTGCTAGAACTATACGCCGGTCCCTGATTGCATCTTCATGTCAAAACTTTCACACCAAAACAATCATGTTACATGGAGCCAAATTCCTCAAACCAGGGGTGGATGGATGAATGGATGGACAGACAGACAGCGTGAACTAAAACATCTCTTTACTGTCCTTCTATTAAAAAATTTCCAGGACAGTACCAGTATCAGTGTGGTACAACTTCTAAAAGAGTGTAATGATCTTAGAATTAGTATGTCACCTTGCAAATTGACACTTCATTTGCTGCACTGCTTTTAAGATACATTAAGTCAAGTAAATGTTGAACCAAAACCACAGGTATCCTTCTACACCCTCTTGTAGTTCTTCTTCTGTGTAAGTGACCCCTATAGCTAGTACATATATGTTAGCATCTATCAACATTTTCTTAAACTGAACTGATCTATTGCACTTATTCCCTTCCAATATGAAAGGGCTCCACACCAAGCAGCTCCTTGTTAAGTCTGCTCAGCTGCCCCTGCAGCCACCTGTCCCCCCGCCCCCCTTGACAGTCCTCAAGCCATCAGGTCCCCAGGACACTGCAATTTAATCTCATTACATTCTAAGCAGAAGTGGGGGCTCTGGAGGGCAGCCCTGCTGACTTTCACATACCACAAACACAATCGACTGGCAAAGTAACCTTCTGGTGAAGGAAGCTTGGATTCCAAGTACAAGTCAGCAGCCCTCCTCTCCTGGCCCACCAGCCCGCAATCCTGCATCTTTCATATGCTGCAGAACAGGCATGGATTCTCATCGGTGTACTGAAATTTATGTCTCATAGCCTGACAGTGCAAGCCTATGTATGTTTACTCAGAAGCAAGTGCCACTGAGTTCAATGGTGCTCACTCCCAGATGAGTGGGTATAAGCAGGAATCCCAAAAGGTGCCCCTGATTAATTGGATGATTGGTTCCACAGACTGGATATGTTAATACAAATGCTTACACAGGATGCAGGTGGCAAGCATCATCTTAAAAACATACCACCCCTTCTCTGATGTACAGGAATGTCTCCTCTAAACTATGTTGTTGTTATTGTTAGTCGCGAAGTCATGTCCAACCCATTGCGACCCCATGGACAACATTCCTCCAGGCCTTCCTGTCCTCCACCATCCCCCAGAGTCCACTCAAGCTCACACCAACAGCTTCAGTGACTCCATCCAGCCACCTCATTCTCTGCCGTCCCCTTCTCCTTTTGCTTTCAATTGTTTCCAGCATTAGGCTCTTCTCCAGGGAGTCCTTCCTTCTCATTAAGTGGCCAAAGTATTTGAGTTTCATCTTCAGGATCTGGCCTTCTAAAGAGCAGTCAAGGTTGATCTCCTGTAGGACTGACCGGTTTGATCGCCTTGCGGTGCAAGGGACTCGCAGGAGTCTCCACCAGCACCACAATTCAAAGGCCTCAATTCTTCGGTGCTCAGCTTTCCTTATGGTCCAACTGTCACAGTCATACATTGCAACTGGGAAAACCATAGCCTTGACTATACGCACTTTTGTTGGCAGGATGATGTCTCTGCTTTTTAGTTCCTCTAAAATGCTGTCTAGATTTGCCATAGTTTTCCTCCCCAGGAGCAAGCATCTTCTAATTTCTTGGCTGCAGTCCCCATCTGTGGTGATCTTGGAGCCCAGGAAAATAAAATCTGTCACTACCTCCATTTCTTCCCCATCTATTTGCCAGGAAGTGAGAGGACCGGATGCCATGATCTTAGTTTTCTTAATGTTGAGTTTCAAGCCAACTTCTGCACTCTCCTCCTTCACCCACATCAAGAGGCTCTTTAGTTCCTCTTCACTTTCTGCCATTAGAGTGGTATCATCTACATGTCCGAGGTTGTTGATATTTCTCCCAGCAATCTTAATTTCAACTGGTGATTCATCTAGCCCCGCCTTTCTCATGATGTGCTCTGCATATAAGTTAAATAGGCAGGGTGACAGTATACAGCCTTGCTGAACTCCTTTCTCAGTTTTGAACCAATCAGTGGTTCCGTGTCCAGTTCTCACTGTTGCTTCTTGACCTGCATATAGGTTTCTCAAGAGACAAATAAGATGGTCTGGTACTCCCATCTCATTAAGAACTTGCCACAATTTGTTGTGATCCACACACTCAAAGGCTTTAGCATAGTCAATGAAGCAGAAGTTTTTCTGGAACTCCCTAGCTTTCTCCATGATCCAGCGTATGTTGGCAATTTGATCTCTAGTTCCTCTCCCTCTTCGAAATCCTGCTTGTACTTCTGGTAGTTCTTGGTCCACATACTGCTGTAGCCTAGATTGTAGGATTTTGAGCGTAACTTTGCTGGCATGTGAAATGAGTGCAATGGTGTGGTAGTTTGAACATTCTTTGGCATTGCCCTTCTTTGAGATGGGAATGTAAACTGACCTTTTCCAATCCTGTGGCCACTGTTGAGTTTTCCAAGTTTGCTGGCATATTGAGTGTAGCACTTTTACTGCATCATCTTTTAAGATTTTGAATAGTTCAACTGGAATACTTGCCACCTCTTCTTAATCTCTTCTGCCTCTGTTAGGTCCCTGACATTTTGGTCCTTTATCATGCCCATCTTTGCATGAAACGGTCCCTTCTCATCTCCAATTTTCTTGAAGAGATCTCTGGTCCTCTCTGTTCTATTATTTTCTTCTATTTCTTTGCTCTGTTCATTTAAGAAGGTATTCTTATCTCTTCTAGCTGTTCTCTGGAATTCTGCATTCAATTGGGTGTATCTTTCTCTTTCTCCCTTGCCTTTCGCTTCCCTTCTTTCCTCAGTTATTTGTAAAGCTTCCTCAGACAGCCATTTTGCTTTCTTGCATTTCTTTTTCTTTGGGATGGTATTAGTTGCTACCTCTTATACAATGTTGCGAACCTCCGTCCATAGTTCTTCAGGCACTCTATTTAACAGATCTAATTCCTTAAATCTATTTGTCACCTCTACTGTATATTCATCAGGGATATGATTTAGGTCATACCTGAGTGGCCTAGTGCTTTTCCCTACTTTCTTCAATTTAAACCTAAATTTTGCAACGAGAAGCTCATGATCTGAGCCACAGTCAGCTCCTGGTCCAGTTTTTGCTGACTGTATAGAGCTTCTCCATCTTTGGCTGCAGTGCACATAGTCAGTCTGATTTCTGTGTTGTCTGTCTGGTGATGTCCATGTGTAGAGTCGTCTCTTGGGTTGTTGGGAAAGAGTGTTTGCTATGCCCATCGTATTCTCTTGACAAAATTCTACCAGCCTGTGCCCTGCTTCATTTTGTACTCCAAGGCCAAACTTGCCTGTTATTCCGGTTATCTTTTGGCTTCCTACTTTAGCATTCCAATCCCCAATGATGATAAGGACAACATTTTTTGGTATTAATTCTGGAAGGTGTTGTAGGCCTTCATAGAACCGGTCAACTTCAGCCTCTTCAGCACCAGGGGCTGGGGCATAGACTTGGACTACTGTGATGCTGAATGGTTTGCCTTGGATTCAAACTGAGATCATTCTGTCATTTTGGAGATTGTATCCCAGTACTGCTTTTCCTACTCTTTTATGTCTATGAAGGCTACTCCATTTCTTCTGAGGGATTCTTGCCCACAGTAGTATACCTGATGGTCATCTGAATTAAATTCACCCATTCCTGTCCATTTTAGTTCACTGATTCCTAAGATGTCAATGTTCAGTCTTGTCATCTCTTGTTTGACCACATCCAGTTTGCCTTATTCATGGATCTTACATTCCAGGTTCCTATGGAATATAGATCTTTGCAGCATCGGACTTTCCTTTCACCACCAGATACATCGGCAACTGAGTGTCCTTTCAGCTTTGACCCAGTCGCTTCATTCTTTCTGGCACTACCAGTACTATCCCTCTGCTCTTCCCCAGTAGCATATTGGACACCTTCCGACCTGAGGGGCTCATCTTCTGGCATCATATCATTTTGTCTTTTGGTACTGTCCATGGGGTTTTCATGGCAAGGATACTGGAGTGGGTTGCCATTTCCTTCTCCGGTGGGTCACGTTTTGTCAGCGCTCTCTGCTATGACCTGTCCGTCTTGGGTGGCCCTGCAGGACATAGCTCACAGCTTCATTGCGCTACACAAGCCCCTTCGCCGTGACAAGGCAGTGATTCATGAAGGAGCCTCTGAACTATGCCTGCCACAAAACCTGTGTATCCTTTACAAGGACAGACATATACTGCTTTTATCCATGTAAATTTAATCAAAACATTACGGCAGTTTTTTCCAACTCAGGACCTTCCAAATTTTTACAAATATGGAAAAAATTGGAATAAAATTATGGAAAACTGCAGAATCTGCACAACCTGGCAAGGCTTGCCTGCTGAAGAATCTATATGGTGAAGTTTTAGAAATCCAAGCAGATGGGTCCATTGCAGATTTCTCCGACATCCCAACTTCTAACCCTTCCATATTTTCTCACTGTATCTTCCATCCTTTTCCTTGCAGCAGAATACGGGGTAACACAGTTTGCTGTGTGTATCTGGGGCGCAGGAGGTCTGTCTTTACAGGAAGAGTTACAGGAAGCCCCTGTTTGCACTCTCCACCAGCAACGTTTCTTTCCGCAGCCTCATGGCTGTCCTCCAAGGACGGAACTTTCTCTCTTCCTTGGGAAGGTGACAGTGGAAAAAATTTATGTCCCTAGAACACTGTCTCAGAGATCCTAGGACTGCAGCCTCTATTAATATATTTAAAATATAAACATTTTATCTGCCTACTTAATGGATAAAGGCTCTTTTGTGGTCATTGTTTAACAGATTTTTAAATAGCCTTTTAAGATATGTGATTCTCCTTAATTGTTTTTAACGATAGCTGATGCTGTTTTAGAATTAATATTGTCTTGGTAGAAAGGCAGGATGCAATATTTTCAATGCAAATGCATAAAGAAATCCACAGGGCATGGAATCAGATGTCACATTACTGGTGCTTGCTCAGGGTTTGTGTGCGTGCATGCTAGTGGAAATTTTAAAATCAGGCATGAGTCTTATCTCAAGAGGGTTGTGATCAGAGGAGGATTTCTGTGGGGGAAAAGCCTGACAAGATGTGCCAGAAAGTTGGCCAGATCCCTTTGGGAACCTTCAGCGAAGAAACCTATATACATCCAGGTGCTCGCTTTATGGCAGCAGTAAAGGTTCCATTCAGTGCTCAAGAGTTTATCCTGCAGCCATGCAGAGTGAACTGCTTCCTCCATCTTCATGAAACATTATTTCAGAAAGCGTCCTGCACTAAAGGAGTACCGTAAAACCTAATCAACAAACAAAAAGAGATTAAAGAAGTGATCTTTCACTTGTAAAAGCTGAAAGTGCAAGCTGTCAAGCAGCCCGATTAAAATGAAATCCCACTAATCTGCTTGGCACTGAGGAAAGTTGTGGTTTCTTATAAAAAGTTAAAAATTGATCTGAGTACTGCTGCTTTAGCTTCAGCTTGTCCCAAATTCGAGCAGCAGTGAAGCTTCTCATACCACACAGAAGTTGTCATGAGCTTTATCTTATGCTGCAGAAGGAAAGGAACTTAAGAAGCTCAGTTGAGCACTTGACATTCAGGAAAGAAGGCGAGTGCTAAATAACTTTCCAACTGCAATCAGGCATATGCTCCCACTGGCCTGGTCACCTATGGTGAATAATACTCCTCTTAAGGTGATTAGATGGAGAAGCTGTTGGAAGTTAGAAGAGAGAGGGATTTTATTATTTTATTTTGTTATATTTTATTATAGTTTTATTATTATTAATCTTATTTATCTCTGGTTATCTTCCTCCAGAGAATTCAAGGTAGTGTATCTGATTACTCCAACCATTTTAACCTACAACAGTTCTGTAAAGCAGCTTAAACTGACAGCAACTAACCCAAAGCTACCCAGAAAGTTTCATGGTTGAAACTTATTTTTTACTACCCTGACTAATCTGATATCTCTTGGAATAATATGAGTGATAAAATCACTGTTATTTAGTATTTGTTTTAATTTAGTTTATGAGTGTGTGTGTTATTGTCTTTGCAGCTGCTTTTAACTTCTTGTAAATGAATTTTAATGATTATACTTTTGCATCCTGTTTTGGCTAATTTTGCAACTCCTTTTGGCCAAGGAAAAGCAGGGTAAAATATCGTTCACTAATAAATATGAAATTGTGAATTCTTCCTTGCATTTCCCACTTTCCCAGAAACCCTTTCTGTCTAAGAAAACACTATTAACGGTGTGATTCTATAGGTAAGAATCCAAAACAATGGAATGCTCTGATCTCAGAGGCTTCATTCTACCCAGAGCTAGGAGGAATGGCAGGCGCTCCCCACTGCCACCCCCATTCTGTCCTCCTGAAAGAGAATTTCCGCGAGATGGGCCTCAGTGTCTATCTAACGTCCCTCCTGCGCCAGGGGCGTGACTGTATGCTTCTCCTTGGATCCTCAGCCAGCCCTTCCCCAACTACTGGCACACTCCCAAAACATCCATTTCCAACCTTGTAAAGGGAGATGCCATGCAAACTTCCACAGTCGCTAGGCAGAGCCAGGCTAGATGTTCTGATATCAGAAAAAACTCTGAGGTCAGAGCTCTAATATCTTGCAATGGGGGGCTGAAACAATCCTGGGACTCTATCTATGGATGTGGGATTGTTCTCTATGGTCTGTAAAAAGCTCATTCTACTTGCTTGAAAGAATATGAACAAGGAATCTAGCTCCCATCCAAAAATGAACTGCTCTCTCACAACTTACCTTTGCCTGGCATTATTACCCAGTGTCAAAAAATTCAACAACCACCTTCATTAAATAAGCTGAACCAAGAATTTGGAGGCAAAAGGATACATCCCCAGGATAACTGCTTCAAGGCATTTGATAGGTAAAGATTCCCTGGTCATTTCTCGTGCTGATTCCATCAGCCTGAAAAAGCACAGGAAGGAAGGGGAAATAGAACACATCTTTGATCAAATATCCAGGCGAAGAATGGGTATGTCTGAAGGTTGCTGCCATATCCTGTCACCCAGGGAAGGAGCATCGTCTTTTCTACTGATATGTGAATACTTACATAGGAAAAAAAACAAAGAAAAGCATCCTTGTATTGTTTGCTCTGCTCTGGATCCACCATTGGGTGACTTTGGGAACCATCCTCTGTATTTTGATAAAAATGCCCTACAATTCCCAGCATTCCCCAGCCAGGAATGCTCACTGGGGAATGCTGGGAGTTATAGACCTCTTTTCTGTGTCAACATGCAGGGGATCATCCCCTTCATAACTAACCTGTTTTACCCAAATTTCCCCTAGCCTCATGCAAGTTAATCAAATTATGGAACTGTCCATATTGGCTTGCCCACCATTTCTGGGTTTATCCATTTTATTATTTTTTAGTTTAAAAAATTAAACTAAAAAATCCAGTACTGCTCAGGGCATGAAGGCAGGCGAGGCTATTCTAATCTACAGGAGGCACAGCAACCAAAATATGCACACTTTTGAGGGCACCATCCTGCACATGCTCAGGCAGAAAAAAAGTCCAACAAATCCCAGCATGGCTTGCTGAGGAATACTGGGAGTTGTAAAACTTTTTTCCGTCTCAGCATGCATAGGCTGGTGCCAAAGCAATCTAAGCTAGATGATTCTAGAGTTAAAAATGGAGATAATCCCCTATACAAAATTGTCATCTACTGCACATCGTGTGTGATCTTTGCTCCTCCCAAATGAGTTTGAGATAGCTCCTTAAGACTGTCTAGCTTGGGTTAGTTAGGGCACAATCTTACGCACAGTGAGGCAGACAAAAGTTCTACACTTTCTTCTTCCTCAGCACAGATAGGGTGGTGCAGCGAGAACCAAGGGTCAGTCTAATCTAGCCCAGCGTCCTGATCACACAGTGGCTGAGCCGTTGCCCCCCAGGCGCCGCAAGCAGGACATGAGCGTGACAGCCCCCTCCTGCCCACATCCGCCCACCGCCGGTACATGCCAGCAGGCTTCCGAGTGCAGGGGCAGCCACACCCCACGGTAGCGGAAAGCCAAACGAGGTGGGAAAATGGAGGGCTGATCCATCTGTTCCTTTACAGCCACCCAGAGCAGCTCCAAGAAGTGAGATGGAGCAAAGAAAAGTTTTGTTTGTGACTGTATAAACCAGATCTACTTCTTTGAAAGCCTCTGAGTGTATTCCAGCTGTAAATCTGCTAAAACCTCATCTCACTCCGACAAGAGACACTCCCTGGCTTCCTGGCAGATTCTGTTCTGAAACAGCATGCGAGATGGACTCCGTCTTTCTCGTTTTCCACACAGTTCTGGTCCCTCCTCTCCAACTGGGCCATATGCTGCCTGATGGGCCAGTGGTCACGGGGACAGTGGAGGGCACATGCAGCCATCAGGACTAGGAGCCCTGGGTGGCCTTCTCCCCCGTGAATCGTCCACCCCACTTGGAAAGCCGTCCAACCTGGGGGCCACCATCCTACCTCATGGAAGTGAATTTCGCAGCTTAGTTGCGTACTAGGTAGACGGATTTCCTTTCCTCTGTACCAGATCTCCCACCGATTGTCGTGAGCCAGGCGCCCCCTCCCAATGAAGGCTATTGCTAAATGAGTCTTTACTCCAAAAAGGTACGAGAGTCTTTATTTCAGATGGCTACACAGTATTCACAACACTGACAATACTCTCAAGGTAGAAAGCTGACCTCTCGCTCTGACTCACCTCAGCCCACACTTTGCTTAGGAGCCCTTCCGGGCCTGTCCCTGCCGCCGCTCCTCGAATCGTGCGCCTGCACAATCAAGCATCCCAAATGATCTCTGCAGCCTCCCCAGCCTGCTCTCCATCAGCTTTGTTCTCACAGTTAAGAGTAGTATCAAGCCCCCTTGTCTGTCCTTGAAGTGTTTTGATCCTGCACTGCCTCAGCCTGCCCCCTGGGGGTGGCTCCTCACCTGCCACGGCTCTGGTCATAACATCTGGAGAACTAGGGCGAGAACGCTGCACTGGTGCTGAAATAATAATTAACTCCTCTGCTTCTAGTCTGGAGCTCTGGTTCTGGCCACGGCCTTCACTCTCTTGTGCGTGCGTGGGAATCTCATCCAAGCACATGCGCACGACACCCATCAGCTTCATGGGATGAGCTTTTTGTGTTCTAGGAAGAGGAAGAAAAATGCCTCCTTCTCCATTTCCCCCACCAAGCATCATTCCGCACACGTCTCCCCTTACTTGCTCTTTTCCCCTAAGCTAAACACTCTCAGCTGTTGTGACCTTTCCTTAAAGGGAAGTTGCTTTGCACCCTTCATCCTTTTAGTTGCCTGTTTCTGCTTGAACAGCTGTGAAAAAATGGCTTGACCAGAGACTTTAGCAAGGGAATTTATGTGCTTCGCCTCACGGAACCCCTGCAAGGGCCTGTGTGCCTTCGCATTCCAGAGCAAGGGCCCTCTAGCCCTACCCAGCGCAGCTCCCTCACTCTGTAGGACTAATTCACTTGCAGTGGGTTCCACACACCCCTGGGGAGGTTGCCACTTTGTGGTGTGCTCCGCCTGCCATACACAGGCCCTGTCCACACAGGTGGGCAGCGCACAGCTGGTGGGGGTGGAGAAGAGCAAACTTCAGTTCTCCTGAAGTGATGCTTAACTGCGTTTTAATCAATTATATTTAGCATGCATTATTTAATCACATGCTTATTCAATGAAGGTGGCCAGAAAGGGTTTTTAAAATATTTTTAAAAATATCTAGCATGATTAAGAGGAGCGATGCTAGATATTGAAAAGGGTGTGCGTCTTTAAAGGAACCTGTGGACACCACTCTTTGAAAATGGATGTACAGTCAGAGGAGGGGGAGGCATTTGATTTTGGGGGGGGGGACCCCTCAGGCAGAAAGTTTCAAGAGAGCACTGTAGGAGGTCAAGCACATGTGTGATGAGCCAGTTCATTTAGGGCGATCTGATGCAACAGAGATCGCCCGAGTCCCACACAGTTATTTCAGCAAGGCAGTGGGGCAGAGGGCCTCCCAGAAAGCTGGGGCTCCACATAAAAGATCCAGGGCTCCAGGCCTAGCAGGCTGCAGTCCCAACACCACCTCTGCCCCTCTTGCATGAGAGTACTCATTGATTATTTATAATATGGCTGGAAAAGCCATTTAACTGTAATAGAATGATTATTTTTTAAAGCATATGTACTGAAAAATGTGGTGATTGAAATGATGAATTTTAAAATTCTATTCCTTAGTTTAATATTTAAGAGCTTTTTAAAAATGTGACTGGAAAAACAGTATAACACAAATTAAAGGACTGATGGAAAAAGAGATGTAGCGATCAAATGGCACTTGTCACAAAGTTGGTAAGAAAAGAGCCGTAATTGGCCCACCTACCCATCGCATCCCATATCACAACCTAGCCTTTTAAAGACAGAAGAGTGCATCTGGCACTCAGGCAGATGCAACATGCTGCCCTCCAGACTAAAAGGTGAAGTTGCCCCATGACGGCAAGCCCAGCCATGCCTGACTCTCGGGGGCGGTGCTCATCTCCGTTTCCTGGCCGAGGGAGCCAGCGTTCGTCCGCAGACAGTCTCCGTGGCCATGTGGCCGGCATGACCAAACACCGAAGTGCACGGAACGCTGTTACCTGCCCACCGAAGGGGTACCTTTCTATCTACTTGCATTTGCGTGCTTTCGAACTGCAAGGTTGGCAGGAGCTGGGACAGAGAGCGGGAGCTCACCCCGTCTGCGGATTCAAACTGTCGACCTTTCGATCAACCAGCCCAGCAGCTCAGCGGTTTGAACCACTGCGCCACCCGCATCTCTGCCCTCCAGACTACAGCTCCCTTAATCCTGCTCACTGGCCATGGTGGCTGGGGCAGATGGCAGTTGTAGGCCAAAACATCTGGAGGATGTCAGGTCCCGTGCTAAGAGGATTTTCACATCAATGTGGCACTACACTCCTGTCTTTTGTAGAAAGTCAGACTCTCTGAGAAAAAAGATGGAAGCTACGGGAGAACCCAGGATGACTACAGATGGATGACGACTTCTGTGGAATATCTCTGTACAATGTGAGAGAAGGAGGCATGCCAATTCCACGCTGAAGGCCTGATGCACCTTCGACTACTGAGCTCAGAGCCTTCTCAGAGCCATTGTTAGCTTAGGACACAGTTCTGCCAAGTATATTTAGACATGGCTGGCCAGGAGAACTGGGCACTGTAAGGAGTTCCTGCTGTCCGAGCATGCACAGGACTCGCTTTAGGAAGTGTTCTTCTGAAAAGCTTCCTGGGGAGTCTCTGAGCTTAGCACTGTGGCAGGAGTTTTTTCTGAGCCAAGAGGAAAACAGAGAGATGGCTGGGCCTGAATTCTGGGCCTCAGGTGGCACTTAAAGGGGCAAAGCAAAGGGAACCCCTTGTGCTTGGGTGCAATTCTCCTCTGCGAACAGGAAAAGGGACCATGTATCACCAATACTGTTTCTGCTGACCCTTGCACCAAGGCTTTCCATTCTTTGAGCTGAGACGCCTCCCATATCTAGAAGACACAGGCCTTTGGCTGTGCCCCTGTGTGGGGAATAAAGGAGCAGGTACTCTTGGTGCGCGTTCCAAGGTCAAGCAGATTTGGGCTCATCAGACGAAGAGGGGCCCGGGGAACCAGAATTCTCAGATGCTGAAATAGGAGAAGCCGAGGGGCTTATTGCAAGGGCGCCTTCCCCTAGTATTCAGGTGGACGTGGAGAATAATGCTCTGTTTTCTTGAAGGATGTAGCAGTTCCTCCCTCCCTCCCTCCCTTCAAATATCTCCCCAGCACCCGTGCGTTTGTACGAAGCTTTGGCATAACTCCCTAAAATTCTTCCAATCTACTGCAACTAAGCTTGTAACTAACTCTAAGCGCCATTATTCCTTCATTCCACTTATATCTCTCCTTTGTACTTCTTGGGAGAAACCCAAGGCAACTTGCATAAGCTTACTTTTTCTCCTCGCAGCAACAACCCCATGAGGTAGGCCAGGCTGAGAGGCTGAGACTGGTCCAGAGGCACCCATGAGCCCCACGGCTGAGTGGGCACTGGAAGCTGGATCTCCCAGGTCCGCCGCCCAGCACTCCAGCCACCACACACCACACCAGTTCTCATCACATGTAACTGGAGCAAATGCTTCCCTTGTTCATCCCACTCTCTGATGTTCTGGGGGCTGACCTTGGGACAGGCAAACTGGGCATTCGCCCCACGGTATTTGCACCAGGTGATGGGGCAGTGAGCTCCCTTGCATCCGTGTCCATACGGTGAGCCGGGGGGAGGAGGGCTGTTCCCACTTTCATTTCAAAGCTCTATAGGTGGTTTAGGTACTAACGATGAACATGAATGTCCTTCCATACATTTTAACATAAGCTTCTTTTTCAGCTGCCAGTTTGCTCTAAATAATGGCTTTGTCGTTGCCACTGCTTGGCAGCATGCAAAGGTGACCAGACAGAAGGCACTGCAGGTGCTTTTTGTCCATGGAATGACTTATCACCAAGATGCTGGTTCCCCCAGGCCACATTTTGGATTGAAAGCTCCCCTGGATGGGGCAGGTCCTCTGGCAACGTGTTCGGTACCATGGGGGGACGAGGAGGAAGAGGGGGAGGAGGAGGGACCGACCCAAGAAATGTGCTGCCTAAGGTTAAACAGCAAATGCTTGGCCTCAAGCTCAAGGCACCTAATACCCAAGGCCGACGAAGGTTCTAAGGATTTTCTGCTTTTTTGATGGCACCCAAACGAGCAGCCCAAACCAGCTGCTCCCAGTGCCTGAAGCAGGGATGCGGAGCCTCTTTCAGCACAAGGACTGAATTCCAGTTGACAGAAGTTCTCAGGAGCCACATTCCAGTGCTGCTGGGGCCAAACACAAAAGGGGACGTGGCCAAAAAAAGCAAAAGTGCCTGTGCATTGTAGCTTAAAGCTCCGATTGTCAGGAAATAGGCATTTCAATTTTTTTGCATGTGGGAGAAAAAAATGCAAAACCATGGAACAAGCGTGAGGCCAGCATTTGGGGGAAAGGGAAGAGGGGCAGTAGGGCGAAGCAGGCTGGGAAGACATAAAGTAATCCTTGTTCATTACAGTCTCGTGCATAAAAAGCAGGACTTTCTGGAGAGCTTCATTGCAAAAGTAAATGTACAAGCGGGGCCTGAAGTAACTCTCCTGGGCTTGCCTACATTAGGTTTGGCCTAGACTGGGCAACCCAGGCCCTGCTCAGCCTTCTTTGTCTCCTAAATGTTGTCTTTCCACAGATTCAAAGCAGAAAGTGATGGACCAGTGAGTGCCAGTCTGGGACTCAGGAGCACCACTCAGCCACGAAGCTCAGTGGGTGACTTCGGGCCAGTCGTTGACTCTACGCTTAACCTACCTTGTAGGGTTGTTGTGAGAATAAAATGGAGAAGAGGAAGATCATATAAGCTTCTTTGGGTTCCACGCAGGAGAAACAAGGTGGGATAGAAATATAATAATAAATAAATGCAGGTCCTCGTAAGAAATACATTCAGAGCTGCTTTAGATGGACAAAGATGCAAGGAAAAGGAGCGCGGGAACGTCATGCGTATCATTCAGGGCCTGCTCCATCTCCCCGGAAGAGGGAATGTGTGCATCTGCCCCGCAGGAGACCGCCGAGCAGAGTCCTGCTCCCCACCACGTCCCCCGCACCGCCTCCGTCTGTCATCACAGCCAAAGCTGCTTCCCCTCAGCTCGGAAGGGATGCAAGGATCCCATTCTGAGCACTCCTGCAGGCGTTTGTTCACTGCATTCACAACAATCCCTATTCATAGATCAGGGTTCTCACTAAGGAAATGCAGCAGCTAAAACAGTGACGAGCCAGCCGCAGCGCTAAGAGGAGCTGGAGCGAGCACACGCACGAGGCTCAGCAGTCCTTCGCTCAGCCTTCCTCCTGAGGACTGCAAGAGGAAGGTTCAAAGTAAAGAATGGACCCTCACAACAAAGCCCTGTCATCTGGACCACTCTGTGATGTTCTAAAATATGAGCAACATCTAGTGTGGCCTAGTGGTTAGAGTGCTGGACTGGAGATGTGGGAGAACTGATCCCCACTCGACCATGAAGGTCACTTGGTGACTCAGGGCCAAACAAAGCCTCTCAGCCTATCCTATCTCATAGGGTTGCTGTGTGGATAGAATGGGGAGATCTATTAAAGTTGTTTTGGATTCCTTGCAAGAGGGAAAAAGCAGGATAGGAATGGAATGGAATGGAAGCAGCAAGAGCAGCGCCCCACAGAAATGTCTGGTCTAGACATGTAATGGAAAGTAGTAGTCAAATGGGCTATAATCAATTTCATACTACAGATGGTAGGATTGTAGCATAAACTGGGCTACTTCTCTGAGAGCATAAACTGAAATAAATTTATCTTCTTCCCTGGTTGCCCAACTTTCAGTTCCCCTCCCCTAATATCTTGCATATTTCAATTTTAGGTTGTAAGGTCCTTGAAGCATCTTAGAGCTTCCTGCATGAAGCTTTTAACCCACCACTTTACTGACACCTCCGAGCCTTTGTGGGATTCTTTGAGGGATTGACTCCTTTACAGGTGTTTCTTCCTGAGATGGTTGTTTCCTTTCTCAGCTGTTCTGTATGTTCCATTACAGGACCACAAGTGGCGATGCAGTATAGTAGAATCACAAAAAGGCAAGTGCTTCTCATTCCAGTTAGTTCTAGCATTTCTGGAGAACCCCACACATTCCTTACTCTAAAACAAAACATGTACGATGCTTGTAAAGCACAAAAGAGGCCCTGAAGAATGAGCATATCATACAAGGCACTCACAAATTTCAGAGAGTGAGAAACCACAAGCACACAATCAATGCCTCGTGAAAATAACCCCTTATACATTATACAGCACCACACAGGACTGGCCTAAGACCTGACAGAACAATCAAGGGTTCTGTGTGGGTTGTCATTAATCCATGGGTTGCTGCTGAAACATGGGCTACCGTCTCATTTGAACCAGCTGCACTAATGAGCCATGGCTAGTTCTCCACAAGCAAATCCTGAACAGAACCGATGATTTATTGCTGGGTTGTGGATGGTGGGTTGTTTACCACGGTATATTTCCTCAGCTGGGTTCAGACAACACAACAGCCCATGTTTTAACAACAACTCAGACTCAACCCAT
Organism: Varanus komodoensis; assembly: GCF_004798865.1. Taxonomy (NCBI): domain Eukaryota; kingdom Metazoa; phylum Chordata; class Lepidosauria; order Squamata; family Varanidae; genus Varanus; species Varanus komodoensis. Next base: position 620,702 of record NW_025335268.1, on the reverse strand, counting down.
ACTCAACCCAAGGGGGAGTTATTTTGCTGTCTGAACCTGGTCAGCAGAAGCAAATTCAAGAGCCAATAACTGGCTGTCCTTCCATGATACCACAGATCTGTTGCCTGAGGCACTGCCTAATGGTAGAGCCAACCCTAATACCAGCATGCATAGTGATAGTGACCAGAGGCATGGGTGAAGAACTCCTCCCATTTTTTCAGTTCCGCCTGCAGGCTGGGAGAATGGAAGCCCCATCTGGATGATTTCTCAGGTGAGGAGGGAACATGGATTCTTAGGACTAGGGGCGGGCAGCATCCTCCAGGATGCCTGCTGCTGCCGCCGCCGCCGCCAGGAATTACTTTGAGGCACACACAGGCACAGGCATTGCCTTCCCATTGCTGCCAAAGCAGTGCACCTCTGCACCCAGTTTTCCCCAGTAACGATACCCCATTGTCATGAAACATCCTTCAGGAGTCATTGTGGGGCAGGTGGCAGACAGATGATGCGTTCGCACGGGAGACGGAAGAGAAAACCTCTTGGATTCCTCCAGCAGGAGAACGTGAGGGCTGCCCATCAGCCTCCCAGCCCTGTGTGAAGGATACTCTCCACAGGGAGCCCCGGGGTCTCCTCTGGCACCAGCCTCACAGGCAGGCAGCCGTGCCCATGCGACGCAGGGCACAGCGACACTTCCTTGCTGGCTGCAGGCTTGGCAGTGTTTCAAGACCAAGTCCTACAAGATAATAATAAATATCCCAGATGCCAAAATCCATCTGGGTGGGTAGAATATTAATGGCTCCATTGCCCGGCAGTCCTTGCAAGCCAAGCAGTGCACATGAGCAACAACTTACAGCAGACGAGCTGTGGAAAGGCCCACGTTGTGTTTAATGTAAGCCCTATTTCCAGTTCATGAACTTGCTCCTCTTGACCCTTCTCTCCCCAGTGGACTGAAGGGCTAGCGAGGCAGATTTCAATGCAATGTGCCAGACATTTAATGAAGGCAGATGCGTATCTGGCATGAGCTGGCTTGCAAGATTGAACTCTCGGGCAAACATTCTTCCTTTCCTTTACAGTCGCATTCTAAGGCCAAGAGTCTGCTCTGTCGATTTTTTCACTTTATGGTGTAGTAGAACCAGGGCTGAGAATGAACAGGAAAGCTGCCACCCCACTCAGGCTTTCCTGTTTCTTCTGGCTTTGGTGCAATCCTCAGAATAGCTGGGCTAAGAGCCGGATTGTAATGGGAGCGAACGCTCTCCTTCTAAGTGTGCACATTTTATTGAAATGAAAACAAACATTTAAACACCAGAGAAAGTTCCCCCATGATAACAGCTGCCCTGGCTTCCGCAGACCCTTTGTGCATTGTTTTTATAGCACTTTTAATGCCGCTTTATATTGTTCTATAGATGCGTGTGCATCCCACCCTGGAACCTTAATGCTCCTTCACAATTTCCATCAAACGTGGCAGCATTTAATTACACACTTAGTGTTTGCAAGTCAGGAGAGATGGACATGCACATCTTTCAGACTCCTGAGGTGCTGAAAAGAGTCTAAGTGTCACTTATTGCACTGTTGAAAAGATGCTAATAAGCTCTTCCAGAAGACTAACACAAGTTTGTTTCACAATGTAGCTGGATTATCACAGATTTAGTGCAGGGGGTGGGACATGTCTAGATTCTCTAGAAAGCTTCCTTGAATAAAAGCCTCGCCAGCGAGTTGCTAAATAAATTAATCCAGACCAGCTGACTGGCACCAGTTCCACTTCCAGCTTCAGCAGAAAAAGAGAATTGAAAAATATAATATGCATGTCAACACAGATGGTTAATGAAACATTCAACAAAGAATGGGCACATTTTCATGCAAAATATTCCAATGTTTGCTGCAGTTTTTGTTGGCAAAAGCAAAAAAGAACCATTGTTTTCCCCTCTGACGGATTAACACTGCAAACGTATTCCTTGAACTCAATCCCCGACATCTCCAGGCGGGGTGGGAAAGACTCTTCTATAACCCAGGAGATCTACCACAAGACCCTGTTAACAATACTGCCCTACATGGACCAGTGCTCAGATTTGGTCTAAGGCAGTGCCTGATGCTCCTAGAGCAGCTTTCCCCAAATGTCGCCCTCCAGATGTTTTAGACTACAACTCTCAGTCTTCCTGACCACTGGAGATGTTGGCCAGCGCTAAGGAGAGTCAAACTTCAAAACATCTAGAAGATATCAGATTGCGGGTGACTGGCCTAGAACATGAGCCAACATTTTCAGCAAGATGACGGAGTGAATGGGGCTGGAATTTTGCAAGTTGTGCAGGGACCAATGCCATGATTGGTCCATGGATGACATGAGGCATAGAGGAAAGGAAGAAGTCAAGCACGACGCCAAGACTTCTTGCCTGATCAACAGGGCAGGTGGCAACACTGTCACAAGGTCCAGAAGATCTCAGATGAATTGCCGGAGACTGGTGAGCTATCCCAGGAGATTCTCAGCTGGACAGGTCAATCAACTCTGTGCCATTTTATCCATATAGTCTATTCATCTGACCCATATAAACCCCTAACAGCATCAGGGGTCCCTGGGAACCCAAACAAGAAAGATATTACTTACCCACTTAGAGGTCTTGATTTTCTAATTTCAAAGAATTGAGTTCCAGTATGATTGTATCTGGGTGTTACCAGTTAAGGCAAAAATGCAGTTGAGGGTACAGATGAGGTTCAAATAAGTGCAGAGTATAATATCTTCTAGAAATATACCCCAGGTTTTCAAATACATTAAGTGTGCATGTTTAGATAGAAAAATTCTTCCATTCACAGCATGCCCCAGCAGTTGAAGTTCTATATGTGAAAAAAAATCTAATTTTACTCCACAGTTATGGCAAACATGGGCATAAGCAAGAGAACTGGAGTCCACAAATGGAAGAGAAAGTAGACAGGCTGTACAAAAGCCTGAGGCATCCCTGAAACAGTCAAACCATGGTTAACTCTAAATTAGACCTACCACCACCACTATATTCAAGTTCTTTCAACCCTCAGAACCTTAACAATCCAAGTTTTATGTTCCCTCATTCACTTTAACTGGTAGTTAACTGACCCCAGTGACCTTTCAGTGACACCATCAAAAAGAAAACAAATATAAACATTTTAGGAGGGGAGGAGAGACTGAACAAAGACCCTTCAGTGTATCGGGATACATGAAGTGTGAAGTACCATGGGATATGTCTCAAATATGTTATATCCCTTTGGGGTCAGTTATATCCTCCAGTCCAGAGGTTAATTCCAGCATAGGCCCAGGCAGGCTGATTATACCCACCAATTTCCCAGGTCCAGGCTACCCACCCCTTTTGTCGCTCCTACCCCTTCCCGTACTACTTATCCAGTATTCAGGATAAGAAACCAACGTCTTTTTCTCCCTCTCTGCTGTTCCTCTTCTTCACTTCAGAGAGCTTCCGCCCTCCCTCCAGCAATTTGCAGGATGCAAATGCTCATCTTTCTCTCTTTTTTGGGCTTCTTCCTCCCAGCTGGTTCCACCCACACCTCACTTCACGAAACCTGCTGCCTTTATGTGGTTCTAATAGGTTGTGGGGCCACCCAGGAAATTCATGTGCAGTACACCCCATCCCAAAGTATGGGAGAGACAAAGTAGGGTGTTTTGTGGAAACACCGGGATGGGTCAAGCTGGGAATATACTGTTTAAGCTGACTGGGAAGACTTGCATTCCAGGTGGCTGCATTATTAAGGACTGTGCAGATATTATAATTCATTGGTCATTGGAGTTCCCTCATTCACTTTTCCCTTCTGCCAAGAAGAAGTGGAGAAAGGTTCTGAATCTGCCAGAAGCCACTCACATGGCCGTGGAGGAGGAAGCGATCAATGGCTACTAGCCTTGCTGGTTAGGTGCTACCTCCACTTTCGGAGCTGCAGGCTTACATACACCAGTCGCTGAGGAGCGCAGGCAGATGGAACTCTTGCACCCATCCTGCTTGGGACATCCTCTGGACAGCTGGTTTGTCACCATGTGAATGGAGTGCTGGACTGGCCGGACCTCTGGTGTGATCCAGCATGGCTTTTCTTATGTTCTTATGTTCACTCTTATGGTTTATCAAAGGTATGTGTAAAAAGTTCAAAGAAACCAAAGGAACATCACCATTGGAACATGTCTCTTCTATTGTGCAATTTAGCACAGCAGACGCCTGAGAAGTCCCCTCTTGGTGACCTTGCAAACCAAGTTCACAGACAACCTTTCTATCGATAGATGTTCAATCTCTCTCTCTTTCCAATTACATCCTCTTCAGTGTCAGCTAAAGCTAATTATGAGGCCCCAAAGACCAAGTGAAGCATGCCACGTGTACAAATCTTCCTCAAGAGCTAGTACTGACAGCAAGGACACTCTCCTCCTATTCATGTTCTACCATCATGCTAATAAATTATCTCTGTCTTTCCCTCCCTCCTGCCATTTCATTCATGCATTCACTCATTCGCAGCTGAATAGATAAGATTGGCATTGTTTTCCATCTTCAGGATGTCTTCAATAAAATACAGTCTAGAAAATAAAGGATACTGCAGCATCTTCATGTAATTCTGTATTGCCTGAAGCCATTCTGGGATGGTCATACAAGTCTTGTAGTTTGGCACGGAGGGCACCGAAGGCTGTGGAGGAGGAGGGGGAGGGGGAGAGACAGAAGGAGAGAGAAATGTCGAGAGAGGCCATTGTTTTTAGGTAAGCAGCTGAGTGATTTTATTCCAGCAGCAGGAAAGAGCTGGGCTCATCTCGGTGATGCCACCATGCCTGTCTTCTGCTGACACAAAAGCCCAGCCCTCCGCTCATTCAGAAGTTATTCTCAAGGCGTGTGCACAGGCGGCAGTCTGGGTGGCAACATGCCCAGTCAATGGCTGAAAACAACTGACCTCTTAAAGGGCAGCTCTGTCTCTCCTATTCTAGCCTCAAGCCAGAGCTGCTCAATCGAGTGAGAGTTTTACAGCAGGGCAGTGCAACCCACAGGTTTTTCATCTCTCAGCACCACTAACCCCAGCCCTGAAACATTCTCTGCAGCTGTCTAGCAACAATGGAAGGGAGCTCATTATGGTATCGCATGTCTGCTCCACGCCGTCAATTGACAAATGGACACAGGCGCATGCGGAGGATGCACTGAGCAGCTGAACCGCTGGCATATGGGGCAAGAGGCAGGCCAGATGCTGAGCGTCTCCCAGACATCTTTGGTACAAAATTCTTGGGAAAGGCAGAGAAGCTTGCTTAAGAACAACTTTTTAAAAAATAAGCTGGAAAAAGCACTAGGCACCTGCTTTTATAGGCTGTTAACAATTTGATGATGGCACACAAGGACTGATTATAACTTTGCAGCCCCAGAAATTGCCTTTTCCTCAACATGTGTACCAGCTTCCAGAACTTTAAGTATGTCTCCAGTATTTGGATCACTACCAATTTATTTAAAATGGTCCCAGTACTGCTGAAGAGCTTCAGCTGCAGAGTGGTACAGCAATGACATACCAACAACACCTCAGCGATCCCACTCTGTGATACAAATATTAATAAAATAAGTGACAGTACTTTTAAAGACTTTAAATAATCATTTACACAGTAACTTGAACCATCATTTATGCAACATGAGTTGGACATCAACCACCCTTCCCCAGTCTGGTACCCTCTTGAAGGTGTTGCATCAAAATGTCCATCATTCCCAGTCAGCACGGTCATTAGTTACACTAGTTTGGGGGTGATGGGAGCTGTAGTCCAACAGATCTGGAGGATTCCAGGTTGGAGAAGACTGTCCATCAACAGCCTCATCCAACCTGGAGCGCCCTAGCTGCATTGGATTTCAGGTCCTATTATTCCCAATCAGCACTGAACAATAGTCAGAAATGCTGGGGGTTGTAGTCCAAAACACCTGTAGGATCCCCATATTTTTCACAGATAAGACTGCACTGGTGAGGCAGGGAGACAAAACCTTCGGCCTGCTCATCCAGATGACAGCCGTGTCTCCAACCACTAAAGTGCATGGGTGATTCATGAAGACATCTGCCTCAAGTCTCTCCAGGATTTTAGATTTGTAAGCTCAACAGGTGGCTGAAAGAGCTGCTATCTCTGGACTGTTTCCATCACTGTGAGTGTTGCCATCATTCCCTTGCCAGCTGTTTCATCCATCAGCGTAGTCACAGACGTTCCAGCCACAAGTCCCATGGTGCCAAATCGGAATTTGGAATGGAACGCAGTGGGAAGACACAAAGGGGCAGCATCTGCTCCCATGGCTTACCACAGCAGTTGGGGTGTCGGGATGCAACTGAAGCCCAGACCCTCACTCTTTGCTCTCCTGGGGAATTCTCAGCTATGCATGCTTCCCCTCTGAGACTCTAATAAGAAAAGCATTGCTAATTACAGATGAAATTCAGATGTCATAAGCCAGATTTCTGTACATTGCAATTTAGCACTTACTTCAGTAAGTCCACTGAGCCAGCAGCTGCCAAAGAGGCTTGCCAACTTCACACACACACAAACACACAGGCCATGTTCCTCTGCCTTTAAAAGCAGCATACAGAATCACAGAATGATGGAATCAGAAGAGACCGCAAAGATCGCCCAGTTCTAATCTCCACCCTCCTCGCAATGCAAGAAATGCACCACTACAATATCCTTCATAAGTGGCCATTCAGTGTTCTCGAATACAGAAGGGCCCACCACTTTCCAAAACAGTCTATTCCATTCATGATTAGCTTATACATTAATCATAGACTCATAGAATCATAGTTGGAAGGGGCCATGAAGGCCATTGAGTCCAACCCCCTGTTGTTGCAGGACACCAAGTTACACCATCCCACTCAGATGGCTGTCCAGTTTCCTTCTGAATGTCTCTAGTGTTGGAGAGCCCACCACCTCTCCAGGCAGCTGGTTCCACTATTGCATTGCTCTGACAGTGAGGAAGCTTTTCCTGACATCCAGTCTGAATCTGGGTTGTTGCAACTTGAATTGATTATTCTGTGTCCTATACTCTGGCATCAGCAAGCAGAGATCTTGACCTCCTTCTTTGTGAGAGCCTTTGAGGTACTTATAGAAGGGCTGTCCTCAGGTTTAGTTCAAATCTGCTTTCTTGGAATTTTTGGAACCCACTGATTCAGCTCCAACTTGCTGGAGCAACAAAAAACATATTTGCCCCATCATCATGGGTCAGCCCTTAAAATATTGCTTCTTCATCATACATTTTCCAACATCTCATACCCACCCCCATCTTCCTTTTGTCTTATGAGCTGACCTCTCTCTTCCCATCTCCCCTGCCCAACTCCAGATATATTTTAATTTGTTGAAGTCCATCTTAAACTGTGAACACAGTACTCCAAGGAAGCTTGATCTGCACACAAGTTTCACTCACTCAGGTCTCTTGGCACAGGTACGAGAGCTAGCTGAGCTATTTTTTCTGGTAAGCGGGCAACTCTGGTTGGACAAATTGCAATCCCCAATTTTTCAAATCAAAGGTAAAAGGGAATGCTAGAAGGAATGCACAAGAGATTCAGGATAACATTGGAAACTGGCCTCTGTGAGCTAAACCTTGGAAACTGGCCTCTGTGAGCTAAACCAGAACAAAAAATCTAGGCAACGGTACAAAGAATAGAGCAACTAATGACAAAATACTGCCACTTTCCCATGAAACAGAGTATTAGATTCTATTCCCATCAGCTCTCCTAAAACAAAACAGAAAAACACCTAAAGGTTCAAAGCAAACAATTCAATAATTGTATTCTATCCATGATGCTAGAAAAGGTATAAAATTGTAAATAACAAATTTCAAAAGGCCTTTTCAGTAAGGAAGATTTGCAGAAACTCCCGAAACAGATTGTGATAACCCCAGTCCATGTTGCAATTTTTATCTGAACAATGTTAAACTGGATGACCCTCTTAGTGCTATGGGGAAGTCCTCCTAAAGCCAGATCAGGATCAAAGCCTTAATCTCTGACCTGCTGTGAGGATGGGTACAGCTGCCACTTCCCATACATTACACCAAACCATTGCCCAATGTCGAACTCCAGAAGAGATCTGAATACACTTTTCTAAATAATTTCCATCACTGGGAAGGTATGCGGTACAAAGGGGGAGCTAGTGATCTCATGTTAGTGTGACTCCTTATCCATTGCAGCTTTTACTTTTTCAGTTACAGGAGCTATCCATGGTAGCAAACCTACTTTGGAGGTGGAGTTCAGTACCATGTTATAGCTCCTGCCATAAACGCTGCCCTAGAAAAACAGCCTCGTTAACACGGGAGTCACCAGCCTTCCCTAGGTGTACCATGTCTTTTGAGCTCAAAGCCCAAGAAAGGCATAGCCACCTTTGAGTCCAAACTTCATCCTCTGTGTTTGGCAATGTATTAGCTCTGTGAGCATCTTCCCCAAGACATAATATACAAGCAAATCGGCCCTGCCGAATCCAATGCACCACTAGCCCCTCCTGTCACCCGCGGCTACACAACCTTTCTCTCCTTGCCCCTCTTCAATGCTGGGCTGTGGGCAGCCTCCACAGCAGCCTTCCCCATCCACGGTCCCTCCAAACGTTCTCAGCCCCACCCCCCCAGCCACGCCCCCAGGAAAGCTCCAGATGCTGGCGGCTGGGTTGCTCCACATCAACCGCACACCTGCAGCAGTTTGCATCTTCACCAGGAGCAGCTGCTTAGTAAAAGAATGAGTGTCAACATCTGGGCTGGTCTGCCAATTGCTCACCTCCTGCATCTTGCCCTGCCCTGCCTGTCACACCTTCACTGCTCTTGAATCCTGCCCAGTTATTCTGCCTCTAGGTACCTACAGCTCTATTTGTCTTCCTAGTTCTTGACCCTTGGCTTGTTCAGGACCGCATCCATGGCTTGTTCAGGATCGCATCCATGGCTTGTTCAGGACCACATCCATGGCTTGTTCAGGATCGCATCCATGGCTTGTTCAGGATCGCATCCATGTCCTGCTGACGTACTTCTTGGACTTGTACATCTACAACTTGGACTGTGCTGTTGGACTTCACCACTAGGCTTTGGACTCTGTATCACCTTGGGTTCTTTCGCTTGGTACCAGTGCCTCTGTCTCGACTCCTGCCACTCACATTCCGGCCCCTGAAAATAGGCCTTCATTGCTCATTCAAGATCAAGCCACCCCAAAATATTGTGATAACAGGGTATGATAGCTTGTTGCTTGGAAGATTCAGTTCCATCCTCACCATCCTATGAGGTGTGCAGCTAAGCTCAGAAGAGAGGATTCAGTGGGGAGGAGGGGGCAAACTCTAGTTCCACGAGACCCCTGCCAGAAGGCCTCCGCTCTCAAAACCTCAAGTGGTGGAGTTCATTGAATGTAGCTCAGTGAAAGTCCCAGCTTCAGCTACTGGCAGTACCATTCAAAAGGATCCCAGGTAGCCCTGACCTGGTAGAACCTACCTGTATGCAGAAAGTACCAAGGACAAGTAACAACCTTGAAGCAGCCAGTCCGAGTGGAAGCGGCTGAGAATGGAAACCAACTCATTTCTAAATTAGTACGGAGACTTCTAATTCCATCGTATCAAATGCAACATGCAATGCACTTCCGAGTAAAGTGCTGTTTTCCCTGTCGAATTCTATTGTCGCACCACCTGTAAATTCATTGCAGCATGAGAGCTTCACAGAGAACTGCAAACTTTCACAGTTACTTGGGGAAATACATGGCAAAACTCAATCTTTTCAAATGGGCAGAAAGTGATCAGTGGCTCAAAATAAGCACTTAGTATGGAAGCGCCCAGAGGACTATGTAACTGTTACCCCCCTGGGTCTCAATTGTAATACGCAACTACAAGTATTGTCCCCAAGGGGAAATATGAGCAGCTGTTGGGCTACATTTAGAGCTCTCTCAAGGACCTGCAAAAGCAAGGCTGATGAGAGCATAGCATATTCAAGCACTCCACAAATGCACACAATTTGGTATCCTAAAATATTAGCCCAACTTTTTAAAAAAGCAACTTTCTAGTCCTTCTGGCAGTAAAAAATAAAATGTGCGCAGCTGACAAAACCTCAGAAACTGGCTGAGCCAGGCTGCAGAGGCATTGGTCAAGAACCCCATGCCTATGCCTGCCCTTCGTTCCAGTCGGGGCCAGCCCTGCCATTAGGGAGAGTGAGGCAGCAGCCACTGACAGGCAGCACATGCGGGGGGGGGGGGGGGGGGATACCAGCGAGGTATTGCAGGAGAGCGCTGGCATGCCGCACGGCCATCCCTGCATCCGCCGATGCCCTCAGGAGCGGGGTGGGGGGTGGCTGTGGAGGAAAGGCTCCATGGCCAGCCCAGTGGGCATTTGGGCACAGAATGGGGGGTGGGGGGCAGATCTCATCCTTTGCTTCACGTAGTGAAATGCCTTTGGTCAGCCTACTTCCAGCTATTCTTTTTGTTGCGAAAGAGTCAGGCAAGACCCAAACACCCAGTTGTTTGAGACAATCCATCTGGAAAGCAGACATGATCATGCAGCCAGACAGATATGCCAAGGAGCTGAATTCAACCATTCTGGGTTGAATTCCTTTCCCAATCAGCTGTCCTCCAGAACTTTTGGACCACAACTCCCATTGTTCCTGACCATTGGCTTACAGGCGCCAAGTTGGGGAAAGCTTGGCCAGAGTATCCGAGCCTGTAAGGAACAGAATAAGAGCTTGGAGGTGGAAAAACCCTGGAGATACCTTACCTTTGCAAGGAAGGTAGCATTCCTTATGGTTTCTACCATCTCTTTGCCTGAAGGGTGCACCTTAGCCACGTGCCCCCACATCCGTTCCCAGGTTTGCCCGTCGATCGGAAAGCCACTTTTGTTGACAAAGAATGCCACCCCTCCGTCTTTGTCCTCCTCTTCCGAGCCCCCGTTGTTGGTGATATTGGTCGGCCGAGCGTGGGAACTCCTGGAGCGGCCCCCTTTGTCTCCTTTGGGGTGGGGGTTGCGGGAAGCGTTGGAGCCGGATCCTGTCATTGCGAGCTCCAAAACGGAACGAGCAGTCCGGTGATGGGGCGGGAAAGGCAGACAGTTCAACACCCGAGCGGGGCAACCCACTCCATCGCCGCCCGCCCCCCTCGCCTCTCCTGCCTAAGGAGTCAGGCTGACGCGAAGTTGCTCGCCAAGCACCGGACAAGCATCAGACCGCTGGCGGGGCTCTCCTCGTGCAGACAGAACCTAAAAAGACAGCGGGGAACGGAAGACGACACGTGTGTCAGCCGAGAGGGCTCGCATCCCGGGGAGGCCAGGCAAAACATTCCACCTCCCACCTGCTCTCCGGCGGCGAGCTGGCCCACGGAGACCCCGCCGGCCGCCACACTCGCGCGCACGCTTGGCTGCCAGCCGGAACCAGCGAACAATAGAAGGGACCTGATCGAGGCTGGCGCGTACCCAGTTCACCTGTCAGACAAAAGGGCGAAGGACCCGAAGCGCACCGTCTGGCTCGGGATCCCCGCGACCGTCTTCACCAGGGAGCGACGGCGGCCGGGAACGAGCCTTTCCCCGTGCCTGAAATATATTTCAGACCACCTCTGAGAGCGGACGCACACGAAGGATCGCTGCGGGGCAGGGGAGCCTGCTTTTCCCGTGGCATGGTCCTGTCCACCCGTCCGCCGCGAAATCCCCCTGCCGGCTTGCCGGGACCTCGGTGGGCGCTTGGAAAGGGGGAATGGGAGACCCCAGCCAGGACACACACGCACAAGGAGCGCGCGCGAGCGACGGTACGGAGAGAAGGTCCGATCTCGCCTCTCCGCGCGCGCCCCACGCTCATCGCCCCGATCCTCGTTCTTGGGGGACGGACGGCTCGGTGCAGCCCCACAGCGGGGCTGGCATGCGGCAAACCGACTGGCGCGAGTCGGGCTGGTGCTGCCGCGCCGAGCGCACGCTCCCGGGAGCCAACAGATGGAGGCGGCTTGGGACGTGGCGTGCGGGAGCGAGGGAAGGGGGGCTGCTCGCTCCCCTGCCACAAGCCCGTCTTCCGCGGAGACGGAGCCTGCTCCCACACGCGCACGCCCCCGCCAGGACCCCACCCATCCACCCGCCGTAGCGCCGCCGCCGCCAGCCTCACCGGGTCGCGGCGGGATTCATTGCACCGGAGACTCTCCGGGAGGCTGCTGCTGATGCTGCCGCGGCGGCTGCCTCCGTCGCCCTCGCCTTAGTCCATGTTCCATGATCAAGCGTTGCTCTCTGGCATGTAACCATGTTACCCGGCAGCCGCCGACGTTCGGAGCGTCCCCATTGGGCGCCGCAACAAAGAAGGGCGGTCCGAAGGGGGCCGGGAAGAGGCTCGCGGAGGCGTTGCGGCCCTCTGATTGGCTGCCGATTCGCCAGCAGAGCAAGGCCAGCCCGGGAAATCTGATCGCTCGGCTCCTGCAAAGCTCTTCCATCAATCTTACGGGAGCTTGGGGGTTGTCCTACTTCCTGTGCGAATCTCCCTTAAATCCCAATCCTTTCAGTGGGTCTACTCTGAGTAGGACTAATCCTGGATACACGACAATCCCTGGGCGGTGGGGAGGGAGGGGGGTGTCTCTTCTTCACCCTAAACCCATTCACAGGGTGGGCGTTTGCTGTCCTTCGACAGCGAAATGGACGGATGGTGCGCAATTCGTGGCAATTCAAGGCACCGCCGCGTTCTACAAATAATGCTTAAGTTATTTAATCCTGCTTGCTCAGCTTAGTGTATGATGAGGATGATGGGAGGGTCTGTGGCGCAGTGACGGAGCAGCTGTTTTGCATGCCGAAGGTGCCAGGTTCAATCCCCACATCTCCAAAAGGGGCTAGAAAAATCTCTGCCTGAAACTCTGGAGAGCCGCTGCCATTCAGAGCCGACAATATTGAGCTAGATGGACCCCAGTCTGACCCAGTAAAAGGCATCTTCCCGTGGGCTCCTATGACCCAGCGGCACATTTCCAATTTACAGGCACTAAAAATTCACCTTATCCATGCAGTCTTAACAGCAGCTATGGCACATTCTGGTGGTATGTAGAAAGAAAGAAAGAAAGAAAGAAAGAAAGAAAGAAAGAAAGAAAGAAAGACAGACAGACAGACAGACAGACAGACAGACAGACAGCTTAGAGCCGGTGTTCCCAACACTGATTAAGGCTGCAGTCACACACTTGCCTGGAAACAGACTCCACTGAACTCAATAGATTTACTTCCAGGTAGATATGCCTGCAATTGCACAGTAAGGTTGCAACGTTATGCGCACTTAACAGGGAGCATGTCTCATTGTTCACAGTACAACAGAGCACACATGCATAGGTTCATCCTGAAAATGTGCAAAGTGAATTCACAATAGACCTGTGAGAGGCATTTGAGAAAGGAGGACTGGATTTAGATTGGCTTATTCCCAAAATACCTTTTCAGTGTTATGAAATATTTACAGCCCTGAAATATTTACAGTAGAGATAAAGGAAGTTGTTTGTACATGAGTAACACAGAGTAGTAACAGCCTACCCTACACATCTGAAATGGGGAACGCGGTGGCAGACTAGAGTTTTCATGCAATACATTACATGTATTTTCCTCTGGACTCTCTACATGTACTCAGAAGCCATGTCCGAGCATAGCATCCAATATGCATGTTTACTGCAAAATATATGCAGGTATGATCATCACGTGACAATCTATATGTGTACATCACATACTACTATCTGCACACAAAGGTACACCACAAATTCAGGCTGTGCAATGGAGGGTGGGCAGTGTGAGGCAGCCCAAGGATTTTCTGGAAGGGATATCAGCAAATCCAGATGGATGTAGAATACATAGAAAATGCAGAAAGAACAAAAAAAATCACCAGGTAAGAATGTGTCTCACCCTGAAATTACTAGACTGCACTTTAACCAAAGAAAATGTTTTTTAAAACCAACACAATCTTCCCTCACACATGCAAAGTCTTTGAGATTCAAATCCAGCCGCCGTGCTTCAGTTCTAAAATGAGATATACCAGGATTCAAGCAGATCTAGAAACTCCAGTTTCTGCTTTGACTCTTTTCGCGCAACCCCATCTCAGTTGTGTGGGAGTGGCTTCATTTTAGAGCCTCAAAATAAAATAGTTGTTTAGGTTCCTGCTATAATATGCTCAGGCCGTGATGCAAAATGTCTGGAAAGTAGCTCAAATGTATTTGCTTTCACTTCTAGCTGATGGGCAGCGATGTAATCTGGGGTTTAGGAAAGTCCCATTATCGGGATCAGTGGACTTGATCTGTTAGACCTCAGATTCCCTTTTCATCTGGGCCAGATGGCAGATGGGGTGATGTCAAAATGAACCATGGATGCTAAAATCTATGAGCATGCCAAGGGCAAAGGTGACCATTTTTGTCTTAACATTTCACAGTTTCAAGGTTCTTTTTAAATACTCCACAATAGCCTTACTCAGGGCTGGTCACTTTTGTGGTCCTCTAGTTGCCAACTGCATTCCAGGGGATTTGGGTGTGGAGAGCTAATCTTACAAACGCTCCATTATATGTCCATCTGTCTGAGACATCACACTGAAGTAAACCTGCAAAAAGAGAAATAATAAAAGAGGGCAAGGGAGGGAGAACAGAGAAGCAATTAAAATCTTTACTCTTTTAACAACAGATTTTGAACCCATTTTGGTCTATTAACATTTTATTCATTTATTTTTATGCCACAGTCAAAGCTTTCTGGGCAGTTTACAATAATATTACCCCAGAGGGCTCGGGCAGTTATAACTTAAGGTTTCAGGATAATCAAAAAGAAATAAAACCACCTGTGTCAAAGATGATATACACTGATTATAAAGCTGTAATATGGGAACAAATTATTAATAAAGTAAACGTGGAGTTCACTAATATCCTTCTGGTTGCAGAGCTTCCTCATATGACTGATCTCACTCCAGAGCACTTGGCTATTTGCATGCAGAAAGGCAATATGCAAGCTCTCTTCCATATAGCTTGGAGTGCCTGATCCTGCCTAAACTTAGAAGCTAAGCAGGGTTGGGCCTGGTTGAAATCTGGAAAGGTGACTCATATGTTGTGAATGGCCCAAAGAGCTTCTGTTACTGGTGGTACAGAAATGCAATGTAATGTAGTAATAATAATAAAAATGAACAAGCTAACGATTATATAGGATGATGCATGCAACAGCTCCAGTATATTTGGATTGTTGCAATGCACTGTGTATTCAGCTGCTTTTGAAAATGCTTTGGAAACTACAGGTCATCCAGAAGCAGTGCTTTTTTTGTCATAGAACGCACCAGAACAGAGTTCCGGCACCTTTTTTTGACAGATTTTCCAAGTTTTAAAAGTAACTTTTGAAAATTTGATGTTTGGTCCATGTAGATTTGAATCACCCTGTCGAGCATATCAGGTTGGCGGCAAAATCATTAAAATGGCGCATGTGGGCTGCTTGTGTGTCGAATCTGATGCATGCGTACTTCGTCCACGCTGGTTGTGATGGCACTGCTCAGCTTGTGGTGCTACTTGGCTTGTGATTGGTCGTGTGGTTACGTGCCGAGTGCTTACTGCGGGCAGCAACCGTTATGTTTCGTTACACAACTGATGTGTGTGGGTGTGTGTACAGTGATTGACTATGTGAGAAAGGTAAATAATTTCATGAGTTCCGGCACCATTTTTCTTACAAAAAAGCACTGTCCAGAAGGCATCAAGATAGCCACTGGCTGCAGCTATGTGGCTCTCCTGGTGAATGGCAGTCCTGGTTTCCAATTGTTTTTAATTCTAATTCAGAGTGCGAGTGATGAACTTTAACGCTTGGAATGTTTTAGGATGAGGGTGTCAAAAGGACTGGGTTCTCTATTGAGTCTACACACAAGCAGGTACCTACATACAACAGAATGAGAAAGTAAGAGCACTGAGGGGCTCATTTGAAAAGAAGTCCACAGGTGTGTGTAGATCACAGTAAAGCAAAGGTTAAAATCTCAGCTTTCCTTTTATCTCACTCCACCAGCAGTTGATTACTACAAATACAAACATCCTGATCTGCCAGTCCACAAGGTCAAAGAGAGCCAGCCTGAGGTGACGCTTTGAGTGCTGGACCACATAAAGGGGGAAACATGAGATTAGGCTCCGGCCTCAAAGCACAAGACTCCAAGTGCACCCCTTGCAACTGTGGGGCCACCTGCAAAAACGATGGCTCAGAAATGCTGCAGGTTGTAGGTTTTTCTTGTCTCAACATGCATAGGGTTGCACCCTAAGGCATCCTCCTCCTCCTCCTCTTCCTCTTCCTCTTCCTCTTCCTCTTCCTCTTCTTCTTTCTGGAGCAAAGAATGAGACTGCTAGCAGGCTTTTGGGAGGTCTTTGGAATGAAGAATTTTAGCACTACTGAGTGGGGAACCCAGTTCTGCCCCTTGCCCTTCCACAGTCTTCTTCAAAGGACAATCAACCAGCATCTCTAGCTGCTGGAGCGATGGCCATTCTTCCGATACCCATGCCAGCCTGCTCCTGGACTAGCCACCCATGTGGCCAGAACAAAGGAAGAGCATCACCAATCAAGAGGGGGAAAGAGGATTCCAATTAGCATATGAACAACTATATGACAGGTGCAACAACAGTGACCATTTCAGTAGACATACATTTCTGCATAGCAGAGAAGCCTGACCAGGCCACCCATATGCCTGCCTGTTCCATCCAGGTGCTGACTGTTGACAGGCAAGTACAAGTCTCCTCCTCTCTTCTACCCTTATGGTCCTTTGACTTCCAGCCAGTCTAGGACTGGGTTGCCCATCAAATAGAAGCCTGCCCTCTCCCAGTTCTCCAAAACAGGGCACTACCCTCTGCAAACTCCTGCTATTGCAAGGCCAGGAGGAGCTAAGCCAGATCTCCTCCTGACTACCAGCCACAATCACTTCACTTACCATTCCTCTTGGTGTGGAGTTGCTCGACCCTGTCATTAGCACAAGCAGCAGGGAGACCATGGAGGCATTGTCTGAGGAGCTCGAGGAAGCCAGCTGTGTGGGTTGGAGATGCCTGCTCAGTCTTTGGTTTCAGCAGAAAGAGGCATTCAGGAAAGGGACTGCTAACAAAGATCCTTCTCTTTACTGTGAATGTGCTGCCTATTAAGGATTTTCAAGCCTGTTAACTCTTGGCTTCTGTATGTGCTGACAACAAATGAAAACACAGATATTTTCTGGCCAAATGCATTCATGCTCTCAGCCAGCATTCCTAATGTTTATTTCCAGGCTGAATTCTGTTTCAGAGAAGTTCCTGAGGTTGCATTTCAGTGGTCAGTGGGACCAAAAGTGAAGAGATGAGGCCAGAAATACAGACAGACAAAACTGCTGAGATGCTGTAGCTTACAGCTCTTACCACCAGCAGCGAAGTCTTAGAAGAAGCATCACCAGCATTTTACAATGGAAGAAAAGGCATTCAAGGCCAGGAAACCTCCAAATGATCTGTGGTGGCAGGGAAAAAGGTAACTCCAGTGGGGAACCCACAGAGGGCTTGGTTAGGACCCCAAGAGGGCCAGATCTAAAGCCTGGGGCACAAAACCTCCCTGAAACAATTTCCCCAGGTCCTCTGCATCATGCCAGTCTGCAGAGGCTAAATGTCTTCTCCTCCCTCTGCTCTTTCCAGCTAATGCTCTGTTCCACCAGCTCCTCGTTAAGAAGAACACTGACTGAGGAACTTCATTAGCAGCACTCATTCGAGCACTTTGAAAACATTCATTAAACTTCGCCCCAGTTATTAACATTTATGCAACGAATGAGTCAGAGATGAAAAGTTCCACGTAATGTCACTGGAGCCACTGAAACAAAGAGTGTGGGCACAGCACCTTGCCAGTCCTCCAAGCCGAACTGCTAGTTAGCAGGGGCCTTGTGCACCTGGATTATTAGCCTTTTGCTCACTGCCTCAGACTCAAACCGAAGCCAGGGATGTGCTCACATCTCAGAAGCCATTGCAAGGCAAAAGAGAATAAGGGTGTGCAATGTGAACCCCTGTGATTGGCAGGCAATATAACCCTTCTGGATTGGTCTGACCTTGCACAGGGAGTGAGAGTCCACCCTCCAGCTGCGGCTTGCTCAGCGGAGCTGCCCCAGTGCTGCCAGCTACTGCCCTCAGGGCCCATAAGCAGCAGAGAGCATCTCACAGGTACAGCCACCTGTGACCCTGGTCTGGCCCTGGCAGAATCCTATGTTATAGCCACATTCGCATAGGACACATTCCATGTAGAAAGCATGTAGCACCATTCATGACTGTGAACACAGAGGCATCAAACAGGTGCACAGCCTAATTCTCTCTTCTGAGTCCAGGGATATAGCTTTGCCCAAACCACACTTCCTGTTTTCCGTCCAGAAAATGGGTATTATTATGACAAACTTTTTAGGGCTGCTGTAAGTGCAAGATAAAGTCTATAAGGAATGCAGCACACAGATAATACCATGGAATGGAATTGCATTTCTTGAAGAAAGTGCAAAAGTGAGACTGCAACCAAATATTAAGAAAACAAAATCATGACTACAGAAGAATTACACAACTTCACTGTCAACAATGAAAAAAATATGTATTAAACTTATATTTATATTGCTATTGCTATTTATAGCTATATTGACCTGAGGGCCCTCTAAGCGGATTACAGTGAGATAAAAAACACAATATAACAATAAAAGCAATCAATTAAAACTCAGAACAATAAACAAAAGAACAGTAAAACAAAACAATACATAGCTGAGCGATAATAATTAAAACAGTATAAATTAAAACAGCAACATCACTAGAACTAACACTGTGAAAGATTTTGCATTCCTTAGCTCAGTCATCAATTACTGTATTTTTCAGACTACAAGATGCCTCCGTGCATGGGATGCTCCCCACTTATGCCAGTCTCCGAGTAAGCTGCTGCTGCTGTGTGCGTGTGCCCCCCCCGCCTCCCCGCACGCATACGCCTGCACCAGTCTCCCCCACATCGCACCTGCCTTCCCCCCAAGCACGCCCGCAATCACACCAGTCTCCCTCCACCCAAAGCACGCCTGTGGTTCTCTTCTCGGCCCCCCATGTATAAGATGCCCCTCCATTTTTAGGCAAAGATTTTAAAGAAAAAGTCATCTTATACGGGGAAAAATACAGAACAGTCCGTTAAACAGATGAACACTGAGACCTGGAAGGACTGTAATGAAGGAACTAGGAGAGATCACCAAGATTCACTGGAGACCAAGACAGGATCATCCACTCTCCCGTCTCCTGCATCACAGCGTATGAGTGGGAAAGCTGGAGAGTGAAGAAAGCCAACAGGAAGAAATGTGATGCATTCAAAACATGGTGCTGGAGGAGAGCCTGGACCAACAGAAGGACACAGAAGACGGACCCTAGACCAAACCAAGCCACAACTTTCCTTGGAAGCAAAAATGACAAAACTGAAGCCGTCATACTTGGGACACACTGGAGAAGTCAAAATACACCGGAGAAGACAGAAATGTTAGGGAAAGTAGAAAGCAGATGGAGAAAAGGAAGGCCAAATATGAAATGGATTGGCAGCACAAAGGGAGTCACAGGCTTGAATTTGTAAGAGCCAAGCAGGGCTGTCAAGACAGGAAATTTTGGAGGACACTCATTCAGAAGTCAACGAGGATTTGATGACACGTAGCAGCAACAAAATGGCCCAGGAAAAGACTTTTCTAATGCCTGCATTGCTGCCTGCATGTGGTCAAGGGCCTGCATGTGGTCATCCTGCTCTTAATTTATTTTGCTTGTGTCTATTTATTAAATTTATGTTTTATGTAGCTGGCAAATACAGTGCAGTTTTCCATCCCCAGGACATTAAACTAAACTACAATAAAATCACAGACAAACCAATAAATACAAAAATGAAAATGTCACAATAATAAAATGCTGGAACATTAAAATATTAATGAGACAGCTGTGTGGAAAGCAAGCAAAGCAACAGAAGAAGGAAGTCTTGACCTGGCAACAAAATATACACTGAAGCACTTTTGGGGCTGGGTGCAAAAGGGGAAGGCTGGATACAACAGCCTTCCCGGGAGTTCCTCCATATGCAAGCAGCCCTGCCTGGATTCATCGCACAGGCAATCCGAAGGTTCTGCTGCCACCTACTGTGTCAATTGCCGAGATCAGTCCCATGCCATTCCTCCCTTGTTTCCTCTGGGGAAATGTGTCTGCATGGGCTGCGCGGTGGCTGATGCCTTCCAGGTTATGCCAGGGACAAATGTCTCTTTCCCTGCCCCCTAACAAAAGTACAGACCTGAGTGGCAGATAAGATGTCCGGGCACAGGGCCGGGTCTTGCTCCATGCTAATGGGCTGCCTAAGAAAATGTGTTGTTCTGGACAGCACCCCAGGAGATAAGTTTTCTAGTCCTCATGGTTTGGGTGAAAGCAGGAGATGATACAAAGAGGAGGTCCAAGTTCACTTGTGAGCCAGCCAGAATGACACATCTCAAGATCTGCCATGCCAGCAGAGCACGAGTCTGGACTGTTATACCACTCCTGGCCTTGGGTGGAATCCTGGAATCCCCCTCAATATGAGGAGTGGGTCTGAGGAGACTTCGCTTCCCACAGGGACACCTGACATGCGCTCCTGGTTCCCAGGTGGTGTCACGGAGCCAGGGCTGGCAGGGTGGAGGCCCCAGGACTTTGGGATGGTCAGGGATGACGGCACAACCTGCCACCCCACCTCCATCTCAGATCTCCCTGTGCCTTCTGAGCTAGTTGCAAATGTCGCGGCAGCTGTGGGGGGAGGATGGAAGGAGCCCAATGCTACTATGGCTATCCCCGCCCCCACCCCCAGCAAAACCGTCGAACCAGCTCTTCAAACAGATAGTGACTGAGCTCGCATCTGTCTGTCTGTCTGTCTGTCTGTCTGTCTGTCTCTTCTACACCGTTCCCTTAGCCTTTCGGCTCTCTGGATGGTTTACAACATTTAAAATAGAAGCAACCCATCATCAAAATCACAAGAAAAGCAAGAAAAAAATTACAATAATCCAAAATAGAACCAATAGCAGTAAAACAAAATGTAAAACCAATGACAATATAATAAATAAATAATCCACAGTGTCACAGAATATACAGAACATAATATAAAATAAGGATAAAATTTCAAGAATTATAATATTGAGAAAATAAATAGGTTTTAGCCTGGTACCAAAAAGCATAAAATGTTGGTGTCAGGGAAACTCTCTGGGGAACTGGTCCCACAAGCAGGTGCCACAGCTGAAAAAGCCCTTCCAAGCTAAGCCACGGAGGCTTATATAAGCCAAAATAGGCCACAGCGGTTTAGCACACCATCCAAACCCAAGATTGTTTTAATGGGGTGGCTTTAGTCTGGCTTATAAACCTTCCTCAAAATCCATGATTAAGTTCACAATGATTGGTTTAATCTTAAATGCCTTAACTATGGATTATGGTCAAAATTCCTCTGTGCTTTGCACACCATGTGGCACAGCAGGGCCTGCATGCTCCTCCTCTTCCCTCTTCTTCCCCCTCTCCCCCCCTCCGTCCTCCTGCAGTATCCCAGGGGACGCTGCCGGAGCACCAAGACGTTCCCTGAGTTGTGGCAAGGCATTTAGTGCTGGCCATGGCTTGACTTTTTGAAAAAAGCACTTCTGTTTTATCCACACTTGAGAAAGTGTCGGCAGCCTCAGGCCACATGAACAACCCCCCCCCCCCAAGCCGCTGCTGAGGACCCTACTGCTAGACTACTTCCCACAGACCTCTTTTTTTCAGGGAATTCTGGGGAAAATGTTAGCTGTGAGCTACAGATTTCCAATTGGTCATGGACACTTAACTGCATGGACACAGTGTACATGCCAAACTGCAACCTTGTACCCCACTGCTAAATATTTTTAGCCATTTTTAAGGGATAATGGAAAGCACCCATTGCAGCAGAATCCTTGGAACATTTCTGGGGCTCTCACATGGCCGTGAGCTGCCCTCCCTTTCCCAAGTGTAGATAGCAGAGGGGCACATGGACCACCTTAATAAACTAAGAAACTGTTTTTAAAAGGGCATTTTAAGGGATGCTGTCTCAGTTCCCCAAGCAGGGACACTGGGGCCTTCGGGGTGCTTCTAGGAGTCTCCAGCTGCCCCCTCAGTTTTGCAATTTCCCCCAAGTGGATAGTACCATGGGAAGCACCTGTCAAGAAATCTCTCTCCAGGACCTCCGAGTTTCGAGGCTTACATGCAGCTAAAGCAGAGGGCCTCCGATTGCACCCTTACCTCATTGCAGTCAAGCATCTTGGCTTTCTGTCCACAGTTTGCTATTAGCACATGTTGAAAGCATTCAACCGTTGCTCAGAACTAAGTGCAGGGGCCTCTGAAAATGTTAGGAGGAGACAGTCGCCCCATGTTAGCAATAGAGACTCCCAGATTCAGTTGTCTGAAAGTTTTACAGGACCAGCGCCTTAACAAGACGCCGCAAGTGGGCAAGGGAAAGCATGGAAATGAAATCACCTGGCCCATGAACACTGGTGTCATGATAACATCTTGAAGATGCCTCTTCCAACATCATCCATGCCTCCTTCTACTAGCAATGCCCTGCTAAATTGAACAAACAGGCTAGTCCCTATGCAAAAGAATAAAAGACACAGATCTGACACCAGAAGCCACAGTACTCAAAAAACCAGTGAGAGATCAGTCCAGCCTCCCAGGTCACTCTGTCATTTAAAGTGGCTATCCTGGAGCAAAGAAAATTCAAAGGGAGATTAAAATGAGAGACTGCCGAGTTATAATCCATCAAAAGGCCCAGTTCTATCTCCTGGAATTTGAATCAGGAGAAAAGTTATTGAATCATTACACATGTCAGTAGGATTGCCCAACGCCAGGATGTGTGTGATCAGCAGCAACTCTTTTGTAAATAGCCACTCTGAAGAACATGACTATCTCTGTTATGATGTATGGATTATGTAGGCTGCTCAGACAACCTATGGCTAGTGGGGCTGCAAATAAATCATTCTCTCATATATACATGAGATTATATATCTATATATATTCATTGCCTTTGCTGCTTACACACACACACAACCATCTGCATACACACCTGTAGTTCACAATAACAGTTTTAGTCAGTAAGGTGTCACAAGGCTCTTTGTTTTCCTGTGGGAAATGCTGCTTCCAGCCAAAGCTGCCTCTGCCCAAACAATCCTGTGGCAAAAATACCCATAGTTCAGGGGGGAGATGTTTGAACCTTCAGAGAGGAACAGGAAACAGAGTCGTGCTCTTCCTCTAGACACGGGACTTGGCAGCAAAGAAAGGAAGAAAGGTGCATGGCTGTCCAAGTTTCTATAAAAACAAACAAAGACTGTCAAGCAACTTGATGCTTTTTCTATTTTTAGAGGCCGATGAGCACTCTTGCAGTCGTGAGAGCTCAAGCTTTAGGGTAGTAAAACAGGAACATTTGAAACAAAAATCTGTTGGAATGGTGTTAAATATACCAGAGGCATTGGGTGGGACTCTGGGAGTGGATGCTTATGTGGAAGGACTGCAAGGTTCACTCAGTTTGGGTGCTGAGAACCATTTCCTGGGTTCAGCTCTTAGGGTTGCAGGGCAAAATGAAGACAATTCTGCTCGCTTGCCCAATCCTGCAAGATGTCCCCGGTGTAGCCACATTTCACAGAACAGAAGGGATGCACGCATTGGCGGATGGGGGCGGAATCACCATTTCCCAGGGACTAGAATATTCTTGTTGGGAAAATGCAAGACCTGGAGAACCGGTGGAGTGGCTCGAGTGCTGGACTGGGGGACAAAGGAGATTGCAGAATTCACTGGTAATTTTGGGCCAGTCACTCACTCACAATCTAACCTACCTCACAGGGTTGCTGTTGTGAGGATAAAAATGGAGAGGCTCCTTCTCCCAACACTTCTATCTTGCAGCGGAATATGAGGTCTCTTCAGCTCTTGGTACTGGTCTCTTTTATGACACTGTCAAATAACTTGGTGATTTTCATATTATTTTCCATCTGCAGATCAAAAGAACTGCAGCCAAGAAGGTATCATGTATTTATTCAGTTTCTATCCCACCTTTCTCCCATTGCAGAACTCAAGATGGCTCCATACAGTTCCCAGCTGGTCTGCTGTCCAAATACAGACCAGATCCAGACCAGCTTAGCTTTCCCAAGATGGCTGCCTCATGGGTCTTCATTCATACCCTGCCCAAAGTACTGACCTGATCAGAACTGACCACAATGTGATCACCCTCCCATAGCATTTAAGGCCACTTCCTCCTATCCATCATCCACTCAGCCCCGCAGGCTCCATCAATGGCTAACACTTCCATAGAGAACCCCATCTCTCCATACAAGAACACTGGATCTAGCAAGGAGAGCTAGATGCAAGCTAACATGGTTTGCGGCCTGAGCCTTTGTTAACCAAAGCCAATGAGGTGCATGAAGAAAGCGTCAGTTGACAATTCTGTAAACAGACACTGAGGCAAAAGGGAAATACGACCCAAAGAACTTGAAATACAAGCCGCACAGTCAGTGCCCTTTCTGTATAAAGCAATATCACAGACTGTACCTCTTGCATTTCACTGTCTTTAACGTGCACCAGAAGGACTCTGTGGTTTGTTCCAGCAGATTATAACCCGTTGCTAAAATTATTATATCCAAACACAGTTGCTAATTCTGTTCTTGCAGGTCACCTTAGCCTTAAAAACAAAACAAAAACAAAAAACCTGAGCTGCATGGTCTGCATGCTTAGTTCTAACATGAACTAATTCTTCCTGGTCCCTCTCTGTTCCCAGTACAGATATATAAGGAAAGAAGGACCTGTCTGGAAACTAAGCGGACCGAGGACTGGTCAATGGTTGGATGGGAGAAGGCCAAACAACCCTCATGTATGTATGCACCCTCTGAGGTCTGAAGTTTGACCCAAAAAATTGATCCAGGGGCCTGAGGTTTGACACCCCTGCTTTAAACCATTTATGCCATGGAACTGACTCAAAGAAGACAGTCCTGGACTTAATCTCAAGTGGTATCACACAGGGCCTTGTGCAAGGGGAGAGTTTTGCAGAATCGCTTGGAAACAGTACACTACCAAATGTGATTTCTATGTAAAGTGCTGCACTGTGGAGGATGTCCAACACAATCATATATGCCATCATGCCACAGGTTAAGAAAGGCTACTGAGCAGCATTAAGCAGCGCAAGAGAAAAGAAGGCTGCCTTCATAAAATCAGAGTCTTACCCAAAGGAGGACCAGAGCAAGGAACACAAACTTCCACAAAGGAAATGCAAGCAGACAAAAAAAAAGATGCAAAACTGACTTTTGAGGTGTGTGTTAGTATAGGAAGGCCAAGAATGAAGAATCCTTTAACTTTACCTGAAGCAGGAAGCAAGCCAAACAGCTAGCCAGTAGGAGGACTGAGAAGAGAGGAGGAAGACCCTGATCCTGCTGTGCCAGGTCATCTCTGGGACTGGGGAACCCCTTGGGAATGTAAGACACACTTGCAAAGCTAAAATTCCTAAAGGGTTTAGGGCATTATACTTACCCACCTAGAGTAGCTGAATTCTTTTCATCTAATTCCACTGCCTAAAGTGGAATTGGCTATTGTAAAGTGTGGTGATGGTCACCTACGTGGATGGGATGCAAGTAGACTGGACAGATTTATGGAGAATATAGGCTACTAGTCAGGGTGGCTAAATATTCCCTTCAGTATTGGGGGCAGCATACCTCTGGATACCAAGCACTGGACAATGCAAGCTGGAATCCCTCATGCCCTTCTTGTGGGTCTCCCACATGCAGCTAATGGGCAACTACGGGACCAGAATGCTGGACTAGATAGACCTTTGCTCTGATTCTGCATGGTCCTTTGACATCACACCAATTAAACGATGAGTGATGAATTATTTTTGCAACTAGACACTCTTTAGACCTTTTCCTTTCAAGCACTGCCTTCCTTGGAACATAAACCTGAAAGATTTACAGAATTTCAAATTTGGGCCTGCAGGCTTCCTCAGATGGATCCACATGCTTTCCCCCACAAATCAGCTGTTCATTTCCCAGCTCCTTTACAGGTTTCTCGCACACACACACACACACACCAATTCCAAAAGATTGAAATCCTTCTCCTAAAGCTACAACCAGCTGTAAGAGCTTTAAGCTAAACTGTGCAAGCAATTTTGAGCTATCAACCACTAGAGTGTGCAGTCTCCAAACACTTCTCTGAAATGGAATTTGGCCTATGGGCTGAAAATTCAACACCCCTAATCTGGAGGGGCATATGAGTCTCAAGGAAACCATGTAATAAATGGAGAATATTATGAGCAGAATCTGAGGCAGACAAAAGCTAATGCAGCCTGAATTTGAGTAGTAGGTACTTTTGCTTACGACCTCAGCCACTAAACTATTGTCTCAAGGAAAATGCCCTCTTTCTGGAAGTCTTCTGTGAGAGAGTTTCACAAACTGCTACATTTTTGTATATATTTTCTCTTCAGTGGCAAGACCCAGCATTTCATGCGACTAAGATTGTATTAATTTGCCTCTTTTTATTCTAGGAGGCAGTTTGGAATATTTTACTGATGAATACTTCTGAGTACTTCTGATGATGCACTGGTTGATTCTCACCCCCTTTGGAGCTTTTCAATTCACATATTTTTCTAAGACGAGTTGTGAACAATGGTAGGGCACAGATGTTGCCATACCACAGACGTATGTCGATGACGGACATTTATTCAGTGATCAAAGCCCTGCCACTAAGACTGGAGTTAAGGGCATCTCAAACTTGGCAGGGCCAAGATGTTGGAAGCGGTTGGAAGACAAGATACTGATATGCCCTGTGATGTTTTGCAATGTCACAAGTGGTGTTTTCTTACAACTTACCCTCAGTGGATTCTCACAGATGCCTCTTGTTGTCCTGATCCCATATTGCCTTATCCAGAATCAGAGTCTTACCATTTTGTGAAAGGAATTATCCCACAAGTTGGCTCATGCCAGTTTGTTTCCTTCATCGGAAGCTGATGAATAAGCTCAATGGTAAAGGGGAGCAAGGCTAAGTGCTTCAAAGGCACTGAAGGACCAGGGGGGCATGGAGGGTAAGCAGCAGCTGTGACGTGTCACAGATCTGATCATGAGGCACTCAAGCTTTAGCTTCCAATTTCCTGGCCTTGTAGAGTATGAGCCAATCTGAGATAATCTTAACTCTTCTCTTAAACTGGCAGGACTTTTAATCACTGAATTTCCCTGGTTTTTGAAGTTATAATGTCAGTGTTGTCAGCCCTACTCTCTCCCCCATGTATTTGAAATTGCTTTTTTGCTTATTTGTTATTATGTGCCATCAAGTCACCTTTGATCTATAGCAACCCTATGAATGAACATTCCATTCAGCTTTTCCAAGTTTAAGGCTGTGGTTTCCTTTGTGGATTCGATCCAACCCATATTTGGTCTTATCTTGTCTTCCAGCTTCAACTTTCTCTAACATGATTGTCTTCTCCAGTGAGTCTTGCCTTCCCATGATGTGTCATTCCCATGAAGAATGACAACCTCAGTTTTGCCATATAATAAAAGTATAAATACTTGACTAATGGTAAACTACTTGACAAATACTTGACTAAGAGTAGATTTCATGTCAAGAATCGGCTTCCCACCAGCTTAGGGAGCGCTTCCACAAATAGAGGCAGCTGTCCTTTGCAGCCTGTCACACCTTCCAAATGCAGAAAAAGTTAACAATCGAACCCTCACTTTGTTTTCCTCACGTGTAAAGCGTACACTTCATAGGAATAACTGAACAGTGCTAGAGACTCACAACCATCTAAGGAGCATACGTAGAGTGCAATCACACATTTAGCACAATGTGTGAATATGTCCAGGTGTGGGACACTGTTCTTGCATCTCCCCACCCATAACCACCCTGCCCCAAACAACACAGGAAGGACAAGGACTAGAGTTCTTGGGCTGCATTTCTGCTTTCCGAAGGGTGGCACAAGGCCTTGACCCTTCTTCTCCCTGAGGAGGGGCGCATTCCATCACCACCCCTCCCAAATTCTCTGAAGGTCAAATAACTTGTAACTTTAAACATGTCATTCGTTTCTTGTTTCAACTCAGAGCAAGCTCATAGGACCTCATGCAGATCAAGACTCTAGAGAGAAGGTCGGGTTCTGGAGTTTCTGGTCGTTTAATACCTAGCCTGCCGTTTATGTTGCAACTGGATGCCTTTGGGGCAATGTGAATAGGAGGCATAGGCAACTGAACCACAGTGGAGGGAAAGGATTAACGTCTACCCCATGTTAGGTTTCCCATTCATGCAACATTGTGCAGTCTCACCTTGTGATGTCACATTCCGTAACTACATTAATAGGCTCTGAACACAGCAGCCTGGTCACAGAACTCCTCTGAAAACACTGGCGCACCAATTCGAACTTCAAAGTGAAACTGAACACGCCCAACATAATTTTGGCTGCAGTTTCTGCTGTAGGACCCTATGGAGCAGAAAAAACTTACTGTTTGTTCAGAACTTCACCATGCCAAACAAAGGCACACAGCAGCAAGCCTGAATAAGTGTTTCCACCAGCATTGGAAGAAACCCAGAGTAAAAATCAAATATGATCGAGTTGATGTAGAAATTTTTATGGGATCACTCTGAAATTTGCAACAACTGTGGATTTTATCTAGTAGATGATGGATACCAAGTTACCAGTTCAAAAGGTGTTATTTTAGAAGTGGTAGAACTCTGAGGCTTATAATGGTGTACTTTTTGCAAGACCTCTTACCTCTGTGCCCCTTTTATCAATACAACCTTCACAATTGGGATATTTGAGTTATTTGGACTCCTCCTAATGAGTTAACTGAAATATGCATCAAATTCTTGGGTTTTAATAAAGCTCACACAAAATTGCACATAAAACTTAAAGAGTTTTACTGGATCATAGCATTGCCCATTTAATCCAGCACTATGTTTATGTGATGGCCAACCAGTTGCCTGCAGAAACCCCACAATTAGGGCAAGAGCACATGAGCACTCTGACATGTTCCCATTGACTGGTACACAGGTATACTGCCTCTAATACAAGAGGTAGATACGGATAATTCAGTATATACTCAGATTATGGATTAATAGTTTCGCCATTCCAGTGCATGTTCTTCCTATGTGTTTCCAACAGCTACCAAAATACTGCAGCGTTGCATTTCTGTAGTCTTCAGGGACACATGTAGTGTTAACTCCTCACTGACAGGGGAGTCTTCTGCTGCATCTCCAGACAGACATAATTCATGTTGCTGGAACAGAGGATCTGGGTTGAAGTGCTACTCAAAATTAGTGGTCCCTTTAGGACATCACCTCCAGATAACATTTTCCTAACCTGTGCAAATATTCCTGTAAAATCAAGTGCAATTTTAAAACAATAGGCTGGAGAGGTGGGCATTTAATTCAGGTCCTACCTAACAATCCCCCTGGCCTCAGACTGCAGATGACAAAGCTATGTGCCAAGGCTGCTTCTAGCGGCTGAAGATATCACTGCAGATTTTAACTGCGGGGATTTAAGTTAACCAATGCACTTGAAAAGCCAAATACCATCATCACCACCCCCGTCCCTTTAGGATGTTGAATTACAGGTGCCTAGTTTTCTCAGTCTTGGCAGTATGACATAGAAAGACACACATCCTCTTTTATTGTTATAGATTACAGTAATGCAGACATCCTAATACAAGCAAGAACAATACAAAAAATGATTTACAGTACAAAACATTAAAAATAATTTTTCTCATTCTTCATTTGCTCACTGGTAGCCATCACAACAATGAAGCTTAAGGTCCTGACCACAATGAAGTTAATGCTACAGCAACCAGGCAAGGAAGGCTGTAGCGACAGTTTGGTCTTTTCAAGTCTGTAAGAAATTATACCTTTGTTGAAGCAGGGGGGTCTTTTGCTTGTCCTAGAGACCACTGCAGGGAAACCTCGCTGTTAAATATGAGCATTAACTGCTCCCACCATTTAAACAT
Source organism: Varanus komodoensis (assembly GCF_004798865.1). NCBI lineage: Eukaryota > Metazoa > Chordata > Lepidosauria > Squamata > Varanidae > Varanus > Varanus komodoensis. The sequence continues at coordinate 590,895 of NW_025335268.1, read as the reverse complement.
TAGAAATGCAAAAATAAGCTTCAGAAGACTGTTCTTTATGGACACTCGTGATTGATACTGGCAAGCTCTTCTCTCATGTCAACTGCGTGCTCGGTATGCTGGCCACGTTCTGCATGTGCTGGGTGTCTGCACTTCGTTTCTAAACATTAGGGTATGCCATGTTTACTCACTAAAGCACAATTTATGTCTCTTCTGAGATAACCAAGTCCTGGTCCTTCATTACCAATTCACCTTTCATTTAACGCAGATAGACAAATGCAAGACTTGTTTTCTGCCACGTATGTCAGTGACCTGGTTCACAAATTTATTTGTAAGCATACAGGAAAGAAGGAGGGAACATGCTGGATCCCACTCATTTTGTTGGTCTTAGAAATGCCCCATGGCATGCTGCAATATTCAAACCAGAACTCTGGGCTGTTGAGGGAGAAACAAGCCAAGAATAAACCACGAGTTAAAACTCTCAGTTGCTTCTCCCTTAATAGCCCAAGTTCATAGTTCTGAGATCAGGTATCACAGAAAGCCCAGGTAGATTCCTGGGTTGTTTGGCAAAGCAGGAAGTGGGCACCTCCATGCTCTCTCCTCCATGAAATGGGTGGATGGGAACCATTCAGCTGTACCCAAGAAAGCAAAAGAGCTAAGTCTTAAAGTGATTAGGCAAAGATAAGATTTTGTTTCTGCCTGATACAAGTACCCTCAGATCAGGACTGTGTCAGGCTTTAGCTCCTCTACTTCCTCCCTCCCAATAAAAAGTACAACAGGTACACTTAAAAAAATTACTGCACAAACAAACTGGCTGAGCAGTTTCACAGCTTTTCAAATGCCTCAGTAACGAGACAGCAGCTGCCATTTGTTTCTATACATTCATTTCTTCAATACTGGCAATGTTGAAAGCTTTAATAGTCTTGATACCACTTACCAGTACTCAGAGCAAGTCTGCAGAGCAACAGTTTCCACTGCCATGCACCAGAAAGCAAACCGAGAGAAATGCAGTTTGCACAAGACCATACACCAAGTTCACAATCAGACAGAATCTGGAAGCGATAGACCAGATCCAATGCAATCTCGTTCAGTATTAGTTACAACGTCATGTAGATTCTCAACATTCAGAGTCCAGCCTTTCTTTTAAGGTATTCCTTAAACGATTTGAAAATAAAACAATACTGTAATGAAATGACAGAGTAAGCTAGGCTCAAAAAATGCCTGAGGCCATTCTGTGGCTGGAAAACAACAGTAAGACCTTGCTGAAAGACATGCATAGCTGCAAAAAGGAACTGAGCAAAACTTATGGCTACCATGTGGGATAGTGAACACAAGATGGAGCTACCACTTGAGGAGAAATGGTGGCTAAAGCAAGCAAATTGAGTCGGGAGGATCCGTCCCTTCTTGTACTGGGATTGTGGCAAAGAGGGACTGGTGGAGATACAAGAAGGGTGCTCTCAAAATCCATGTACTTGCACCAAAATTAGTAAAACCATAGCACCCATACAGAGAGATCCTTTATAATCAGTTCAGTAATTATGACATTCTCTTCATACCCACACAAAGCCCTATAAGCAAAGAAAAATTTCCAGCTTACAGCTTCAGAGGTATGACAGACACAGCTACCACAAGAATATGAGGTGACAATTTTAAGTAGCTCCAGGATTGCATTTCTCCTATTTTTTTCCCCCTATGAAGTTCACTAGCAAAACAGCTTCTCGTTCAGAGTCACTTTTGGGTGACTGTCAGTTAATCTAGGAGTTCATTCTGAAGAGTGTTAAGCAGTTGCCAATATCTGGAAAGACAATCAGTAGTACAGACTAACAGCAATGACAGGGAAACAGGGAAATGACACAGCAGGAAACAATGCTAATAAAACCAAGCAGGCAAAGCATCTATGGGAGTAACTTTAAGCATATGTCGGTTTACTAGTCAACCAACTAGTTCAGCAGAAACCCTAGCTGTGTGGTCAACCTGGAGAAGCACAGAAATCCTTGCCTTCCTTGACCTCCCACAGTAGCTGCAAGGTAGAGACTTCTCTACAGACCAGAGAAGCCAGCAGTACCACTACTTAACATTCAAACCACCTTTTTCTTTTTGAAATTCACAAAAAAGAAGAAATACAAATATTCGGTGTGCAGAATAATAAAACTGCATTTGCATTTAGGGCCATACCTCATGAGGAAGCACTTGTGTTTTCATTATGGAGAACAAAATTCTGTGCATTCCAGAGCCAGTGTGGTGTACTGGTCAGAGTGCTGGATGGAGGATCTGGGAGCTCCAGATTCCAGTCCCCGCTCAGTCATGGAGCTGTGGCTTTGGGCTTGTCAGACTCTCTGCCTAACTTCCCTAAGTTGCAAGATGTGAGAATAAAATTGGAAAAAGGGAGAGGATTATGTAAGCTACCTTGAGTTCCTTGAAAGGAAGAAAGGTTGGCTATAAAGACGATAAAATATTTCAAAATATAAACATGGTTACATAGTAGTAAAGATTAGGGCTACAGACTCATCTTTTAGGCATACAATTTGCAAGATACTGTTGCTAAAGCAGTTCCATCTCACCACAACTGTGCATAGAATGTAATTAGAAGACATTTGCTATAAGGTTAGGTTTAAGAGAAAATAGAATGACTGACATCAGCATTTGCAAAAAGTATTAGTGCCAACCTTGGGGAGGAGGTGGGGGGAGACCTATCTGATCTTTGAAAATACACAGCAATGATGACTCAACAGAAATCTGAAAACACAAACAATTATTCAGCTAAATGTTCTGTTCAAAGGGGGTCTTCTACAAAAGTATGCTTGCCACTGTATACATTATTATTATTAAAAGAATATTTTAAAACCATCAGAATTTATATAGCAAGTCACTTCAGAAGCACCCAGCTGATTCAGGGGAAATTTGAATAATTAAGAAAAAGCCACTCACTCACACTCCAGTGGATCATACAGGAACTGCCAATTTTAGAAAAGAAAAGATATGGATCAGGGAGAGTAAGAACAGAAAAACAGCATTACTGCTGGAGACCATCCCTAAGACAATTTGGACTATTTCTTTCAAATAATTCCAAGCAGTATTTACATTGTATAAAAGCAAATGTTACTTATCCAACCAGTAGAACTATCATTAATCTTGCTAGATAAATCACTAAAAAGACGAGCATTTAAAAAATCATGGAAGTAGCTGAGAGCCCAAGAGGGCTTAACATTTGCCTTTCTTGAACAGCAGCAACCCATACTGTGTCACAAGCTGGCTTGGAAACAGCAGGGAGTATCAAAAGCAGTTTGGAATACGGCAGAGGTCAGAAGAAGCGGGGGAGAAAGCAAGTATCTCACTGGGGTAGTCCAAGCCCACTGTGTAAGACTAAGCAACTCTTTCAATTCCAGCATTAAAAGGCAGTTTTACTAAGTCTGTATTACACTGTATTTCCCTTCAGCTTCTTTCAGAGCTGAATAATTACAACCTAATGCCCCTACAAATACTAGCCGTGGTCAGTTCATTCCCAGTTGACCTGCATTATTTATTTAGATAGCAGGACCATATACTAATTTCAACAATTCAGTAAAGTTTTCCTAATTTTACTTTTAATTTCATTAGCGAAATAATTTGCCAGTGATACTCAAAGCCCTAGTTAAGAGCTTGAGCAATCCTATTTAGCAAGCATTTTATCCTAGCTGCAATTAAGCCCTCATTACCAGAAATGCTTTGTTTTCAAAAGCCCAGCAGGTTTTCTGCCATGTCAAACTTATTTGGAGTTAGCTTTGCAAATTTGCCAAAAAAAGGGTGGGAGGGGGGAGAGACTTAGCAAGATTAAGATGTTTAAATTATGGAATGCTACAAGAAAAGAAAACCAACTTCTTTTAAGCCCTAAAGGCCATGCTAACACCAAGCTGATGCTTCCAGGGTAGGGAGAGTGACAGGCACCGATTCTTTTTAGTTTACACAGCAAGCCTGGATGCAAACTGTTCCTCCTATGAAAGCTGTTCAAAGGCAGTGATATTCAAAAAGTATCATTTCTTCCCTACAAAAACCAAGAGCTTTTTCCTTTTATTGGTGACATTCAGCACCACAGTGGACACAGCTACCGACAGTGGTGAAAACACCTGCATTCTGATAATGCCTGTTAAAAGGGGACATTCACTAGGCCTAGATTAGCAGAAGCTAACCAAACTAACCATTATATATTACCCCTAAAACCCACAAGAACTAGTGAAGATCAGAGAAGGCTAGTAGATTAAGAAAAAGGATACTTATATGCAAGTTCTGCAAGTAATAGTCTGTGTAGTATCACAGCTGGTTTCAGCTCCTACACAGAGTACCTGCACAACCTTCTAGGTCCCTAGTCAAAAAGCGGCAGCACCTGCCCTCACTCTTAAGTCAGATCTGTCATTCCAGCACATGCTTCTGGGGGCAGAATTATATTTATTATTGCATTTATATACCACCCATCAAGGTAGTTCATGAGAATTCAAAAAACAAGAATAGTAAACAAATACAGGCATAGTAAAACATTAACAATAGCCTTTAAGACCCGTAACAATTTAAAAAGCTAGATTTTAACAATTCACCGAGGCCCTTGCAGAATGCAGAGAGAAATAATTTTGTGCTTAGTTTCTCCTGCCTGAAAGTCCTCAGAAATGTAAGACACCAATAACAGCAAAAGCATAGGGGATGTGTGCCTCTACACATGACCACTTAAACACTAGCGACAGGTGAATAGTTGTCTTTCTTCTTCAGCGAAGAAACAATTAAATGACTGGGCATTCCCGAAACATTAAGCAATCACCACCAAAGGTTCTACAAAACGATCCCTCCAAATCTGGCATCTGAACAAGCTTTCATATGTAGGACATAACAGGCTGAACAAACAGGGGTGACATAGGCCACGCTATCAGCATTACAACATTCCAAAATGAAGACAGGCCTGCACTATCCAAGAAAGTTGCAACCACTCTTGCCCGGACTTCCTTACTTCATTTATTTTTATTTTTTAAATTATATTCTGCTAAATTGGTCCAGGGGCCCTCTAAGTGGAATATTAATGTGGTGCAGTCCAGACGTTTTGGACTGCAACTGCCGACATTCCTGATCATGCTGCCTGAACTGATGGGAGGTGCAGTCCAAAACGTCTGGAAGGCCCCAGGGCAGGGCAAGCTGCTCTAGCAGAACACCCCTCTACATGTGCGGGGACACTACTAGTGCCATCAACCTGCCCCAGTGAAGATTTATATCATATTGAAAGGGCTACTGGGAAAGCTATGGAACTTCTGTATTGTTTTATACATATTCATATACTGTGATTATTCCAGTTACTAAAGTGTTGTTTTGATGCCAACAGCAGTTTTAACAAGACATGGAAAAGTTAATATTTCTCTCGCTGATGTCACGGAGGAAGGAGGCAGGTATGTTTAGCAACAGTTGACTGAACTTGAATGTAAATATAAACAGAAGACTGTATATACAAAAGGGATGCAATTTGGTATCCTACCCCAGCCAGTTTTAAAAAGCATTCCTATCCAACCAGAGTTCAGCTATTTTACATCCCACTAATTTCAATAGGTAACACAGGTGCTGTGGAGTAAAATGTACATGATACTATCACATAAGAAGCCTTCACAAGATGAGCAGTTTGATCGCCCCCCCCCCATGTCAATATGAGAAAATACAGTCACTCAAACTGTCTTTATGCATTTGAGAATCAGGTGTAGCAGCATGAGTGGGCTCAGCAAAAATGCTCGCTTTCCACTTTCATGCATCCTTTAATGCTAAGAGAGGTAAAGGTCCCAGGCAAGCTGTATTCAACTGACACAATGGAAGAACTTTTACAAGACACACCATCACTATTTCTCAAAAGACACTGAGAAAAATCAAACTGTTTCCACCTCATCAGCCAACAGTAGAGACGGAATATATGCATTTAACACCATGAGGGGACGCAAGTAAAGCCTGAGCTTAGACTGAGCCAGGCTCTTTTGTTACATGATTCAATAGGAGAAGGCACAGTATTCTTGTAAATCTGCACACATCCCTGACCAAGTGAGACAGTAGACAGAGTCCACTGTGTGACCTTGCAATCTTTTATTTCCCAAAGCCCTTTCCTACATTTACTTTTGACTAACAAGCATATTAGGACAAGGGGAGACAGCTATGGGCAGGTGCCTTTGTAAGGTCTGGCAATGCTTTGCCATCTGCACACCATGTGCTTCGAAGCATTTTCAGAATGCAAAGGAAAAGCTCATGAGGATCTAGCAGCTTTGTAGCTCAGAAATCCAGAAGGACTTTACCTTCAAAAGCTAGAACATAAAATATTTTCAGGAAATATGAGTTTATGCAGCTCCCTCATCTGTATTTGGACAGACGAGGTTTCATAAACTATCATCTCCCAAAGCCAACAGAAATGGCAAATAGAATTTACAGTATAATACGTTCAAAATCTGAATTTCTTACACTGTGTTTTGTGCTAAAGGCAATGCCTCTCCTCTAGAAAGAGTAGTTTAAAATTTCCAACATATTTACAATAAAAAGTTAAAAAGAAAACCCTTTAATTTACATCAATCTATTCAGTGCACGCACTTCATATAAGGTTTCAATATGTGGATTAGTCAGTTGTGCTGATTTTAATTAGAACCTATTTATCAGTTGCCTTAACACTCAAGTTGCTTTACTGCATTCTCTGAAAGTACACAGCTTCCAAAAAGGAATAGCCGATTCCTGGGAATCTTTTATCAGTTTCAACTTTTTTAAAAGTTGAAAATTGTCACTGTAACTAGCCACCATAAAGATAAAATATGTCCTTAGCAGAGTGTATGTGTATACTTAGTTCATACATAAGCAGTACTGCATGATTATTACATGGCTTTAGAGTTCTTGTGATTATTCATCAAATTGCTTCTGCTTCATGTAACTGGAAATCTGGAACCTCTAGCATTTTTCTCCATTTTAAATTTTTGATTCAGACTGGTTTTTTGTTGCAAGTATATTCTGTTCATCTTCTGTAGGAGTATCAACTGGCACCTGTAAGGGAAATGAAATGGAAAAAAACCTGACAACTAATTCAATCAACAATTCCTGAAGAGGTTTGCCTAGAAGTAATTGAGGCTATCCCACCAGCTCTTAAGTTTGGGAGGCTACAATAATCATAATTTTAGAAAACAAATTTAGTGGAAACAATCTCTTATAATTATTAAGTGGAAGAGGTCCCTCTCCAACTTCCAAGGAAAATGCGGAATGATGAAGTAAAACATCCATATCTGGTTTGAATTACTAGTTATTCCCGTCTAAAACTTGCATTATTCACACTAGTAACATGTTAAAATTGGTGTCAAGGCATGGCCACAAAGACAGAAGTGTTGTATATTGTGGAGAATACTGACTTGGGTCTCAGTTCTCTGACGATTCATATTTTTGTAGTTTATTTACATTAGAATAGTTACTTGTATGTTTGGTATTATGCTTATATTGTTTCATCTGTAAAGCAACTGGTATACAAGATGAAAACTTTTCTGCAATAAAAACACAATCAAAATCATGTTATTGACATTGCTGCTTTTGTTTACCAAAAACATGACACAGCTTTCTGTTGCCTATGCCCACAAGCTGGCTATCTATGCACTGGAGTAAGAGGCCCAGAAAAGTGACATGTAGAATTGTCAGTTGTTAGGCAAGCTTTCAAATCACCGTTATGACCTGGCTTGCCAGTTAAAATGCAACACAGCTAGCCAGCGAATGCTAACGTTATTACCCAGAAGTTACTCAGATTATTTCAGTGGGACTTCCATAGGATTGGGTAGAGAAAGTGTAGGTAAGTCTTTGAATTGTTCACATCATAGATATTCAAATCTAGAAGATATTTTATTACATTTCTAGGAGGAAGGGCTTTGGAGGGTCAGGTGACCAGTTGCAGGTTCTCTAGGCACAGATTAGCTCGCCCTTCCCTTCAGCATTCCCCAAGCATTATAACAAAGAGGTTCAGGAAGAAAAAGTAGGCAAGCTTGTACACATATAGAAGATGTGCATGTCATGAGCAGAGTTGGCTGGAGCTGGGGGTCAGACTAGATGGCCCGGGAGACCCCTTTTGACTCATTCTGTTTCTATGATATTCCAGAGAGAGAAAGTTATATAGGAAAAAATTAAAGGAACAAAGATTGGAAGCTCCAGAAAAAATACTCAAAAGTACATAAAGTTTCATTAAATAATGGGAAGCTGAGCTTGAAATGTAATTTGTTACTCAAGGTAATGAAAACTGAAAAATCTCTGTGATTAATAATACCCAGTGTCAGGTATTAGTGACTAATCATACCAGCAAATTAAGAGATCAAAACTACTTACAGATTTAATGTCGACAGTTGTAATTCCTGCATTCACATTGTGCCGTCGCAAATCAGATTTGATTAAAGCTAAAGAAAAGGAAAAGAAAAAATACTGCATGTAAAGCCCAACACATTCACTGCAGTAAGTATTCCATAGGATAAATATGCTACTCTTTAAGGTACTGTACAACTGTTTTTGAAGCCCCAGACTAATATGACTCCCCATCAGCATAATGTATGATGCCTGCCCTATAGTTCGTTCATTTTTTCTGCATTTGTTACATTTATATTTCATGGTTCCTCCAAGGACCAAGCACAATGTACATGATTCTCTTCTCCATTTTATTCTCTTTCATTCTCTTCTCACAACAATCCTGCAAAGTAGACAGACTGGCCCATTGTTATCCAGTGACTTTCACTGCCAAATGGAAACTAGAACCCAAATCTCCTGTGCCCTATCCAATACCCGTTAACATGGACTCTCTAGTTGTTTTCAATCTTCAAATTATGCTTTTTAGAGAAGTTCTAGGTTGAAACAAGTAGCAGTAACAAGTAACAACAAGTTGAAACAAACACATGATCCATTTATCAAAAGTGCCTAAAACAATTGGAAAGGTTCTTTCAGTCATGCATAATAGTAGGGAAAACCCATGGGTATTTAATAGCAGTCTTCCTGGTGCAAAGTAATTAGACCTGTTTTAACTAATCAAATTGAGTAAACCAACTAATTGAGAGCATCTTACAGACCACAAATTATCCATATTCCATTTACACTATATTCTTTCATGTAGGCAAGAATGTACTCATTGAATACTCCAAGCACAGAAGGATACATGAAGTCAACCATAAGTAAGCTTTTGTGGGGAAAGAAAAATATTTAAATTCTTTTCAGTAAAGATGAGGATACACACAGTAACATTTGCCTTAACAGAGAGAAGCATCTTGACCACAGTCCAAATAGCCAGGTTCTTTGACACGGCCATCTAACATGCGTTTCAGGATTTCATTTCTATTAATGTGATAAACATTGTCTATATTATATAATTGCTGAATACTGAAAGGCAGTGAAAATACGTAAAAATATGTATCTAAAATCACAAACTCCTCTGCAGCCATAGCAGAATAAAGCCAAGTTTGGATACTGAACTAGAACTAGAGTTTAAGGTCAGGAAAGAGCTATTACAACCAGGCTCTCAATTTAGTATAGTACCCCTTTAGATTTAAACCTAACAATCATGATAGGTTGGACACGACTTCGCGACTAACAACAACAACGGTCACCCTAACATTATAAAGATTCAGAAAGAATGTGTACAAGGACATGCCAAGCCCACACAAGGACACTATTAGTCCCTTGTATTGCCAAATTAGGCCTTAGTCTGATTTCACGGAGAAGTTTCTTTAAATCTGTAATTTCATATTGACTAAACTGATCCACACACCCAAAGAATTCTAAACTACAGGCCTACTTTAGAAGAAGAGCAGAGGCTAAATCCAAATTGCATAAAGACCCAAAAGTCTGCCTGGTGAAAGAACAAAAGTAAGGATGCATTCAAGTGACACACCTACCCTACTTTTTGGAACCTACTGCTATCAGTTATTTTTCCAATTCAGTTGGCGCTGTAGTGGTGTGTTAATGTTGTTGCTGGCCTTGCTAGGTATCACAAGTGTCAAACAGCTCTGTTAACCTAAAAAATCCACCATGTCCAGGGATCTGCTGCTGCCATCAGTGTTCCTTACTGGCACATTTGTCTGGATAGCAGCCAATAGTCCTGGTAACATATTTCTTTAATTACATCCCATTTTACAATCTAATTGGATCTCTTTTTTAGGCTATTTATGTACCATTTTCTTCCTACCCCCACTTTTCCCTTTTGAAGTAAAAAAAAAAGCTAAGCAACCTGTTGCTTTATTGCTGTTTTTATGGATTCTCCACAGCTTTTAAGATCTTCATTTTTTACTCATGCTCATTCATTTTATGATACATTCATGTTTTATTCTTGTATTTATTCTATTTTTTCAATAGAAATGTTTAAATGTTTTACACGAATAAATACAGAATGACTCAAACCCCTGAGCAGGACTGTAAATTATTCACTATTTTCCAGTAAAACATAATATGGTTATTGATTCAAGATAGAAAGCAAAATGAGTACCTGTTAAAATGATACCTATAAACATCCACACAAAGACAAAAATATTTCCAGCACGGGGATTGTAATCTGTTGTAAGTTTTCCTTGAACCAGTGTAAAAATAATTCCAAATATCTGTAAAGGGTCATAAGAAGGAATTTCAGATTCTCATACAGAACATGTGTACTTTTCTACAGTGCAGCTTGTTACAGATAACTCATGGTGTTTATTCATTGTTGCACCAACATCATTATCAGGTCTGCTGAAATAATCATTTAATTCTCCCCCCAAATTGTTTCTGACCATTATAAAAACTTCGTAACTCTAATAACTGGTTCCTGAGCCTGTTTTTCTTTTTTCCCTTCTCATTCCTTGTTCCTTTGTCTTTTAAATTGTAAAGATTAGGGCAAAAACTGACTGCCTTTTTTGTTGTTGATCTTATGTAAGTAGCTTTGGAATCCTTTTGAACTGAGAAGCAGAGTTTTTAAAATGGGTTAAACAAATAAAAGCAAAATGATCCCTTTCTATTAACTTAGTTCACAAACTACAAATGCTGCAGTTGCTTTTGTTGTTAAGATAATACCTTATCTTTGCAAGTTTTGTTTTCTTTCATGCTGTTCCGATGGGTTTTCATTTACCCACCACTCTCAAAGGAGAGCACAGCACATTCTCAGCATATTGAGATCACAGAGCTAATTTCTCATGGTGTAGATTTATACAATTATACAAAGGGGAAAGTGTCCCACAGTCTGAAGACTGCTTCAAATAAGGACTTGGCAAGGTAAAGAGTCACTTTGCATTCCAAGAAGAAAAGGCAGGAACATGAGGAAGGGAAGCTAGACTAGACTTGCATGGCCCATATGGGTTGTTGAGATTATTCCACTGCCCCCACCTCTTACATGATCCTTTGTTTATTAAGAATTCCATCAGATTGCACTCATGTAGCAGCTTGTGGCACATGCATACAAGCTTCCAAATATTCTTGGAATTGATGTTGCAAGCGAAAAACTCTGTGTATCAATGACCTGTGGGACTGGTTTTCAGATGAATACCTTTAAAAATTCCCTTATTTTGACCAGCTATATCAAGTTTCTGTAAGAGTAAGAAATAGACATACTCGTATGCTGCCCAATTACAGACTGAAAACTACCTGAGCTCAGAACTGAGTGATAATTATTCAGCAGAAAACATCCATCAATACCTGTGCTGAAGCATTCAGAAGCCCTGATGAGGTACCTTCTGATTCTGGGTATGTAATTTCCACAGCGAATTCAAAACCAAGAGGGAGATAACCAGTCATGAAGAAGCTAGCATAAAATCCAAAGATAAAAATAACAATATTTTAAAGACAATTGTATGTGTTATCCAATAAAATTTATTACTACTCAGTTTATCTACAGTGTATTATCCACATATATCTGCAAGGAATAATATCCAGTTTTGAAAACCAATGCTTAAGGAAATGCATTTTCCACTAGAAAGTTCAAAGCTCTGATCGTATGGCCCCAAAATGTCTTAGGCAGAGGGTCATGGGATATAGATTCAAGGGCAGGAAGATAGCTCTGACCTCAGAGCTGGGAATCCATACTCTGATCCTCCCACTGCCCACAATCAGCACATAAAGAACTGTGTCAGCTGCCCTTTGAAGGTTAGGAACTCAATCTCTGAGAGGCCTTAAAAGGGGTGTTCCAGAAGACAGGCAGGAAAGAAAACTGCAGAGGTCAGGATATGAGTTATCCTTTGTCCTCTTTATTCTTCTTCCCTCCCCCCTATGAAGTGCACACCTAGGAAGCCAAAAGCACCCATCTCGCTGAAATACAGAGTGGGAGGTACAGAAAAGGCATAATAGCTCCCACTGCTCCTCCTGCTCTGCACAAGATGCGTGTAAGCTCTGGGGGATTGTTAACACTGCAAGCTCAACCCACTGGACTGGGCCTTCACTTCACTTCCTCAAAATAATACATTGGCATATTTTATCAATAGACTCTGAGTATCCTTACCCAAGTGCACCACCAGTCACAAATACAGCTATAAGATGTCCACAATCCAAGGTGAATGTAAATACAACCATCCCAACAAATGAGAGGATATACACAATTAGTGTAGTTTGCCTACAAAACACAGTGCAAAGTTAAAATAAGCAATCACAATCCTGGCAAAGACAGATCACAATACCATTATTCTGTTGGCTACAGTTTAAACCAAACATTCAAACACAAATGCACAGTACATCTCAATAACATTTGTCTCCCCTTGTCTCAGGGCAGACAGTCTTGTATAATATGCAATCCATACATGTCTTTTTTCCATTTCCATCCTTCAGAATTTGCAAGGTGATTATAAGTTTTTAAAGATTATGGCACTTTAAGTTGCCCCGCCCCCCATCTTTGGACCACCCTCCTTGTTTCCAGATCAAGATAACTCTTTATATGGAGGCCTTTGAAGATTGCCTTGGTTATCAGGATTAAATTAAAAATGCTCCAGGAGGCTAAAGGGAATGGGGGTTTTGGTCTTCCTAATTGAATATTGTATTATCAAGTCTCTGTTTTAATGTGGCTAAAAGAATAGATAACTTTAAGAAATAAGAGAATCTTGTAATCATGACTTGCAAATAGGTTGGCATGCTTATATGTGGAATGAAAAGTGTAAGGTACATGGTTGTTTCTTAAATCATTATATTAGGAAATCACTAATGTCGGTGTGGGAAAAGCTAAAGACAAAACTGTATACTAAATTACCAAGATGGGTTTCGCCTGTGGAAGCTCTCATGTATCCAAATGCACTGAACTTTAATATGATCATGGGATATGATGATATTTTGGATAATGATGGAGGATTAAAATTGAATCAAGAAATACAAGAACAAGGGAGTTAATATTTCTTGGTGGCACAAGGTTCAAATGCAAGAGATATGCCAAAGATCATAGAATGTGGGGCTTCTATAAGGAGTCAACAGCATTTGATCACGTGATTCTTAAATCTGAGGAGAAAATGATTAAAAGATTGTACAATTTCCTGCTAGAGAGGAGAATGGAAGATGAACAGGTTAAGGAAACTATGATAACATGGGCACAAAATTTTGGATATAATATTTAGAGAAATGGCAAAAATTGTGGGAAAGAAATATTAAGGTAACATTAGCAACTTCATATAAAGAAAATTTGTATAAAATGTTTTATAGATGGTATTTGTCGCCAAATAAGTTAGCTAATATGTTTCTAAATATGTCAAATAGATGTTGGAAATGCAAATACAAATCGGGTACGTTTTATCATATGTGGTGGACTTGTGATAAAGCAAAAAAGTATTGGATTAAAATACACAAATAGTTTGAGGAAATGTTACAAAAACCTTTAACATTTAAACCTGAAGTTTTCTTATTAGGCATTGTACCTGATGATCTTAGTAAACAAGCAATGTATTTGACTCTACGTGTAACCACTGCAGCGAGGATTGCATTGCCCAACACTGGAAGAGTGAAGAGCCACCTACTGACGAACTGATTCTAAAAAAGATCTTGGACTGTGCAGAAATGGACAGATTGACTTTGTCTCTGAGGGAGGAAGAAGATACAGACTTCTATCAAACCTGGGATTCTTTTTATTATTGGCTAGAGAAATGGGACTATGCATAGACTTAAACATGTTTATAGTTTAACATAAAAGGAAAAAATGTGGGGGGCTGACCCAGTAGGTCTGATGTTTTTGATGATTGATGCTTCTTAGTTTCTTTTTGTTAGGTATATTAAGAATAAAACCTATTCCAAAAAAAAAAAAAAAAGATTGCCTTGGTTTTCCAGAGGTCTAAGAGGATTATTTAAGCAATTCTTCTTGGCTTCTTGGCTGGGTCTTTTTACTGTTTTTACTGTATTTTACTTTATATTTAAAGTTATTTTGAATGAATTTTAATTTCATATTGTTGTTTTTATGATATTCTATTGTATTCTATTGTTTTGTTTTATGCATTGCTGTAAACCACTCAGACAACTTCAGCTATAGGACAGTATACAAATGAAATAAAGGGGGAAAAAAGATGGAGGGAGGGGAGAGCAGGGTTTTTTTTTTTTTTTAAGGCAACACAGCAAGATAAGGTGCCAAGACAATTACTTATCAACACATATGTCCTCTGTTAATAAGCTGCCTTAACCTGTCATTTGTGGGAGGCACACCATTAATGTGGGTGGTTGGCAAATCTCCTTTGAAAAAGATTGAAATGAACTGTGGCTTCTGAAACCAGAAACTAGTGTCCCAGTCCAGCATTCCTCTTCCCTTGCTCTTGTTCCAAGTTGGCTTTGGTGCAAAGATCCTGGTTTAAGCCAGAGTTCCAAGGCTAACAATACTGGTTTAATGTCAGTTAACCAAGCAAGAAAGTATGTCAGGATGCGATTCTGGTATATTTTTTTGGATTATTAACTATCATTAAGTCAGATTTCCCCAGGTTGGCTATAGCTTTGAATATGAGCCAGCATGTTGAGGCCAGCATGCAACAGGACAGTCATCATGCTCAGCTCAATGGTTTATGAAGCCTCAGATGATCATCTGAACCAGGCTTGTGGCTGCATCCTGCTATGGTTCTATACAGCCACAGCAGCAACGGAAATGGATTAAGCATCAAGGAATCCTTTATGCTTACAGTGTAGTTGGTCAGTTGACTTCCCAAGAGATGAGATTTTTACCTCACAGCTTCATCAGTATGCATTATATTCTGAAACCCAACTATAAATATATGCAGAGCAATCCCCCAACCAAACAGCAAGAAAAATACACTGCATACCTTATTTGATCAGTTGCTAGCCAACCCCCCTACTCTTTACCCCATAATTACAGCAAATAATCTAAATACATTTTATTATTTGCTTTTCCTACTCACAGACTTACTTGTATGTTTTGGTGTGATCGAGCCACAAGCCACAAATAATTGAGCCCACCATTCCAGCTACAACAAGGGTCAGTCCAATCCTCCCTGCATTTACTTCTTCTCCCTTTGAATAATATAGTTATGGAAATATCTATAAGCAATGCCTTCTTTATTACAATGTATAAGTGTATGTACTCACTCTAAGAAAATTAAAATCACAGCTATCACTTCTGTAGTTATCACAGATAAATACTACTACACAGTGCTTTTTTGGTAAAAAAAAAAAAAAAAGGTGCCGAAACTCACGTCTTGGGGTCACACTTTTACACAACGGTCGCCACCGGCAGTAAGCACTCACATGACCATGGGCTGAACAAGCCACTTCCAAGGGCCACCTGAGGCCCAGACTGGAGGGTGCCCTCTTGTGCTTTAGAGGCATAAACAAGCCCTGTGCCACTCTCTGAAAATCACCTTGTGTAAACAAACGGGGGGTGGTGGGCGAGGCAAATGGGCAGCTGGGCGCTCTTATGTCCTCTTGTATCAGGGCAAAATGGCGGAGGTGGTGGACCAAGGGAGGGAAGGCTGCGGCTTTCCAGGTGATCCTGGACTACAGTTCTCATCTTCCCCCTCCATTAGCAAGCTTGTCTCAAACTAATGGAGCCCAGCAACATCTGGATGGCCACAAGCAAACCGCCCCCCACTGCAGAGTCTCTCAATTGGCTGGGCTCTAACATTTCAGACTGCAGGGCGGGTTGTGTGCACGAGTGCAAGAAAGTGAATGTATGGCTGTTCCCTTGCATCATTCTCAAGCTCAGAGTACAGCAGAAGCACCTGCAGCCTCCCCCACACACACACCCTTGGACATTGCTGGGCTATAATTTCCATCAGCCACAACCAGCCTACCCACTGGCAAAGTAAGATGGGAGTAGCAATTCCCCAGATCTGGAGGGTTGCAAGTTCCCCAGCACGGGGCAAGATCTTCTCAGTGTGGCCTCCACCCATTACGGTTCTCTCTGGGAGTGAAATGATTTCACCTCCTGCAAAGGAAATGCTGCCCTGGGAGGGCTGCAGGCGCTCCCCAGAGACTGGCCGTCTGGATGCAGCCTGCAAGGCCCAAGCCGCCAGGATGGGGGAAGGTGAGGAAGTGGCCCTCATCCACAGACAAGCGGGCTGGGAGCAGACCCGGGCAGAGCAAGCGGGCTGTCCCGGCAGGGAGACCGCGAGGCATGGAAAGCAGAGAGTAGGGGAGGCGGCTGTTTATTGGAGAAGAGGTCTGGGCCCCACCGGGGCGGGAGACAGGAACGCCGACAGGGAAAAGCTTCAGGAGGAGAAGGGGAGAGACCACGGCAGCACAGACAATCAGCACCAACACACAAGCAGCCCGCAGGCACTATGTTAATGATTTTTGCTGCTGATCTGCTACGCCCAACAGGGCGATTCACAATCACTTGGAAAAATCTGTCAAGAAAAGGTGCCAGAATGCTGTTCCGGTGCGTTCTATGACAAAAAAGCCCTGCTACTACATACTTTCATACACTTATTAATTCAGAGTAAAATGACAGCCAATGAAACAAATATAACTAACAGAAGGCCTGCAGAACACTGCCATAGATTTCACTTTATAGTTTGTAAATTTATAGGCTTCCTGAATAACTCTGAACAGACTACCCCATTAGAATTAAAAAAAATAAAATAAAATCACAAAAAAGTGAAAGCAGACATTGCCCAAGTCTCCTAGACTCCCAAATATTTAGGAGATATTCGCAGAGGCTAGATGATGTACTTGCCTGTCACTTCCAGTGCCCCCCAAGACCACAGCGCCATCTTTTATGCCTACTGGTATCCACAGATCGACCCCTCCCTCCTGTTTATTATCCCACTGTTGCTCCAGCTTGGAGCTCAGGACAATATAGCAAGACATGATTCACATACCTAACCACGGTTCTCCCACATCCTATCTTTTTCAATCCTGAGTAAAATGACACCAAGACCAATTTTAAAATAACCAGGACAGGGGATCCTTTGTTTAGAATAAATCATTCAACATAAACTTACCACATAATGAGTTACTATCATTTGGTTTAGTAGAGTTGAGACTGAATAAAAGATCCCAGTCATAATTCCTACAATGAGATAATGAAAAGCATTGCTGTGGCTACTGAAACAAAATCAAGTAAAACAGATTTTTTAAAAAAAACATAGAGAATCAGAAAGGCTTTCCCAGACCATCTAGTCTGACCAGCTGGCTCCTCTCATGACATTCTTACCGTGTGCATGTCCAGCCTATCCTTGAACTCCCTCACCAGTGGGGCTTCAACCACCTCCTTTGGAAGTCTATTCCATACCAAGGGGTCCTAACTGTCAGGAAGTACTTCCTGGCATCCAAATTGAACCTTGGTTCCCTGAGCTTCACCCCACTGGAACACATCTGGTCCTCCTCTGCAAGGGAAAACAGGTCTCTACCTACCTCCATGTGACATCCCCTCACATACCTGTATGTCACCAACAGATCCCCTTGGAATCTCCTCTTCTCCAGGCTGAAAAGACCCAGTTCCCTCAGTCTCGCCTCATACGGCTTTACCTGCAATCTGGGCACCATCCTTGTGGCCCTACGCTGCACCAATTCTAACCTGCCTATATCCTTCCTGTAATGTGGAGCCCAGAAATGAACAATATACTCCAGCTGCAGGTGCACCAGAGTCATATAATGTGATAGTAATACCTCTCTTGATCTAGAAGCCACACTTCTAGAAGCCACATACAAAAACTCGCTATATTTTTAGCATCCAAAATTCAATCCATCCTTCTTTCAGATCTGTGAAGAAAGGAGGCTGCAAATGAACCCTCTACCAGAAGTGCCTAGACTCACCCCAAGCCTTTTATCACTATCACTCTAGCCATCTCCAGATCAGCTCCAAATCAAGTAAGGAAACCAGAGTCTGGAATCCTATGAGACAATGACCTGGTTTGGACAACCCACCCCACCCTTGTTCGTTATCACGGGTGGGTTGTCATGTCATGAGAACAGGGGCTGCTTCAACAAGGGTGGGTTGTGTCTCCAAGGGTGGGCTGCCCTTGGGTTGTTGCCACCCATGGTAAGTTGTTGTGTTGCTGCTGCTTGAAAGTAAACCTCCCGCTGCTTGAAAGTAAACCTCCTAGTCTTTTTGATGGTGTCTCATTGCTTAGCAGCACATGCCCCCACCTCTTCCTGCCTGAGAAAACCCATAGCACAAGCAGGGCCCGATCCTAAAGGCAATGAGTACAGCTTCCAAATTTGCCTAGGGCAATATGTGGATAGCTGGTTATCACTTGGGGGAAGGAGGAGGGAAGAGGGAGCAAAGTACCCATGATAAGCCTGATCATCTGTCAAGTTTATCCTTGGTTCTTCAGCCACCCTGGCCAGAAACAAACCCACTGTGGGCTGCAGTTGTCATGTGAGCTCAGCCAATGAATGAGGAAAAGGTGCCATAGTTTTGTCAAGAGCTCCCTGGAAGCCATGGGCCTCCTAAGGGGTTCTTTGCCATTGTTGAAGTAGACAGTCAACTAGCTATGTGCCCTATCCAGGTAGTGACTTGACCATATCTATGACTGGATATCAATGCCACTAATTACCAGAGCACTAAAATACCGCTTAGTGCAAAAAAGCAAGTCAAGAACATCTCTTTTACAATATACATTGTGAGAGCTTTTTGGCTGACAAGGACCCTGGTGCTACAGACAAAGTAACCACAACATGAATAAGCGACATCAGTTATGAAAAAACACAGTATTTTACTGAACTAGGAAAATCATATTGCACAAGAAATCTTTGATGTAAAAACTATTCATAGGTGCAAAAAAGTTATGATACATCTTTTTATATATGGGTTTTTGACTTTACATATTATGAGGATCCACCATCTATTTTTTGGACAATTAAGGAAATATTAGATACTGCAGAAATGGAATCATTAATACAGATTCAAAACAGAATTGTTGATTCTTTAAATGAATGGACTCCTCGGTAAATAATGAACTGTATATAATTGTTTCATATATAAATGTATACATTTTTACATCTATAATGTAAAGATGATAATTTATATTTGTTGAGTAGTCTACTTGTATTTTGGTATTTAAATATTATACAATAGACCTCTTGTTTACCACCTAACATCTATATTTATACTAAGGGACATGTAAACTTTATAGCTACTATACAATATTGCATATAAATACATGTTAAATAAGATATTGAAATACTCACCATAACTTATCAGCAAAAGAACAAAAGGAAAATTTCTGAACAAGTTGATTACCGACTGCTTATAAGAGTAGTCATCTGGAGATACATCCACCAGTACAGCCTGAGATTGACTTGGAGGATATTTGGGTTTTTCCTTAAACACTAGAAAGGCAACACATACATCAATCCATTAACTGCTATTCAAACTGATTTAATAATTGTATTCTATAAATTCATATATTATTCAATGAGGAAATTAGGAGGCATGCCATATTTTCCCGAGATAGAGAGCATAGCTTTATATGGCCTTTCATTTGTTGCATATCATCAGCGTATTCAGTTACATTTCCCAGAAGCAGGAATCACTATGGCTGATCCATGAAGCGATGCATCTTACCATTTGAGTATGTTGCAATTGCTTACTCATCCCTCATATTTTTTGACGAGAGAGAGAGAGAGCAAGCAGCAAGCCCAGCAGCAACACAAGTGCTCTACTGTGTTTTCCCTGCTGTTCTGTTCATTCCCCCTTTCAGGTCCATTCTGTTCTTTTTGTTTTTTTCAGATTTTATCTGTTGAAGGGTTGCAATTTTTTCTTTTCATTCTATCAAAGATTTGTACTTTCCCCTGTTGAAACTGTTGCTTCAAACTTTCACTTATTAATTACTGTAACATTTGATCAGTTTCCCAGGGGCTCATCTCTGATTTCCTAACTTGGTTCTGCTGATTAACTTTTTACCACATTTTTATCAGCTGGCCCTTCTTTACTGTTTCCTTGACTGCTTTCTACTGCTCTTCAGCTACAACTTCTAATGTACATATACATTCCCTTTTACTCTACCTTTTTCCATGGTTTGAGTGTTGCAAAATGGGGTATCACCAAAATGCAGTTTGAAAACCAGTGAAAGAGAAGATGGCAAGATTACCAGTGCAAATACTTTTATTACCTTATCCAAGAACAAACCTCAAAATAATAGCACTCCATCACTACACAAACTGAACATGTTCATGCAGTTTTGTCCATTGCTATTCTAAGAGTTAAGCAAAAGTGTAAGTTAAGCAGCACTTTGTACCTGCAGATAATCCAATGAAGGAAAAAGTAGAGCAACTGCAACTGAGATGGCAATTCTCACAGCAGTGCAGTTTTGTAAGATAAGAGATTCTGCAGAAGCTTCAAAAATAGGCAAATATGTCTTTCACACAGAAAGATAAGGATGTACAATATACAATTGCTCTGTTACCATTTTAATTGCTATTCAAGTTAACCAAAAATTGTAGCTTGAAACAGCTTGTCAAAAATAGTTTCATGTGTGACCTAATCTATGATTCAGAATTCTCCAAGCATAAGGGTTATGAACTGTAATGTTTTAATGCTCTTTCAGCTTTGGCTGAAAATATGACAAGTAAGTTTACTTACCAAGTGCTGTTAATAAAAGTAGGAGTGTGGATACTGCTGCTGTGCCATAGAACATTATACGGATGTTATGTCCCATGAGTTCCAGGTCATCAACTGTATTTGGGACTAAAACCGGTGGCAATAAGAAGCCAATTGCTGTGCCTAACTGTAAAGAGAGGTGGGTGGGACAAGTTTTATATATTGAAAAATCATAGAAGCACTGTTTGAAAGCATTCCTTCATCAACCTGAAAGGGACCAGCTGCATATAGCTCTATTCCATGGATTTAAATGTGATCCACTTTTTGGGAGAAACTTTCTTATAACACTATTGTATATAAATATTTGTATCACCACTGATGCTTTCTGAATATTAAAACTGGGGGTTTGTGCTGAAATATAGTGACATCTCCATTTTAATAATACTGCAGTCTGTAGAACTCTACAACTAACCTTCCGAAGTCACAGATGTTCTGCATTTTCTCTCTTTCAGGAATCAGTGGAAGTGCATGATTTGATTACAGGCAAATCACAGATGCCTTTGGCCTTTAGCCTGAAAAACCTACAGGCACAACTGAAAGCTTTTAAGATAGTACGTCAATATTATTTCAAATTTTAACCACTCTTCCCTTTCTTGTATTCTGTTTTTGTGTTATATACAACAAGTCTTCAAGATGGGGTCATGGTTATACTGCAAGCATTACTAGGTTGTCCCCACTGGAATACTGGCCAGAGTAAGAAATATTGCCAACCTTAGCTTTAAAAAACTATACACTTTGTGGAGAAATTTAATAATTTACAGTATCACCCGGCTATGGCTAGATGAGATTAGAGGTTCCTTCCAACTGTTTGAAGCTATTGTTCAGCTTCAAATATCCTTGCTGTCTCTACTTAAGGCTGCTTTAAGTACCACTGCAGACACAAGTTTGCTGTTATCAACCTGCAACTAACTTTAAAATATCCAAGAAAAACTATTAGGTTTCCCCTACAACCATGAATATTCTTGTCATTGCCACATACATCTTGCATTCCTCACAAACATGTTTTCTTCTCATGCCATGACACAAGCAAACAACTTGCACTCTTCTTCTCCTCACCTGGTTGCCCAGAACAGCTACAGCACAAGCAGTGGACACTTCCTTGGGCCCAAACCAGACAGAGGCAATGTGTGAGGGCAGCCCCAAAATAAAGACTTGGGCTACAGAGCACACAATCTGAGCCACCAGTGTGACAGGATACAGGTTTCGCTGGACGCTGGCACACTTAATCCAAGCACCCAGGCAGTTGAGTCCACATCCCAGCAAGGCAGTGAGGCGGAGGCCGTAAGTGTCCAGCAGCCAAGTGGCAGGAAGGATAAGGGGAACGTACACCACCATATATGCCATGGAGAGCCAGTCGATTTGAGCATTGGAGACATCATAGTAATGCGTAAAGATACTGGTCAATATGCTGTACTGGATCCACTGGAAGGCGTTCACCAGCGAGTACAAGCTGAAGACAGCCAGGACCACCAGCCTGCGCTTGGAGAGCCGAGGGGTCAGCTTCACTCCAGACGTAGCCGAGGACAGCATGGCCTCTCCCTCAGGATGCTCCTGAGCAGCGTCGCCTTTCCCAAGCTCCACATCACTCTCAGTGACCAAAGGAGTGCAGCTGCTGCTGCGCTCAGCCTCGCCGCCCGGGAGGCAGCCGTTCTGCTGGAGGGGAGGCGCTGGAGCGACCCCCATGATCTGACCCCCCTCTTCCTCCTCACCAGCTTCTCCCTGCTCTGCCGTATCACCGCCTTCCCCACCCATCCTCACGCTTGGGCCACGCACTCCCCTTCAAACGGGCATCACCCCTAAGCCAGGTGCCTCTGCTGGGGGCCTCCTTTCTCCCCTCTTCTCCCGGTCCCACTATGGCTCTCCCCACACAAGGAGCCCCCCTCAATCACACATCCCCCTCCCCCAACTCCCGCCCCCTGCCCCCCTCCCCCCCCCCGGCCCCCCCCCTCCCCCCCCCCCCCACCAGCAGCCTGCTCACACACCTGCCCCGCTGCCCTTCCCCACGCTGCCCTGGCTTCCCCTGCCGGGCTCTTCCCAGCCCGCCCGCCCACCCACCGAGGCCGCCCTCCTACCACGCGCCCATTCCCCGCAGCAGCAGCAGCAGCCCCGCACCCGCCGCGCCCCTGCCTCCCGTCCCTCCACGCATCCACGGGCGGCCCGCGCTCCAAACAGGACACTGGACAAGCAAGCAACGGCTCCAGAACGTGCCTCGCCGGGGGGGAAAAAAAAAAATCACTCGCTACCGGCTTCCGCATGCGCAGCTCGCTCGACCGATGCTCGGGCTCGGCTCTCCGCCAATGAGGGAGTGCATATGGAGCAGCAGTCTCAACCTCGGCCAATCAAGGAGGAGAGCGCGCGCCAGTCCATCCCCGGCGCCGCCACTCGGCCCACTAACGGCTCAGCGCCGATCCGCAAGCTTGGCTGCTCCGGTGTTGCCGGCGGGCACGTGTTGCGGCGCGGCGGCGGCGCCGGTTGACTCCGAGCCCCGGGAATTGCTTTGATTTTCACCGTGCTCTCCCGCAGCAGGCCTGTCGCCCCGGGGAAGATGTGCTTTGCATGCTTCTCATCCTGGTGCTCAGCTCGCGTCCTGTATCCTCTCCGGGTCTTGGGTCCATGCGAGGCTGATGAAATAAACTAAAGGCCTCTTGAGTCGTTTCTGGGGAAACAGTGGAGATGATGTGGATTTATTGTTTTTTCTTAGCATTTCCTTAGGGACATTTTGTTTTGTAATTAGAGACAATTGACTTTGAATACGAGTTCCTGAGTCGCCATAGTATTTCTAAAATCAATTATTATTACTGCAAACAGAAGCACATCCATTCCCTTCTCCAACCTGGCACCCCCACACATGTATAGGACTACAACACCCATCACCCCCAGCCAGGGGAGAAGGGAAAGCCTAATTGTTGCCCATCTGTGCCTGGGTCCAAATTCTGTTCTCTTCCCCAAAGTTGCTATTCACCAGAGAATGCAATAGATGCAAAGTTTTTTCTATTAAGGGGAAGTAGAAAGAGAAAGAAGAAAGTAAGGGAGGTCTTGGGACTTTCCAACACAAGAGGCATTCAAGATGGAACTGGACAGGGTAGGTTTAATTGGGAGTCCTGCACTGTGCTGGAGGTTATACCCAATGGCCTTCTGGCCCCTTTCAGCTCTGCTGTTCCATGACTCCAAAAATGGTGTCACCCTGCCCAGAGCAGGCCCTTCCCTCCTTGAAGCAGCTCTTTGTAGCAGAGGGGAAAACATGCAAGGAGAGTGGCCATATGTTTACCCTTCTACAGCTTGGGGCCAATTCAGATCTGCCACTGTGCAGGGAGGGGAAAGGAAAGGTCTGATGCATCGGAGAGGGATGGGCCTCAGAGGCTAAGCAAACAGTGGCACAATCTTGGGGCAAAGGTCCAGGGCCTCAGTAGAATGAGCAGGAGGTCCTTAAGTGTGGCAGGGCTAGCTTGCAAGTGATAGCCATTACCATCTCAGGGGCACCCTCCTAGTAGAGCTGCTAAATCCAGAGTGGCCCTCCCAAATGCAGCAGAGTTGGCTTATCTCAGGGGGAAATGGTGGAGGCTTAGCCCGTTCCGAACCTAAAATTACCCTAACCTTAAAAGAAGAAGTGATGCATTTGGGTAACTTTCCAGGAGTTCACGTTCAGTTTGTCCCCAGTATGAAGCTGGCTAGTGTGACCACTGGCTGGTCCCTACCTCACAGCATGTTATGAGGATTATATTGTTATGAGAGCCCATGTGGTGTAGTGGTTAAGAACGCAAGACTGCAACTCAGGAGATCTGGGTTCTTCTCCACACTCAGCCATGTAGGTCAGTGGGTGACTTTGGGTCAGCCTTAGTCTCTCAGCCCAACCTATCTCACAGGGTTGTTGTGGGAATGAGAGTGAGCACAAGAGAATGATATAAACCCCTTTGAGTTCTTTAAAAAGAAAAGGCCTGGATAGAAATCAAATAGAAATGGGCAATGTAGAAATAATTTAGAAAAAGACCAATTAAATCCCAAAACCTGTATGTGGAGCTGTCTCTTGCTCCTTCAAAACCCACCTTTCCCTTGCCACTCTTGGTCCATGCATGCCTACAGATGAAGCAGTCTTTGTTCTTTTTTCTTTTTTGTTTACACAATTGACAGTGGGGGCTGTGTCCAGATAATGTGGGCATCCACTTTGCCTTCCTGTGTTTTCCTACTGTTTTTTCATATTTTCTCTTTCATGATGGAAGAAAAGATGGAGCAGCTGCCCAGTATCTTCTGCTTTCTCTGTCTGGGCATGCCCTTAGCCCTCACTCTAGGCAGAAATTAAAAATGACCCTAGGTACACTGACCTCGAAGTAAATCCCATTGAATTGAGGACCTCAGTGATATGGACAGCGGGCACAAAGCAGGCCAGAGAAAACAAACTATACGAACCCTCCAGATGCATCAGAAATCTCTTATTTGCTTCTGGCAACTGTGCTGCTGAAGCAACTTGCTGTGCCAAGGCATAGAGTTATGCTCAGCACACCCTCTTCCGTTGTCAAGTGAAAACAACAAATAATTAAGTTATATTAAACAATGGACATGTTGCAGATGCTTCCAGGTGGCTATTTCCTAACGCTACCAATCAGAAGATACCGTAGAATCATTCTGTCTTCCTCTCTTTAATAGATTTTCTGTGGCAAGAAAAAAGACAAGATGTGACAGAAAAACACAGGAGAATTACAAATGGCAATAGCATCATCTGGACCCCCTGCAAAACTCCATAGTTGGATGATTACACAGTAAAGGCCCTGACTAAAAGCACTCAGAGTGAACATTCAAATTACACAAAACATATTGTGTAATTGTAGCCTTTTGAATTATAGGAATACCTCCATCTTCAGCATAATTTGGAATGTCAAGATTCACTGGAAGCCATAGAAAAGAAAAATATTGCCAAAATTAGGTATTGTTTTGTTTGAGGAAAGAAACTTCCTCCAATTTGGGCCCTGGTATGCTGAAAATGTAAAACAGGCAGCTGTCTCCCCCTGCTCTCTCACAGCATAGCGCTACTCAAAAAGTACAAACAAGGCTCTAACTAGAAATACAGGAACCTGTGATCATGAAGGGGTATCCTGCCATTATAATCAAAGCCCTCAATGGTAGCAATTCTTATTTTATGTAGATTCAGTTACAATCATTGGCTACACCTCTGTACACCATTATCTTCTGTGGTCAGCAATGACTGGGACAAGCTTCTTCATGTCTGGCATTAAAGTGCTAGCCTTCACTCTGGTATTTAATCACTAAGATGGTTAAATGTGTATTGGAAAACTGGGTGCCTTTCCCCCAGTTAGCAAAAGTTTAATTTCCCGGTTTTTAAGCAGTTTCCCCCACATTCAAATGTCTCTGTTATGGCTTAGTCCATAGGCAACATTTTAACATGTATGTACTGGCAATTACATCATACAGTATCCGAAAGTCCCCTTTCTCATTGGAAAGTACTTTGAATTTTCCTTTTTCTAAAACAGAGATAATGGTTTTGTACTGGAAGTTCAGCAGAAACATTGGTCTATATGAAGAGTTTCTAGGAAGTTTTTTTTAATTAGCTGTAGATATTACTAGTAACTTAGCCTTATAATTTTGGCAGTTCATTTGTATACATATTAGTTAACAACTTCTACTAAGGGTAGAACTATAATTTTCTTTTTATGGAGTGATGGTGTATTGTTTTAAATTGTTCACTGCCTTGGTGGTTTTCTTTTCTTTTTTTAGCAGGTAAGTTACTATTTAAATGTTGATAGTATATAAATACATTCAGGAAATAGGGCCTTTAAAGGTTTTGTGAGAACATTCATTCTTCTTCTATTGCTTTGTGTTATGTTCAGAGGAACTTCACTGTCTTATTTCCCGGATTTGAGGCCTTGCCAAAAAAAGAGAGAGGAATTTCTCAGCTGGCAATTTATTAAGGGCAGAATCCTATGCAA